>NC_136062.1:62630275-63044603 GCF_964261635.1 Lissotriton helveticus
ACCCAAGATACATAAGGACATGACGAAACCGGGACGCCCCATTGTATCGGGCTGTGGCTCCCTGTTGGAACCCCTATGTAAATACATAGACACTTTTCTGAAACCATTAGCAACTGGCACCCCAACCTATGTCAGGGACACCATGCAGATCATCAACCAAGTGGATGATATTACTTTTGACCAAGACAAACAACTATTGGTCACACTTGACATAGTATCTCTTTATACGAGCATGCCCCAAGACCCGGCACTAGAAACAATGAGAAAGGCATTGGACAGAAGAACACAACCAACTCAGGTACCAACGGACTTCATCATTGAGCTCTTGGAAGTGGCAATGAAGAAAAATGTCTTTATCTTTCAGGATGAATTTTTCTTCAGAGTAAGGGAGTAGCAATGGGGGCAGCCTTTGCTCCTGACCTAGCTATATTATATATGGCAGAATACGAACGGGAATACATCCTAACTACGAGAAATCCATTTGAAACCAACATTTGGATGTGGCGAGGTACATCGATGATGTGCTGATGCTATGGACTGGGAATGAAGTGGAACTGAACACATTCTTCACATGGCTGAATAATCAATCTCAAGATATCCAGTTTACCATGAGCATGAGTAGGACCTCCATAGACTTTTTAGACATCAGCATTAAGGTTCAGAATGGCCACCTCCACACCACCCTTTTCGGAAACCCACCGAAAGGAATAGCCTCCTCCGTTACACGAGCCATCACACGAGAAGCCTTCGGGACAATCTACCATTTGGCCAGTTTCTCCGGATCAGGAGAAATTGCTCACTCAAAGAAGACTACTTCCTGGAGTCGGACCTTCTGATCAGGAGATTGGATGGAAAGAGGATACCCGAGAGGGACTAGTGACAAGAGCGAGAAAGAGGGCATGGTTCAGCCCAAGAGAACATCTGCTTCAACCTAGAGAACGTCACACAGATCCAGACAGGATCATCTGTGTTACGACATTCAGCACAAAGAGTAATTTGATTAAGAAGGCAGTAAACAAACACTGGAATATGGTATCTGATGTGATCAACCATGAACGACTGCCGATGCATGCATTCAAAAAAGCTAAAAATATCAGGGACAAAGTGGTGTCCTCCTACCTAGAAACTCCGGTTCCCCCCACCCTACAAAGCATCGGGAATCTTCCTCAAGTGGTCGGGCATTACAAATGTACGAAGTGTAAAGCATGTCCACAGACATTGGAAACTAAGGTTTGGAACTATCGTAACCACACGGTTACTTTGAAATCAATGACAAATTGCAATACAAGTGACGTTATCTATGCCATTATATGTCCTTGTGAACTTGTATATATCGGACAGACAAAACAACATGTCAAAAAGCGGATTCTGCAACATTGCAGCCGGATAAGGTGCCGAACACCAGGCTCCCCCTTGGTGGAACACTTCATGTCCGAAGCCCATACCCCTGAATCCTTTAAATGGTTGGTGCTTGAGAAAATTGAGGTCGGCCCGAGGGGTGGGGATTTGAACTCACTACTAAATGTTAGGGAGTGTAAATGGATGTACACATTGGACACTGTGGACAATGGCCTGAATGAACTTGATGCGACTTACTCGCAATTAGCTGGACTTGTACCCGAGCATTAAGGGGGGAGATAGGAGATCAGAGACATGAACTCTTTCGAAATTATCCAAATGGATTGGGATTCAGCTATGTTAGAATAATCTGATAAAGTGTTAACACATTTATAATCCATACCAACTGAACAATGTGTGAGAACCCCCACTGATTTGTTCACCGTCAAATAGGTTAGTGAGGCTATGCATATAAAGACTAGTACTAATATATGCTCGAATGTAAGGCATTCAGACAAGTAAGGTTATAATATTATGTGTCTCCTAATATTTGCTGTTGTTGTTTGTAATGTAACCTCGTTTCATTGAACAAATGCCATTGACTCTCACTGTCCAAACGCCCAACGACGACCACATCACTTCTGCCTCCCTCTAAACGAGTGCGCTGTTATAATGTTCATGGTTGCATTTATTAATGTGTGCCGAAATGGTCAGTGAAGCTATGCATACAAAGACTAGTACCAATATATGCTCAAATGTATGGCACTAAGAAAAGTAAGGATATACCGTTATGTGTCTCCTAAATATTTTCTGTTGTTGTTTGTACTGTTACCTCGTCTCATTGTACAAATGCCATTGACTCTCACTGTACAAACGCCAACGACGACCACATTACTCCTGCCTCCCTTCAAACGAGTGCGCTGTGATAAGGTTCATGGGTGCATTTAATTATGTGCGCCGATCTATAAAGGCCTTCTGCGGAATACTTCTTCTAAGTGGGTTTTTCGTGCCCGATATATAGACATTTGACAAGGGATGCGCTGTGCCACCCGCTTCCCCTTAGTAATTAGTGTGTCCAGCCGCGCGCATGCGCCTCACGAAGTCCTCCAGGCGATCAGCAGCCAGCGTCGGCACCGCGAGGTGCCGGGATACGCCCCGTAGACACGCCCGCTACCCAGCCGGGTCTATGTCTCGGATCACGAGCTGATGCAGGCTGTTACTCTGGACACAAGTCAGCGGTAACACAGGTACGTCTTCTCCGCTCTGGGTTGTAGATGAGCTCTGGGTAACCACTGGATATCTGGACTTGTATCTCTGGATAGTAGCGCTCACCGCAATTGATTACACACGCTACTTCACGCTTCAGTGAGTGGGACGCAGTTGCAATAATTTTTCCACAACTTATACCGACATGGACTTTTTTTTTTTAAAATATGACTGTGCATGTATAATACCACCATTTTATAGATTTGGTACCGTTAAGGGTGCATACATTGAAGTGCGCGTGATGGCAATTTTCAGGGTAGATAAGTCAGCCGGCCCGTTTCTTTCAGGGTTGCGATACCCATTGATTTTAGATGACGTCGAATTCGGAGTAGGTCTGGAATACAGAGTGTTTCTGTTTTTTCAGATGGTGTAAGACTTCTACACCCTTGATTGAATCGCCCGGTGGATCTAGGACGCTTGCCAGTCCACTCTAATGATACAATCGGATGGTTGTTCAAGTAAGTTTGGGACCTCCCCATGCTATGAGTCTTATCCTTTGTCTGTGTTTTTTTTAAAAAAATTCCTCCACATGAATAGAAAGACATGGAAACCTTTTTTTATCAACAGATTCTAACACCCCGTCATCTGGGACGCCCATCATTGACTTTGGTCTTTATAAACTGAAGAACCTAGTAAGTTGTTTTCACCTCCCTCACCCTGTGTCATTCGGGGGCCGTTCTACTCTGACCTGCCTGCTAATCCTTCCTAATACAAATTTATTTCCCCTATAGAATAACCCGACAGGCGCAAGTCTCAATTCAGAAGGGACGCCACCCAAACGCCTGTACATGTAGGTACACCGTGCTTGTGGGACACTAAGTGTTTTCCAAACTATTAAGTAATTCTTTCGAGTGATACACATCTCTGTCTTCCTAGGTGCTCCATGTCACTGTTTTTAAACGTCCTTAGGAAGACCCCAAACTGAGGATTTACCCGCCCTTACATTGGGGGTCGAAACGTCGACAACACCATCAACACATACACGCCTTATTGAAATTTGCCATACTGGGCCCCCGTGCATAGTGTGTCTCTAGGGAACAACTTTGATCTGTCATGGACTAGAAATGTTATCTGCATAAGACAGAATTGTTTACAGGACACAATTCCTTTTCTTTGTCCCTTATTCTTTTCCAATCACACCCTATCCTACTAAAACCTCCCTTCTTCTCTGACAATCACCGAGCACTGATTAAAGAACTGTACGTAATTGCCATATATTGTATGAATATGAAATATAATATGTGTGAGACTGCAGAAAGCTGAATTAAATTCAGTTCAAGTGATACTTAACTGGTGTGTGTACCTTTATAATTGAATAATGGAATGTATAACTGTTTTGTAATCGACCACCCCCTTTTTTGATAAATCAATTGCTCAAAGGTGTCTTTTAAAAGCATTTCCAGACCTACACCAGTCAAAGTGCCCAAGTCATTACCTCCACAGTGCAAAATTAACAGGTCAGGTTTAGGCAAATGCATAAAGGTTTTCACCAATGGTATCAATTGGTGACATTTTAATCCTCTGTGGCCAAACCACTTAATTTCCACATCTTGTAAATTGAGGTTAGGTAAATTTCTGTTCTCAGCATACCTTTGAGCCCAGTAGATGTAACTATGTCCAACAATCCAGACAGAAAACATGGTGAGAGAAGGTTCAGCTGCAGTCAGATGAAGGGTGGCAATGAAATGGCAGTTGGAAAAAAAAGAGTTTAAAATGAAAAAAACTGTGGAGTTTCTGTGTTAAGGAAGCAGTAGCAGTGATTGGTGGATTTTGATTGCTGAAAACAGAAAGTTAGGGTGCATGGATGTGTTCTTTGAAAGATGTAATTTGAATGGTCAAGAAAAAATCATTTAATGAAAGATTGCACTGGATACGCAGGTACACTGAGAGTTCAGAGTTCAATTGAAACATTGTTGTGTGAACTTGCAAACATCAGAGGTCTTTCAGGAGGTGGTTGCTATGCAAAAAAGGCAGAAAGGCCAGAGGGGGGAAGGGTGTTGATTTGAAAAAAGTGAGGGAAGAGTTTTGATTGGGTGACATGAGAGATATGTGTGATGAGTTACAGCATTTCTGTGCTTTTCATAGCTGCAGACTCTGGAGTGCATACCTTTTGCTCTGCTAAAGACAATTTGGTGTGTTTCGGAGACTGTTTTGAAACTCATAAAGTATTTGCTAAGGTGAGAAAAGATTCATTTAATTTAGATAGATAATAGTATGGTTTTGGGAGAAAATTATGAAGAAAGTTGTGTATTTAAAATGTTGCTTGGTGTCAAGTGTTTTACAAATAGATTTTGTTTCTTTGTGTTACATAGCCATGTTAAAAGTGATGCAAAAAAAGTGCAAGGGTCATACAAAAATGCTTTCATGTGTCTTAGGGTATTTTAACTCACTTCCTCATGAATGTATGAATATAATTGCTTTAAAAGATGTGTTTAAAAACGTTTTTTGAAATCAATTAGGTTTCTTGATATGTACTGCTAGAGTTTCATAGGTTGCATGGGGCATATTTTCAAGGCTTTTGAGTTCCTTTTGATGTAATTTTTCCCATTTTCATTTAAGACCTTTCCCTGTGGTGCAAGGTCCTTGTAAATATGCCCCCATCTGTGCTTGGCAAATTTAGATTTTAATTCTTTGACTAACATAGCCATGTTAAAAGTGACCCAAAAATGTTGCAAGGGCCTTAAAAATAACGATTTTGTGTGTCTTAGGCCATTTTAAGTCATTTCTCCTTGAATGTAGATATATAATTCATTTAGATGATGTGTTTAAAAACGATTTTTTTAAATAATTAGGTTTCTTGATATGTACTGCTAGAGCTTCATAGGTTGCTTGGGGCATATTTATAAGGCCTAATGTATGAATATAATTGCTTTACAATATGTGTTTAAAAACCTTTTTTGAAATCAATTAGGTTTCTTGATATGTACTGCTAGAGTTTCATAAGTTGCTTGGGGCCTATTTTCAAGGCTTTTGAGTTCCTTTGGATGTAATTTTTCCCATTTTCATTTAAGACCTTTCCCTGTGGTGCAAGGTCCTTGTAAATATGCCCCCATCTGTGCTTGGCAAATTTAGATTTTAATTCTTTGACTAACATAGCCATGTTAAAAGTGACCCAAAAATGTTGCAAGGGCCTTAAAAAAAACGCTTTCATGTGTCTTAGGCCATTTTAAGTCATTTCCCCTTGAATGTAGGTATATAATTAATTTAGATGATGTGTTTAAAAACGATTTATAAAAAGAATTAGGTTTCTTGATATGTACTGCTAGAGCTTCATAGGTTGCTTGGGGCATATTTATAAGGCCTTTGAGTTTCTCTGATGTTATTTTTCCCATTTTAATTTAAGACCTTTCCCTGTGGTGCAAGGTCCTTGCAAATACGCCCCCATGTGTGCTTGGCAAATTTAGATTTTGATTATTTGACTTACATAGCCATGTTCCATACAGTTCTAACCTTCTGCGTAGTCTTTGATATGCTAGACTCCATCTGCACTATGAGATACCTAAGCAAAGGAAACATAGGTGATGTGATTGTGAAATGAGGAAAAGAAACTCCACATTTTTCAATTACATCACTTGTGTTTCCTAAGTTTCCGAATGAGATTGTGCAGATGAGGTTTAGGTCTGTCCACGGACACAGAAAAGGTCTGGCCTTTGTTCAAGAGTGAAGTGGATATGACTTACTTCATTGGTAGGCCTGCACATGTATTATCTGCTCTATACTCTTCAACAAGTGTAAATCTCATCTGCAACCCTGAGTAGGCCTCACCTCAAACAAACCTCTGGATAGGTCACACCTTATCGTCATCCTGAATCAATCATTTAAAATGTTAGGGACAGATTTATGATAGGTGTGTGACTCTTTTGCGCCACTGTGCGTCACTTTTGTGACGCAGCGGTGGTGCAAAAGATTTCCTATGTGGTGACATATTTACAACTTGATGCATCTAGGCAGATGTGTCATGCTGTCAAGTCCTGTGCCACATGAAACCGATGCAGCAGTGATGCAAAAGATGCACCATGTTGCAAGACAGGCCTCATTTCATTTCCAACAAGATAAGATGCTGAATCTTCTGTAAATGTCAAAATTGTTGTATAGAGTGCTCAACTTATGTGTACTCTTTGATATGCTAGAGTCCATCTGCACTATGAGATACCTAAGCAAAGGAAACACAGGTAATGTGATTGTGAAATGAGGAAAAGAAACTCCATATTTTTCAATTACATCACCTGTGTTTCCAAAATTTACAAATGACATTGTGCAGATGATGTTTAGGTCTGTCCACGGACACAGAAGAGGTATGGCCTTTGTTCAAGAGTGAAGTGGATATGACTTACTTCATTGGTAGGTCTTCACATGTATTATCTCCTCTGTACTCTTCAACAAGTGTAAATCTCATCTGCAACCCTGAGTAGGCCTCACCTCAAACAAACCTCTGGATAGGCCACACCTTATTGTCATCCTGAATCAATCATTTAAAATGTTAGGGACAGATTTATGATAGGTGTGTGACTCTTTTGTGCCGCTGTGCGTCACTTTTGTGACGCAGCGGTGGTGCAAAAGATTTCCTATGTGGTGACATATTTACAACTTGATGCATCTAGGCAAATGTGTCATGCTGTAAAGTCCCGTGCCACATGAAACCGATGCAGCAGTGATGCAAAACATGCACCATGTTGCAAGACAGGCCTCATTTCATCTCCAACAAGATAAGAAGCTGAATCTTTTGTAAATGTCAAAATTGTTGTATACACTGCTCAACTTCTGTGTACTCTTTGATATGCTAGAGTCCATCTGCACTATGAGATACCTAAGCAAAGGAAACACAGGTGATGTGATTGTGAAATGAGGAAAAGAAACTCCATATTTTTCAATTACATCACCTGTGTTTCCTAAGTTTACGAATGACATTGTTCAGATGAGGTTTAGGTCTGTCCACGGACACAGAAAAGGTCTGGCCTTTGTTCAAGAGTGAAGTGGACATGATTTACTTCATTGGTAGGTCTTCACATGTATTATCTCCTCTGTACTCTTGAAGAAGCGTAAATTTAATCTGCAACCCTGAGTAGGCCTCACATTAAACAAACCTCTGGATAGGTCACACCTTAATGTCATACTGAATTAATCATTTAACATGTTAGAGACAGATTTATGATAGGTGTATGACTCTTTTGCGTCACTGTGCGTCACTTTTGTGACGCAGCGGCGGGGCAAAAGATTTGCTATGTGGCGACATATTTAAAAATTGATGCATCAAGGTACATGTGTCATGCTGTAAAGTCCCATGCCACATGAAACCGATGCAGCAGTGATGCAGAAGATGCACCATGTTGCAAGACAGGCCTCATTTCATTTCCAACAAGATAAGAAGCTAAATCTTCTGTAAATGTCAAAATTGTTGTATACACTGCTCAACTTATGTGTACTCTTTGATATGGTAGAGTCCATCTGCACTATGAGATACCAAAGCAAAGGAAACACAGGTGATGTGATTGTGAAATGAGGAAAAGAAACTCCACATTTTTCAATTACATCACCTGTGTTTCCTAAGTTTACGAATGACATTGTGCAGATGAGGTTTAGGTCTGTCCACGGACACAGAAGAGGTCTGGCCTTTGTTCAAGAGTGAAGTGGATATGACTTACTTCATTGGTAGGCCTGCACATGTATTATCTGCTCTATACTCTTCAACAAGTGTAAATCTCATCTGCAACCCTGAGTAGGCCTCACCTCAAACAAACCTCTGGATAGGTCACACCTTATCGTCATCCTGAATCAATCATTTAAAATGTTAGGGACAGATTTATGATAGGTGTGTGACTCTTTTGCGCCACTGTGCGTCACTTTTGTGACGCAGCGGTGGTGCAAAAGATTTCCTATGTGGTGACATATTTACAACTTGATGCATCTAGGCAGATGTGTCATGCTGTAAAGTCCCGTGCCACATGAAACCGATGCAGCAGTGATGCAAAAGATGCACCATGTTGCAAGACAGGCCTCATTTCATTTCCAACAAGATAAGATGCTGAATCTTCTGTAAATGTCAAAATTGTTGTATACAGTGCTCAACTTATGTGTACTCTTTGATATGCTAGAGTCCATCTGCACTATGAGATACCTAAGCAAAGGAAACACAGGTAATGTGATTGTGAAATGAGGAAAAGAAACTCCATATTTTTCAATTACATCACCTGTGTTTCCAAAATTTACAAATGACATTGTGCAGATGATGTTTAGGTCTGTCCACGGACACAGAAGAGGTATGGCCTTTGTTCAAGAGTGAAGTGGATATGACTTACTTCATTGGTAGGTCTTCACATGTATTATCTCCTCTGTACTCTTCAACAAGTGTAAATCTCATCTGCAACCCTGAGTAGGCCTCACCTCAAACAAACCTCTGGATAGGCCACACCTTATCGTCATCCTGAATCAATCATTTAAAATGTTAGGGACAGATTTATGATAGGTGTGTGACTCTTTTGCGCCGCTGTGCGTCACTTTTGTGACGCAGCGGTGGTGCAAAAGATTTCCTATGTGGTGACATATTTACAACTTGATGCATCTAGGCTGATGTGTCATGCTGTAAAGTCCTGTGCCACATGAAACCGATGCAGCAGTGATGCAAAAGATGCACCATGTTGCAAGACAGGCCTCATTTCATTTCCAACAAGATAAGATGCTGAATCTTCTGTAAATGTCAAAATTGTTGTATACAGTGCTCAACTTATGTGTACTCTTTGATATGCTAGAGTCCATCTGCACTATGAGATACCTAAGCAAAGGAAACACAGGTAATGTGATTGTGAAATGAGGAAAAGAAACTCCATATTTTTCAATTACATCACCTGTGTTTCCAAAATTTACAAATGACATTGTGCAGATGATGTTTAGGTCTGTCCACGGACACAGAAGAGGTATGGCCTTTGTTCAAGAGTGAAGTGGATATGACTTACTTCATTGGTAGGTCTTCACATGTATTATCTCCTCTGTACTCTTCAACAAGTGTAAATCTCATCTGCAACCCTGAGTAGGCCTCACCTCAAACAAACCTCTGGATAGGCCACACCTTATCGTCATCCTGAATCAATCATTTAAAATGTTAGGGACAGATTTATGATAGGTGTGTGACTCTTTTGTGCCGCTGTGCGTCACTTTTGTGACGCAGCGGTGGTGCAAAAGATTTCCTATGTGGTGACATATTTACAACTTGATGCATCTAGGCTGATGTGTCATGCTGTAAAGTCCTGTGCCACATGAAACCGATGCAGCAGTGATGCAAAAGATGCACCATGTTGCAAGACAGGCCTCATTTCATTTCCAACAAGATAAGATGCTGAATCTTCTGTAAATGTCAAAATTGTTGTATACAGTGCTCAACTTATGTGTACTCTTTGATATGCTAGAGTCCATCTGCACTATGAGATACTTAAGCAAAGGAAACACAGGTAATGTGATTGTGAAATGAGGAAAAGAAACTCCATATTTTTCAATTACATCACCTGTGTTTCCAAAATTTACAAATGACATTGTGCAGATGAGGTTTAGGTCTGTCCACGGACACAGAAGAGGTATGGCCTTTGTTCAAGAGTGAAGTGGATATGACCTACTTCATTGGTAGGTCTTCACATGTATTATCTCCTCTGTACTCTTCAACAAGTGTAAATCTCATCTGCAACCCTGAGTAGGCCTCACCTCAAACAAACCTCTGGATAGGCCACACCTTATCGTCATCCTGAATCAATCATTTAAAATGTTAGGGACAGATTTATGATAGGTGTGTGACTCTTTTGCGCCGCTGTGCGTCACTTTTGTGACGCAGCGGTGGTGCAAAAGATTTCCTATGTGGTGACATATTTACAACTTGATGCATCTAGGCAGATGTGTCATGCTGTAAAGTCCCGTGCCACATGAAATTGATTAAGCAGTGATCCAAACATGCACCATGTTGCAAGACAGGCCTCATTTCATCTCCAACAAGATAAGAAGCTGAATCTTCTGTAAATGTGAAAATTGTTGTATACACTGCTCAACTTATGTGTAGTCTTTGATATGCTAGAGTCCATCTGCACTATGAGATACCTAAGCAAAGGAAACACAGTGTAAGGATTGCAGGCTGGTTCCACAGGAGCGTCAGGAATCCGAAGAGTAGTCCGCAGCCTTCCCCTACGGTCTTCCGACTCTATCAAGCACTAGAGTACGAGAGACACGCCAGGGGAAAACAGGGAAACAAAACAAGGAAAGAAGGGGGAAGACAATGTTGGCTGATGGCAAATCTCCAGTAGTGAATATGGTGTGCTTCAATGAAGATAACAGGAAAACAGGTAGGCTGAAATGACAAGAGTAAACAAAACACTCTAGTTCTGCTCCAATACTTGTAATATTAAGTATGCCTGTACATAAACATATCACGTACCCCTTATTCGTAATATGTCGCTGATTTGGCAGATGAAGGTGGAAATAAGATACAGCGTCTGGAGCTATGATAAGAATGACACAGTTATGGAAATGAGTACTATGGACTAGATGTTGTATGTTTGAAAATGCTTTCATCAATCCTTCTTACTTCTACTATATTGGAACTGCCTTTGAAGACCCCTTCAATACTGTATACTGTCTGGTACTCAGAAGAACCTTCATTTCGTCTCTTCAGATTTTATCTTTATGAATTCCCACCATCTATAAGAACCAAACGACATTATACCATCTATTCACATGTATCAAAGATAAGGTACAAAAGATTGGTAGCGCATGTGCGCTCTTACCGTGATTCCCTGTAGTGAGGAATAGAGGCACCCACCCTGATCCACGCAAGAGTGCCACAAAATACCAAGGACGGGGTTTCTAGAATAACTGAAAGTGTTGAGGAATATCCTGTGAACAGGGACCTTGTAGGTATGGAGGGGACAGAACGGGGACAGGAAAAAATAGGGAGAACCTATCTGACTAACTAAGTAAAGGAAATACACTACACCAGACAGCGGAGCACAAACCCGGCCGTCAGGCGTAGGAAAAGAAATAATGGGAAAGGAAAAACTAGTCCCACCGGATGGCGGAGCAAAGCCCGGCCGCCGGGTGGAACGAAGGGTCCGAGAGCTTCAAGGGGTCAGAGAACAAATTCTCCACGGAGCTGCGCCCGGCCGGATGGCGGAGCAAAGCCCGGCCGCCGGGCGAGGCACAAGGAGAAGGGGAGAGGTGAGCGGGGTACACGTTCTCCACGTATCAGTGCCCGGCCGGATGGCGGAGCAAAGCCCGGCCGCCGGGCGAGGCACAAGGAGAAGGGGAGAGGTGAGCGGGGTACACGTTCTCCACGTATCAGTGCCCGGCCGGATGGCGGAGCAAAGCCCGGCCGCCGGGCGAGGCACCGGAGAAAGGGAGAAGTGAAATAGGCACACAGAACAGTACGCCTGAGGCAGCAAGACGCTGCTTAGAGTAAAGCGTAAGCGAGCCCACAGCAGTGGAAATGCAGGAGGGGGCGCAACGCTTTACAGATGACAACGGCAAAACACAGCCAGGAACAACAAGTCTGGAAACAAGAACGGGACGGAACCGGAAACAAGGGAAGCTTGACGCTAGAACGTGAAGCGTAGTTCCCTGTTTCCTGGTTCCTTAAATACCGGGTTTCTTAAAGGGACAGCGTAGGGGAATCCCAAAGCATGACACACAGGTGATGTGATTGTGAAATGAGGAAAAGAAACTACATATTTTTCAATTACATCACATGTGTTTCCTAAGTTTACAAATGACATTGTGTAGATGAGGTTTAGGTCTGTCCACAGACACAGAAGAGGTCTGGCCTTTCTTGAAGAGTGAAGTGGACATAACTTACTTCATTGGTAGGCCTTCACATGTATTATCTCCTCTGTACTCTTCAACAAGCGTAAATTTCATCTGCAACCCTGAGTAGGCCTCACCTTAAACAAACCTCTGGATAGGCCATACCTTATCGTCATCCTGAATCAATCATTTAAAATGTTAGGGACAGATTTATGATAGGTGTATGCCTCTTTTGCGTCACTGTGCGTCACTGTTGTGACGCAGCGGCGGTGCAAAAGATTTGCTATGTGGTGACATATTTACAAGTTGAAGCATCTAGGCAGATGTGTTATGCTGTAATGTCCTGTGCCACAGGAAAGTTGCGTCAGGTTTCATATAGGTGTTTTGTTGCAGGGTGGGCATTCATTTGCATGAAAGCCCTGTAAAACTAACACAGTGAAATTTAGAGGATTTCACTGAGTCAGATTTATAGCATTGCTGAATCAAATCCTTACGCCTGTTTGAAACAGGCATAAGGAGTGAAGCACCATGCAATGTGTGGCTTCCTCCTGTGCATTGCAGTAGACATGTCGTGTTTACGACGTGATTCGTGCAATGTGCTGCTTTTGCGGCACAGATGCATGACGCATCTGTGCTGTTTTTACTCAATGGTGCTCCACATTGTAAATGCGGCACACCATGGGTGGCAGAGCAGTGGTGCACGTTAACTGGTGCATCCCCGGGGATGCGCCAGTTAACATAAATCTGCCCCTTTACATTTAAGTATGAGCAGGGTAAAAAGAGTCGGTGGACATGGCTAAATAATAGCTGCAAAATGTTACTCTTGTTAAACAATTTTACTATTATAGTCTCTGACATTTGTGCCTTACTCTGCAACATCTCCTTGTTGTTCTCTTTTTTTAAAGATAACAACAACATCAAGCATGAGTGATAATGAGGAATCAGTTGATCTTGATCTTATCGTTGAACTCGTGATTGAAACGTCAGTGGAAGTGGATCCCTTAGATGATTTAAATCCTGAGGATGAAGAAGACTATGATGAGGATGCTGATTTGTCAGAATTGTATGACATAGGGTGGGAAGCTGACCTGCTTGAGCCTATGGAACTATAAACATTTATTTTTAAAATTTACAATAAATGAAAAGTAAAAATGTAAACTGTTTAATTTTAAATTAAACACACCTTCAAAAACAGGTTATGTGTAGTGTCTTCAATAAAATATAAAAATATGCTCATAAAATTAGATCAGATTCACATATAAAACAGGACAGGTAAAATGAAGAAGAATTCCATTTCTTTTCTGCTATTTCTGTATTCTAAATTTGCCAAAGCACTAAAAAATATTCTATGTAAAAATGTCAAGTAGTGTGTTAAGTTTTTGATGACTGTTATTGATTTACTGTTTGGTAATAGTGGTTAATAACATTTTTTATTATATTTTACCACAGATTCAACTGCAGATCATTTCAAAATTTGAGAATGCCAACCAAAGATAGAATTAAAAAGGCTGCAAAACGTCAAAGACAGCAGGTCCATGAAATAATGCAGCAGTTCTCTACAATAAAAAATCGTCAAGTCACCAAGAAAGCACCGGGTAAGACCACGAAAACATTCATAAGAAACATTTCTAGAAAAAAAACGTAGTACTACAGAAAATGTTTTTGTCCAGAAAAAGAGAAGCAATTTAAATGGAAAGGAAAGGCCAATCAAAAATGTTACTGCTAGAGCAAGAGATAACTCTGTGCATGATAGTAGAAGGAAACAACAGTTTAGGGACATTCGTAAACGAATGTTCCGCAACAGGATAATTGGCAATTTGCTAAAAAATATTAAGAAAGGTCAACAGAAAGTGGTTTTTTATAAGAGAAAAAAAAAAGTTGAGAAAGTTATTGATCAGGCGTTTGAAATTAAACGAAAGTTATTTATTTTGATAATCAATAGAATTAGGAAGCTAAACAAGGCAATTTATGATTTCAAAAGAAATAGTAGATGGAAGAGAACAGTTAATCGTAGTAATTTTTGTGAAGTTTTTTCCGGAGAATGGATGCATAGTTCAAGTTGTGAGGCATTTTTCAATGAGGAGAGTTATTTCCAGGATAATGATTTGGTGCATGCAGTTGACACCAGCGGTCGAGCTTATGAGGTGAAAGATGGTTGTCCAGTTGAAAAAGAAAAACTTGTGACAACAGAGGCAGAGGATGTGTTAGGTAATGAGATTTTAGGAAGACGTCCTAAGGGACCTGTGTACGCTCTTTTGCATGGTTCTGAAATAGATGTGAAGAATATGTGTGAAGAAATTGAGTTTTGTTACTTTGGAAGTAAAGAGGAGAATGTTGAAATTGACCCAGAAGAAGAGGGTAATGTGGAAGATAGTGTACAGGTTTCCAGTACAGATAATTTTCAGAAGGAAATTGCCACGTTTCAGGTGAAATCAAGTGAGAGGCCTAGTTTCACTTGTGTGTGTTGTCGACGCACTTATTATAAGAATCAGACTAATTTAGTGGATTTATATGCAAAAAGTGAAAGGGAAAATAATAGTGAATGGAAGGATTTCGCTACATACTTGATGGTAGAAAATTGTTTTGATTTGGGATTGGATCAACGTGTGTGTACTTATTGTTGTAATAAATTAAATCAAAACCAGATGCCTGCTAGAGCGGTTCATAATAATCTGGAATTGGTTGAGATTCCTTCTGAATTGAAGGATTTAAATACTTATGAATCTATTTTGATTCAAAGTATCCATCCCTTTCAGGCTATTGTAAGAATGGAGCCAAAGAAAGGGAAATTGCCTCCATCAGATTTACAGAGAGGATTAAAGGGAAGAGTTGTTTATTTGCCTCTAGATTTGAAGAAAAACATTAACACAATTGGAGTAGAAAAAGTGGAAGAGGAACCTCTGGTTATCTTAGTTAATGGGGTTCCGACAAAGAATAAGAAAATATGGCAAGATTTAGTGGATGTTAGGAAAGTCAAAAAGGCAACATTGTATTTGAAAAAAAATAATAAGTACTATAAGAATGTATATGTTGCAGAAGAGGAAGTAAGTGAGGAAGAGGATAACGATTTGTGTGCTGGTCAAATTGAGAAAGTAGAACCCTCTAAAAGTGAAGAAATATATGAACATTATAGTGTTCATCCTTTGCATTCCAAGGAAGTCATGGGGAATGCTATTGAGTTGTTTCAAATGAAACAAGCCAAAGGGAGTCCCATTAGTGTCTGGGAGGAAAGTTTGGAAGCTCGGTGTTTCCCACAGCTATTTCCAACAGGTGAAGGAGGAAGATATGATGAGCGACCTCATCAAATTCCTGCTTCTGAATACCGGACTTTACGATTGTATGCAGAAGATGCTAGGTTTCGACAATGTATTCCCTATTTGTTTCATCTCCTGTTTGAAAGCGATCTGTCTGGATTGTCATATGCAGTGAACCACATCTTGAAAAGTGGTACACAGATGCAAAACATCTCGGCAAGTGACTTTATGGATAAAGTCAATGTCCAAGACAGTATTTTGGATTCTCACCTGATTAATCTCATGGCGTGTCAGCGACGGCGTGATACTAATGAGTACTGGTACCTTCGTCATGGTGATTTAAAATATATGCTGAGGAACTTAGGAACTCCCACATGGTTTCTCACTCTGAGCTGTGCCGAGTATGGCTGGGAAGACTTACTTGAATTTCTACGAGAGGCAAATGGAAACATCGAAAACATCGAATTCAAGACACCCGGAGAACTGTGCTCTTTGGATCCAGTCAATGTATGCAGGTACTTCAATCATAGATTTGAAGCTCTGATGTCTTTCATCATGAATAAGAAGAATCCACCTCTTGGAGAGGTGTTGGATTTCTTCTGGAGAAAGGAGTACCAAGCAAGAGGTGCTCCTCATATACATATGCTGCTGTGGATCAAGGATGCACCTAAATTTGGAACAGATCCAGAAGACTCAGGGATGAGTTTCATACAACAGTATTCTACGTGTGCTGTTCCAAACGCAAAGGAGAAGAAAAGTCTAAGAGAAAAAGTTCTACGTTTCCAAAGCCATCGTTGTGGAAAGTACTGTCGTCGTAAATTCAGAAACAAGGACAAGTTCTACACCAAATGTCGTTTTGGCTTTCCACGACCGGTGATTTCTAAAGGAAGAGTAAACAGTTTGATGTCTTCGCTGCGACATAATGTGATGAAGAAATCACCTAAAAACACATACAATTTGAAGAGGAACGAAGAGTCCAAGTACATCAACGACTACAACCCAGTGATTTTGTCCATGTGGAATGCTAACATGGATATACAGTTTGTGGCTGATAACTGTATGGCTGTGGCTCGGTATGTGACATCTTACATCACCAAAAAAGAAAAGACAGAATTGAAGGATATGTGGGAGGACATTTCCCATGAAAAGAGCCTCAGTAAGAAGTTGTACAGTTTCAGTCTGAAGCTGTTGTCGCATCGAGAAATCGGAGCTTACGAATGTTCTGACCGCTTGTCTTCAGTAAGTCTCTATGCCAAATCTAGGAGTATCGTTTGGGCGAGTCTTGGTCTTGCTGCAACGCGTAATCGAGTTCTGAAACCTGTGCGGGAAATTAAGTATTTGGCGGAAAAGGAGCCAAACAGTACCGACATTTTGAAGACCAACATGTTGGATACATATTATCCAAATCGAAGCAGTCACCTCGAGAATGTTTGTCTGTATGAGGTTCTACAAAATTATATATTCAAGAGGAACATCAAAGAAGATATTGATAAAGGAGTGTATGCTGTAATTGTAAGTGAGGGATGTCTGGTCAAGCAAAGAAAATGCCACTTGGTAAACCATCGAAAATTGAGTGGCGAATCTCCTGAAAAAAAGGAGTTTTTCTATTTAGCACTTTTGCAACTTTTCAAGCCTTGGCTTGCAGAAGAGGAACTGCTTGGAGATTTCCTCTGTTACGAAGACTCTTTCACTGCTGCCAAGGAGACCATAGAATGTCCTGCTTTTCCCAAATATGTAGAAATGTTGAATGCGGAAATCGAGCAGGAAGCAACGATTGCAGCCGAGATTGCCAGAGACAGTTCTCAGGACAGTCAGAGTTCTGTTTCATTGAGTCAGGATCCACTAGGAGGCCCTGTTATTGAAAATGAAGCTGCCACTGCCATGAATGAAGTGGAAAGAGCCATGGCACATGCTCAGGAGGATGCGGTTAACTTAGTAGACTTGGAAAGACAACTCAACGTTGAGCAGAGGAAAATATATGACGAAGTTACCAAGCAAATTGATAACGGATTAAGTCATGAGAAGAAAGAGTGCTCATGTACGTCGTTGAAGCCTGTCCGACTGTACGTGAGTGGAGAAGCGGGAACTGGAAAGAGTTTCCTCATTAAAGCAATCTCATGTTATTTGAAGGAAAGGACTGAGTCATTGCTGTCTTGTGTTGTCACCGCTCCAACTGGACTGGCAGCACATAACATTAAAGGTATTACTTTGCATCGTCTACTGATGCTGCCAGTGGAGCATGATAACAAATTACAATACCACAAGTTATCTGGAGATGCTTGTTGTGAAGTTTCAAGAGTCTTGAGGAAAATGAAACTTCTTATCATTGACGAAGTAAGCATGGTTTCCAATGTCATGCTTGCCTTTGTGCATTTGAGAATGCAAGAAGTTCTTAAAACAGAGTATGATGTGTTATTTGGTGGCAAACACATCATTGTTTTTGGAGATCTTCTGCAGCTGACACCAGTGAAAGGACAACCTGTGTTCAAAATGCTCACGCATGAAGATACCAGGAAGTGCCTAGGGAGCATTGGCAACGTCAATATATGGTTAAACTTCAATTATGCTGAACTGCATGAAAATATGCGTCAGGCGAAGGATGAAGTTTACAAGAATATTCTACAAGATGTTAGAATTGGAAAAGTGACCGAGCATGGGAAAGAAGCTTTACATGCACGATTACTGTCAAATTTATATCCAGAACAAGACGTTGTGCCTGAGAATATTTTTCAGAAAATTACTGAGAAGAAATCTGGAATATGTTTGATGCCAACTCTTGCAGAATGTGCCATCTTCAACAACAAAATATTGCATTTAGAAAACCAAGAGATTGTGAAACTGGAAGCTATTGACAGAGTAGAGCATATGGGATCTACAATTATTTTGTCTGAGAATTTGAAAACAAAATTGGATTCATTAGAGAAGACTATATCTAAAACTGCAGGTTTTGAAAAGACTCTGAATGTGTGCTTAAATTGCCGTATAATTTTAAGAAGGAATTTACATGTTGAAAGAGGTCTGGTAAATGGATCAATGGGTAATGTTGTTGATTTTGTGAAATACAGAAATAGAGATGGAATTGAATTTTTAAAAATTAAATTTGATGGCATTGAGGAAGTACAGCTAATTGGTCGTTGCTCTGCTAGGTTTTTGCTTGTAAAAGACTTATATGTTCGCCGTAAACAGTTTCCTGTTTGCTTGGCATATGCGGTGACAATCCATAAATCGCAAGGTTTAAGTGTAGACAGTGCATTGGTGAATATTGGCAGTTCTGTGTTCAAGGAGGGTATGGCATATGTGGCAATGTCACGAGTTAGAACTTTATCGGGATTGTACTTGATTGAGTGTGATGTCACAAACATTTGTGCGGATCTAGATTGTGTTAAGGAATACAATAGGTTAAGAAGAGAGTATGCGCCACATTTGCCTCAATATCCTTTGTTTGAGAAACGTGTGGTAGGCCGGAAACGAAGAAATGTCACCAATACTAGGGAGGTTGTAGCAAAAAGACGAAAAGTCGATGAACCTGAAATTATAAGCAGAAACAAAAAGGATTCTGTTGAAGATGTTGTTGGTTTTCAATTTGAAAACAGTTCTGGTGTCAACTGCTATGCTAATGTAGTGGTTAATGTTTTGTTTTCTCTAGAAAATTTAAAAGAAGAGATTGTGGTCAATTCTGATCAAAGATTTTGCAGTTTGTTAAATTCTGTGTTAGAGAAATGTAGCACTGATAAAACAAAAATAGAAAGTGTGTCTGAAATTCGAAATCTGTTAGACAGATGTTCAGGTCAAACACAATTCTCTCAAAATATTCAGCAAGATTGTCAGGAGTTTTTAATGTATATGCTTGATGTATTGCATGCTGAAGGTGTAGATGTAGATCACCTGTTTGGGCTTTCTTATCAATGGCAGCATGACTGCGAGAACTGTAGGGTATCAAGTACTACTAGTGTAGACTCAGAAAGATTTATATATTTAACTTTGCCAGACAGTAAATCAGTCTCCTTTAATAAGCTAGTAAAAGCAGCTGATCACAACATGGAGTGTAGCCAATGTAAATCTGAAATGATGTCAACATTATTTATACGGACATATGGCCAGTATGTCATTTTAATGTTCCAACGATGTAGGCCTGATGGAACAAAATTGACAACTTTAATTAAAATTTTGTAGCTTCGCAGTTGTCAATATCAGGAAGGACTTTTGTAGCTGCAGCAATTATATATCATGACGGTCCTTCAATAACATCAGGACATTACACAGCTTATTTAAAGTCTAGAAACGGCTGGTCATTCTGCAACGTTTCTATTTTAACTTTAAAAAAAAATTGCCGTATGACCTTAAAAATTCTTACCTGGTGTTTTTAAAACCAAAATTTTAGGGAAAGAATCTCGGGATGTGCTCTGAGGAATTTCAAGAGGTTCTAATGGCTCCTACACGATTTGGCCTTGAGGATAAGTGTAGTACAGAGACAATAGTTCCTGGAAAAAAAGAAGATTTTCTTACAGAAAGTGGTGGGCACAGATTAGTTGAAGGACAACAGAGTATTTCCCAAAGCAAACGGTCTTCTTACCATAACACTTGACGTCATGGAAAAATAACTGCACTTTGAATGAGTTCAGAAAAACTGTTTCTTTTTATAAGCTAATTCAAGCAGCCAATCAAAACATGGAGTAGAGGGAATGTAAGTCTGCAATGCTGTCTAAATTATTGGTCCAAACTTTTGATTATAATGTCATTTTAAAAATCCAATTATATAAATCTGATGAAAGTAAGTCTTCAACTTTAATTACAAATGTTGTGGGTACACAGTCGTTGATTTTAGGAAGAACATTTGTAACTGCAGCTATTATATTGCATGATGGTCATTTGACAAGATCCGCTTATTAGACAGGTTATTGAAAATGTAAAAAAAATTGCTGTTTCGGAAATTATTGCCATTTGACTACGATACAATGTTGCCTTTTTACTAAAAAATATTCTTACTTTCTGTTTTCAGAAAAGAGAATTTAGGGTAGGTAACTGGCATATAATGATTCTAGGGGTTGATATAATTGTATCTACTGTTTTATATTGCTTTGTGATTAAAAGTGATGTAGAGAATTAAATATTTGTAGTAGTCATAGAGGTAGTGTAAGTCTGCTTCATAGTAAGCAGTATCAGTGTCATAGGAAATGTAGAACATGAGTGAGCAAAAAGGGTAAGATATTACTAGTCTAGGATTGTGAAAGTGATCTTGAACGTTTTCTTTCTGAAAGTTGCGGAAATACAAAATGACGGGATTTGCTTACAAGAATTCCAAGCGTTATAAATGGCTCTTACACGATTTGGCCTTGAGGAAACATGTGGTAGAGAGCGAGAAGTCATTTATTGTATGTAACATATTTTTCAAAACGATGGAGCTTTTCTTTCAGAAAGTGGCGGGCTGAAAAAACAGCACAACCGAGTGTAAGCTGTTCATAGGACATCCTTCGACATCATGGAAAGTAAGTTACTTTTGAGGAGTTTTGATTTCTGATTGGTTATGTTATATGGGTTTTTTAAACACAATCATTTTGATTGTGTTTTTTTTTCCCCGCTGTTATATGATGAATACCTTCAAGTCACTGTTTTTAGTGAAATTTGATACATTCTGATAACAGCAAAAATAAACCATTTAACATGTATAGTTAATTCTGTACTGTTTGTATTTATGATGTACATTTAGAACTGTGTAGGAGGCATGGAGAAGGTGAGGCGTCTGTAAGTGTCAAAGTTGTTGCATTCAGTGTGTACTCTTTCATATGCTGGACTACATCTGCACAATGAGATACCTAACCAAAGGAAACACAAGTGATGTGATTGTGAAATGAGCAAAAGAAATTGTATATTTTTCAAATACATTACCTGTGTTTCGTAACATTACGAATCAAATTGTGCAGATGAAGTTTAGGCCTCTCCAGGGAAACAGAGGAAGTCTGAACTTTATTGGTTGCCCTACACATGTATTATCTCCTCTGTACTCTTCAACAAGGCTACATTTGATCTGCAACCCTGAGTAGGCCTCACCTGAAACAAACGTCTGGATAGGACACACCTTATTGCCATCCTGAAACAATCATTTAAAATGTTAGGAACAGTTTTATGATGATTGTGCACCTCTTTTGCGCTGCCATTGCGCCACTTTTGTGAGACAACAGCAGTGCAAAAGATGCACCATGTTTCAAGATAGGCCTCAGTTCATCTGCATCAAGATACTGTTAGTTTAAAATGTATATCTTTAGGACTGTGTAGGGGGCCTGGAGAAGCAGAAGCTTCTGTAAGTGTCAAAGTTGTTGGAAAACTGTTTGTCCTTCAATCTTTTCCCTTGTCTTTTCTAATTTTTAAATACATGTTTTAATATTTTTCAAATGTTTGTTCTCTCTTTCACAGATTGAAAGTATAAAAATAACAAGTGACTAAGTTAACGACAATTATAAGGTAAATGTTTTGTACTCTTTTCGTTACATTTCTATCACATTTAACTACTATTAGTTCCACTGCTTCATTTCTTTAACCCTAACTTTCCTGCCTTTGCTACTTCCCTCATTCCTTTCTCTATTACTTACTTACTCTACTCCTTCCACTCTTTTTCTCAGTCCCTCTCTTCTCATAGTTCCTCACTCTTGTTCACTCACTCCGTCTCTATTACTCTCACTGTCTCTGACTGATCACTCTTTCACTACTTGTTCATTATGCTTTCTCTCTGTAGTTCAAGCACACTAAGGGGCATATTATCAACACAGGCAATAAAATTATCGCTGCTTTTATCGGCAGAAAACTGCCGCAAAAGTGGCTTTAGCTGCAGTTTTCTTCCGCAAAAGCGGCTTTAGCGGCAGTTTTCTGCCGATCAAAGCAGTCATTATCGGCAGAAAACTGCCGCAAAAGCGGCTTTAGTGGCAGATTTCTGCCGATAAAAGCAGCGATAATTTTATCACCTATGTTGATAATATGCCCCTATGTTATTTACATTTCTTTGCTGTTTCAATAATTCCTTTTCTGTTACTTCTTCTTTTCTGCTTTCTGTTTTTTCTCTCTGTTATTCCAATGTTTTAATCTTAATTTGATCATTCAGTCACATTCTGTAAGAAACTCTTGTTTGTTATTCTTCTACTCTCCTATTTTTCTTCCACTTCCTTATCTATTTTGTTTTTCACAATTATACCCTCTTCCATCTTTTCTTCGGTAAATAGATCTATTAAACAGTATCTCTGTGTTACTCCCTATAGCTGTCTTTCTTTTAACATTACTCTCTGTTTCCTTCCCTTATACTTACTCTTCTTTTTTTTTTTTTTTTTTTTTTTGGTTCGCTCCCGGTTCGCGTACCGGGGAGCGAACCGGGAAGCGAACCAAAAGAAATAGATGTTGGCAGATTGCTAAATATTCTACCAATTTTTTTATAAAGGGGAGGAAGTTCTGATAAGAACTTTTTTTTTTATTGTTTTTGTTGTTTTATATTTTTTTTATTATTTTTCTGAACATTTTTTTACTTTTTTTGTATTTTTTGAACGGTTTTATATTTTTTTGGTTTTTTTTGGGGGGGGAGAAGAAAACGATTCATTGTAAAGGGCTCAACAGGAGCAACAAAAAAAAAAAGAATTTATTCTCTGGGGCGTTTTGGACAATCATGATTGTCTATAGCTCTGTTGATCAGAGTGATGCTACTTTCTCTGTAGCAAAGTAATTGGTTACAACGCACGCAGACTTGTTTCACTTCCCCGAACCTCATCTGTATATTTGGGACCGTCTCCCTCGCCTCTGGTCCCGTCACTTCCTGTACAACTGATCTTCTGGCCATAGAAGGGGGATTATCTTGCTGGTCACGTAACTGTGCAGCACTGTAGTTGATAGGATGCCACCTCTCCATATGGCGATGCATTGTATAATTCCCGTAACTATATTTTTTATCTGTCCCTCTGGACAGACGTTCTTTACATATAAGGCAAGTTACGTACCGGGCATTGACTTTTTTTTGGCCCTGGGGAAATTAAAAAAATTGCCAAATATAATTTTCTTTGACATGAGACCTCCTGGGCACCTCACGCAAAAACTGCCTCTCTTCCTGCTCTTCCTCTTCTTCCTCTTCTTCCTCCTCTTGCTGAATGATAACTTCAGCAGGTGGTCCTCTTTTCCTTGGAGGTGGTGGAGGTGGTGGGGAAGCACCAGCTGAAGCTACTAATGAAGCCATTGCTCAGTGATCACAAAAGGTCTTCCTCTCAGAAAGATGAAAGTCAGAGTGAGGAAAGAAGGAGGGGTTTTCATCATTTGGGAAAAACAATAGTTCTAAACCAATGAAAAGTGTTAGTGTTACTTTTAGGTCACATGACCTAGTCTTACATCATTATGAAACTAAAAGTGAAATGAACCAATGAAAAGTGTTATTAACAAGTCACATGACCTGTTGTGTTTACGTTACGCGCTTTGGGCCGCGTCCCGGATCGCTTCCGGGAAGCGGCGCTTCGCGCCTCGTTCGCGTACCGGTTCACTTCCGGATACGCTAACGCGGCGCGTCATATGACGTTTCACGCGACAACGCGATACGTCACGCTGACGCAACGCGTCACGATGTTGTTTTCTAACGCGGCAGTTGCGCACACGGAACGTTTACCGGTTCGCGGACCGGGTCGCGGCACCATTTTGAGCTAACGGGAAGCGACCTGGTTCGCGGACCGGGAGCGAAACCAAAAAAATAATTAAAAAAATTATTAATAAACATATCAAATATATTTTTTGATTTAAAGAAGAATACATTTTACAGCTATAGATATTAGCTTTTAAAAAACCAATGAAATTCACTGAAAAAACCATAGGTTATAGACCATATATAGTTAGGAATTAGCATTTACAAAACCTTGAAAATTCACTGAAAAAACCATAGGTTATAGACCATATATAGTTAGGAATTAGCATTTACACAACCTTATTTTACTCACACAAAACCATTGAAATTCCATATATAGTTAGTTGTACTAACTATATATCGCGCACCCGCAATCCACTGCTGATCATGTCACATATTACATCATTCATGACATGGTCAGTGACATCACTGATGACATCACTGATGACATCTCAAATGACATCACTGATGACATCACTGATGACATCTCAAATGACATCACTGATGACATCACTGATGACAACATCCAGTGACTGTATGTTTCTGTAAAGTTATATATATATATATATATATTTGTAGAACACGCTCGCTTCTTATCACGAAAGTAGACGGCACTCTGAGCTGTGATTTAAAGATGATTTATTGGCAGACCCCCCTGCCCCCAAGACAACAGACGCGTTTCACCGTTAAAGCTTCCTCAGTGTCAACCTGTGCATAGGAAGTGACACCATTTTATCTCCACCCCTCTCTAGTGATAGAGAGAGGACTAAAGCGCCAAGTTCTTAATGGCAGCCATCTTACAGGGGAAACATCACTTACAACGCAACTTTTACCACGCAATGCTTTTACATCGCAACTTTTACAACGCAAACCATTACAACGCATTGCGCTGGGGGGCGCTCTAGGATAGGGAATAGATTTAATTTACTATCCAATACCTTCCCTACTATCCACGGGGACTGGAGTTGGAATAGTAAATTAAATAATTCACTATCCAGCGCCCCAAAGCACTATGCGATGTAAAGGCATGCGTTGTAAAATTTGCGATGTAAAAGCATGCATGGTAAAAGCATGCGTTGTAATGTCATACATCCATCTTACAGTATGTTTTGTTATGAAAACATCGAAAAAAAAGAGACATTAAAATAATGATACAAGGAAAATGGTGTCAATAAAGTGCTTGTGCAATTAAAAACATTATAGTAACCACCACATACGTTCATTATACATTTCATTGTATCGCATATCATACCAAATACGTTACGCGGGGAAGCGGAAAATCAGCCACTTTTGACTTGAGACACGGATGCCCCTATTTACAATCGCAAATTCATAAGTTTAAAAAAAAATATATATATATATACATGTATTTGCCATGCAGTAGTCTGCTTTACTGTGGACCTTACTGTGGGCCTCACCCTGAGACTCTCTAAGTGCCTTCACCTGAGTCCTACGACTTTTGGGCACCAGAAAAAAGTCTGGAAACTTTTGAAAACATTTCCTTCAGCGACTCAGTGCTTCAGTGGGACTTCCACCACATCAGAGTCCATTCTGGATTAAAAAGTACAACATTTTTAGCCAAAAATATCCAATTCTTCAGCGTGCCAGTGAGAACGACCTGCTTAAAGTATACAGCCTTTCAGTTCCACAGTGGTGGCTACAATTTAGCTGAGTCCCTCTCACGGACGATTTTCTTCAAAGAAAAAGTGACAAGGTCCCCTTCTGCTTTGGGACTTGGAGGAATTTTCAACAGTTTTCTTCAAAAAAGTGACAAAGCCCATTTTTGTGTTGGGAAGTAGAAAAAATGTCAATGGCATTCGCCTTGAAAGCTACAGGTAGAGTATAGTGTTTCTGAAGCTTCTTCAAACCATTTTCTGCTTTTCTGCAATTGGTTCCCCATGCGTATCAAAGAGAAGTGTACTGCTGTATGTGACTCTCACCAGGGACACCATCTTCCACCAGAATACTATTAAAGGCACATGGACTGCTCCTTGCAACATGCCAACACTAGAAATACATTTTTCAAAGATACTTCAGTTATTCTCTTAGGACTGAATGAAATTCACAATCTACCTGGGATACACTTCCCACTCAAGGGTAACAATAAAGACATTCTAGTAGGTAAATACAAATATAGAACTTCAACGGCAACCATCACATATTTCAATTGACTTGAGATCCTCATTGGAAACTCTCTACCCCAGTATAAAATCAACACTTTCTAAAATGTATGGGTGTGACTACTCGGCCAATTTACAGATGTAACCCTTGGATTAAACATTCTGCCTCCAGTTGAAGAGATAATTAAGAGACGGTAGTCTAGTCCCATAGACGCACGCCCTGCTATTACCTGGATAGGTCTGCTTCTAACATGCCTAAGGCAATACACAAGGTTCTATTAAAGACCACTTTTTAGACCTATTTCCGTATTATGGAAAGTTCTCCTGGCACAAAATTTAATTCTCGGACTCCAAATAATATTCCATTGGACACTTTCATATATTTGATCCAGATTCCGACGTTGTTTCTTTGTTTGGCCTTGAGCAGTGTAAAGTATTCAATTCTCTTTATTTATAAAATCTACTGTTTGCGGACATTACATCATCTAGTCATTAGCTGAGATGAAATATGTGCGGCCGTGCCTGAAGCTTAAAAGAGACTTAGTTCATCTCTCGGAATGAACAGCTGTATCCAATTCAGCAGTATTTCAGGTGTAGCGCATTAAGCCTTGTCTCAATAATACGCTACTGACTTCCAAGCACCCTCTACCTTACATGTCGCAAATCAGCCTTTGGTAGAGTGCAGTCCTGTTAGCGAAAAAACAAATTACAGAACCATACCATGATTAGCTTTATAGTACCACAGATGTAGTTAGGCGAGCGTCATTTATAATAAAAGAGACAGATGTTAACGTCTCAGCATTAGAAGAATGTGAGTACGTTTTTAATTAGGATTCTGTAAAAGATGACAATAGGAACAGATGTTTCATGATTTTATTTTTAATTGTTTCACACATGTAGTGATTATATGCCAATTAGCATTTTGTTTGCATATTATATAACGATCGCGAAAAGAAAAAATGTTAATAGCAATTAACTTCAAAAGAATTAATGAATAAAGCTTCACAGTACATCACAGAGTTCATCTTTACACCATTTCTGCTGCTGAACTAAGTGACGAGATCATGTTCTGTCAGTACTTCAATATATTAGTTCGTGTTATTGTTGATTTAAGATGTATAATTTGATTACTAACTCATCAGTAGGTAGCATATACTTAAAAAGCGTGGTAGTTAGTTGGTATTTAATGTTAATAGATACTTCAGCACCTGTAATTATATTAATGGAAAATATGGGTACACCATGACAAGGACGCTATACAAGTTAAAACATATCTGCCCTCATCATTCCTTTGCTAGTCACCGTACAGAACTCCTTAAGGCAAGCTTACATTGAAGGACCTCAACATTTTCTTGGCTTACATATTGAATGTCCCTAATGTGGTTATGCCTTAAGTGCACTAGAGTTTTAATTCTCGGGCCCTGAATTAAACGTGGTTGGAACAATCGCCTTACACCAAGTTTGACCTCAACCCCAGCATCAACCGGTGTTCTTCTAAGTATCCACTAACCTGGAATCAAAGGTGGATGGGTGATGGTGGATATCAACATTGCAGTAGTGTTGCTGGTAATATTGACCTGCATTTTTTTCTGGTGGCCGAACATGTGCTCATGCCTGGCCCTGACATGATGATCTTCTCCCACAATGGTTTGCAACAATGTATCCAGGCAAATGATCAGGCATGATCAGTAAATACTTATTTTCCACCCCTTCAAGGCTGGGTATATATTCAGGGCAGACAAATCATATGCATTTCCTATGCTCTTGGTACAGACAGATTCCAAGGCATTCACCTCGGATTGGTGAACACTCTCCATGGCCTTGGGGGAACACACAGGATTACATAGAGCCAAATGCTAATAGGTAGGAGGCAGGTCTCCCCGGGTCCTTTAAGGTTTATTGTCTCATGTGGAACACGGGAGGCTATTCCCTTGGTTCATATACAAAGAAGTTCAGTGTCACAAGGACTTTTGCCTTACTAATTGGCTCAGACACTCAGGAGAGATCACTGACAGAATATCAGAAACAGAAATATTGTGTGGACAGATCGTTGTGTCAAAAATATCAGGAACCAAAATATCAAGAAGTTAAGTGCAAATAGGTCAAGTATAGATTTACTACTCTTAACTCCACATCCACGTACTTTGAAGATATATATGTTGTCAAATTACATATAAATGGAGTTACATCTAATAAAACTTTGTTTAACTACTGAAACTTACCTTCACGATATTTTGTCCTTGATATGTTCTGCACACAATATTTTTCCCCAGTATTTTGTCTAAAGCCCTCCAAGGCGTTCTGCCATGGCTTTTTGCACATACACTATAGGCTGTGTAGAAAAATACTAGTAGGAACGTAGGCGAAAGGATAAGAAGAAGTGGGGGATCTATCCTTGTAAATCTACAGGGACGAGCTCATCCATTCATTGTCCTCCAAGATAAGTGCCACAACACACTCCCCCTTTGGTTCCTTGTATACTAAAGGATGAGGTAGTCCTGTACCTCATCAAACACATGCTAAGATGGCGGCATAGTGAGCTGAGGAAACGGCATCCAACTGATGGTACTTCCTTGATGGCCACTGTGTAGGGGCTGGACAATCTAAATCAAAAACAAGCATCATAGTGATTTGTGTCACTAAAGGCATTTGAAAAAGGCTGGATAGCCAAAATGCGTCATGCTGAATGAACAAAATGGCATGTTTTAATATACAGAATGGAATACATTTTTTTAACCCTGTAAGTGCACCGTGTGTTGCTGGAGAAAGGGAGCAGTGTTTGCAAATGTATATTACCTACTGGCGGTCGCCAGTAGGTATATATAGTTAGGACCTAGTTTCCATAGGAAATCTGCAACATTCTATTGGGTATAACTTTGGCGCCGGTATATGAATCTCTGCGAATTTCTCAAAGAACATGGCCCGCTCCGCTCGGCTCCTTCCGTGAAAGTTTGGGGGGGATTCGTCAAGTGGGGGCTGAGAAAAAAGGGGGGTCCCAAAACGTTTTTTCCCCATGTTATTTTCCATAGGACGATTAGACACGGCTACAGCCCGAACCGCTGTACGGAATTACACCAAATTTGGCCAAATGGTAGGGACTGGTCCGCAGTATGGCCTTTTGTTTAAATGGTGTAAATCCCTCCAGTAGTTGTTGAGAAAATTGAATTTGAAAAAATGTATATATCTATATAAGCTTACTGTAAGC
The DNA here is from genome assembly GCF_964261635.1 of Lissotriton helveticus. Lineage (NCBI taxonomy): Eukaryota > Metazoa > Chordata > Amphibia > Caudata > Salamandridae > Lissotriton > Lissotriton helveticus. Next base: position 62,659,868 of record NC_136062.1, read on the forward strand.
TTACTGTACTCTGTACCTTCCCGAGTACGAGCTGCATTCTGATTGGCTGCCAATGTCTGTCAACACTCCAAAACAGAAATTGTTGGCAGCCATCTTGTACCTCGGTAGACTGAGGCACAGGAAAGAAGAAAAACAAATGTGTAGAACTCATAAAGGGGGCAGGGTAGAAGCACCCTGACCCCCAGGCCTGCTCAGGGGGTCCCACAAGGACCCCCCAGGCCCCCAAAATTTTTATTTATTTTTTTAAAAATCACGGGGTACGCATACCGTACGAGTACTGTACGAGTATGGAGCACGCAACCCGCGATTTAAAAATAAAAAAGGGGGGTCAGGGTGCTTCTACCCTGATCTCTTTGCGTGTTTTCCACCTTTGTTTCACTGCTTTTTTCTGCCTTGGTTCTACCGAGGCACAATATGGCTGCCAACACTTCCTGGTTTGGAGTGTTGACAGACAGTGGCAGCCAATCAGCATGCCTTCCCGAGAAAGCTGCATGCTCATTGGCTGTCAACACTTCTAACCAGGAAGTGTTGGCCTCCATCTTGTGCTCGATAAACCGAGGCACAAAAAAGCAGAAAAACAAAATGGGGGGAGGGTATATACAACATGACCCCCGAGGCCTGCCCAGGTGGTCCCACAAGGACAAAAAAGACCCCAATTTTTTTTCTAAACCTGGTCTGTTTTTTAAAAAAATTACCCCCCGGGGGGACCAAATTGCGGTGGCATAGTGATAAAGAAGTGTGGGGGTCCACAATCCCCCCCACAGTGCCCCGGGGACCACCACCCCAGGGCAAAGCAACACAGCCCCTTGGCCCATACTGGAGGCTCCTGGTGGGCTACTTGTCCCCCAGGGACCCCCAGTATGCAAGGGGAATTAGTTCCTATTCTGCAAACACGCCAGGGGTTGCGCTGCAGAGAGGTGTAAAAAAGGGTGTGGCCTCATTACACCTCTCTGCAATGCAGCCCCCTGGCGCATACTGCAGGTTCCAGGTGGGCAAGTTGGCCCCCAGGGACCCCCTTATGCAAGGGGAATTAGTTCCCCCTCTGTAAACACGCCAGGGGGCTGCGTTGCAGAGAGGTGTAAAAAAGGGTGTGGCCTCATTACACCTCTCTGTAATGCAGCTCCCTGGCTTATACTGGAGGCTCCTGGTGGGCAAGTTGCCCCCCAGGGACCCCATGTATGCAAGGGGAATTACTTCCTCCTCTGCAAACGCGCCAGGGGTTGCGCTGCAGAGTGTTGTAAAAAGAGGGCGTGCCCCCTGAACAACTGCCTGCAAAAACTTTAGTAAATCAGTATAAAAAAATAACAATTAATACATTTAAAAATTGTCATTTAAAAAACCTTCGAAATTCAATGAAAAAACCATAGGTTTCAGGCCTTATATAGTTAGGAATTAGCATTTAAAAAACCTTGCAAATTCACTGAAAAAAACCATAGGTTTCAGGCCTTATTTAGGGGTCGAGGAGGAGGGAACGTCCGCATGGGCTGCAGCGTTCCCTCCGAGCTGATTAGGATGTGACCGCCAGGGTGGCTTCAAGCTGCACCCGCCGCAATGTTAAGAATGCATGCCACGCATTTGCATGCACAAAGCGGCAGGCACCGCGCGGTGCCTGCCGCTTTGTGCACGCAAATGCAGGGGGGTACCATAGGTACCCCCATGTGCAGCCCCCACCCCCCCCTTCAACCAGGGGGCCCGCAATGGGCCCCGAAGTGAAACTCTGTATGCTTTTCCACAGCGGAAAATCCAACGCGGAAAAGCATGTCATTCACACCATCCTAATATGGCTGGCGGTGTCTGATAGACACCGCCAGCCATGTTAGAGCCTTTCCGCCGCGGTCGGAAGGCGACCGCGGTGGAAAGACTGCAGACGGAATCCCAGACCCACCGCCATCCTAATATGTTGGTGGGTCTTTTGAGTCTCCGCAGAGGTTTTTCTGGCCCAGAGGATGCGGAAAAACCGCTATCATAATCGGCCCCTTAGTTAAGTAATAGCATTTAAAAAACCTTTGAAATTCACTGAAAAAACCATAGGTTTCAGGCCTTATATAGTTAGGAATTAGCTTTTAAAAATCCTTTGTAATTCACTCAAAAAACTATAAGTTTTAGGGGTGTTATAGTTAGCTGGACATTTCACAAAACCATTTAAATTGCTCCTATATAGTTAGTTGTACTAACTATATTTCGCGCACCCGCAATCCACTGCTGATGATGTCACATATTAGATCATTCATGACATGGTCAGTGACATCACTGATGACATCTCAAATGACATCACTTTTTGGGGGGTAAGCGCTGGGTGCGTTCCCATGCACGCTTCCAGGTACGTGTACCCTGAGCACGCCACGGGGAAAAACAGTGAAAAAAATTACAGTAAAAAAATAATTTAGAGTGCTTAGAGGTAGGGTAGCTCTGAAAAGAGCTGTTGTGTTATGAGGGTGTTTTTTATACCTACAAGTAGGTACCGATGCAGAGTCTATAATTCAAGAGGAGGACTCTATTCCCCTCATCTGTAAAATGTACACCATCTCTCCTATAGATGCCCTGCGTGTTGTAACGCAAGTTGTTGTGGTATTTGGAACCCATACCATAGTCTCTGAGGAAATCAGAAACAGATTTATTCACATGTTTCCTTGCTTTCTCGAACTGTGGACAAAATTGGTTGAACCAGTTCCATTTTTGCCTTTGGCATATATTAGAATTTACCAGGGCAGTTTTTGGAAAAAGTGATATCAATTGCCCAAAGGTGTCCTTTAAAAGCATTTCCAGACCTACCCCAGTAAAAGTGCCCAGGTCATTTCCACCACAGTGCACAATTATGAGGTCAGGGTGTGGTAGATGCATAAAGGATTTTACCAATGGTATCAATGTGGTGACATCTCAATCCTCTCTATCCAATCCACATAATAGCCACATTTGGTAAATCAAGGTTGTGAATACCTCTGTTTGCTGCATATTTTTCACTCCAGTGAACAAATCTATGACCCACAATCCAGACTTTAGGCATCTTGAAGGTAGATGTGGTTGTATTCAGATGTGTTGTGGAAATGAAATGGCAGTTTGAAAGTAGGAATTATGAAAAAAAAGTGGTTGACATTCAGTGCACTTGAAAAAAACAAGAAATGATTGATGGTTTCTTAAAATTCTCCACTGAAAATTAGGGTGTATGCTTCTGTTTTTTGAAAGAAGTAATTCTAATGGTTAAGAAAAAGTAATTAAAAGAAACATTGCACAGGATAAGCTGCTATATTGAGAAGTCAAACACCCTTGCTGGGTTCATTTGCAACATAGTATCATGAACATTTCACCTGTGTGCTGAGTTAGGTGGGAGTTACCGTGGTAACAGGCTGAATGAGCACTGGGGGATGGGTGAATATTATGTGAGTTTGAAAGTGTTGAAATGTAGAACCAATTAAAATGTCAGTTTGGTTTTGAAATAGTGTGGGAAGAATTTTGATTGGTTAAGTCTGGGGATATGTGTGAAGAATTACAGGGAATCAGTGCCAATTGTGGCTGCAGTGTTTGAGGTGCATTTCAGAGATTCTGCTTAAGAAATCTGGTGTGTGTGACTGACACTGTTCTAAAACTGCAAAAGCATTTTTAAAGGTGAGTAATGATTCATTTAATATATATAGAGTGCTGTATGCACTATGGGGAAGAGTAAGAAGCATATTGGGCTTGTTTATTCTTACATTGTGTCTCATGTTTCTATGTAATGCTGTCAAAAAAATGAATGGTGCATATTGGAAATGTATTTTGGAAATGAGTCAGGTTTATGTCTTGTAATGTAGTGGTCATTTAAATGGGCTCTGCTCTGTGTCTAAAACGATTTACTATGCTAAATGTTTTTGGGTAAAATGTATGGCTTTAACTTTTTTGACAAGGATCACACTGAGTATCTGTGTCAATTTAGGAATTATATGTTCACCTTTTTCTATAATGTCACCTGTGTCGCCTCACAGTTTGCATCTCTTAGCTTATAGGGTACTATTTCTTTTTGCATTGTGTCTCATGTTTCTATGTAATGCTGGCAAAAAAATGAATAGTGCATATTGGAAATGTATTTTGGAAATGAGTCAGGTTTCTGCCTTGTAATGTCTTGGTCATTTAAATGGGCTGTGCTCTGTGTCTAATACGATTGACTATGCTAAATGTTTTTGGGTAAAATGTATGGCTTTAACTTTTACCCAAAAAAGTTTATAGAGTCCTTTATTTTTGGTATCTCAGCTTCAAGTGCGTCGGTTCTCTGTGAAACTTCCTCAACCCTTGATGATAAGAGATCACATGAGGCCGGAATAGACTCTTGATTAGCCTCCCAAGTTGTGAATCTCCTACCAATATCATCAAATCTCCTACCTATATCATCACGTAGACTCAACAGAATATCAGCTAGCGTCCCAGGGGTGGAAGTATGGGTCAGCAGAGATACAATAGGGAGATTTTCATGGGTATCTGGGACATCAGGAGTATCAGAATGAGTATTTGAAGGGGTAGCTGAGGACCCGGCAGATTGCGTTTTCAGTTGGCTCTTTAGTGCTTTCCCCCTGCCCCCTTCGCCAAAGGAGTACCTGGTATACCCTCTAGTGTAATTACATGTAATTACTTTAAAATTAAAATTATGGGAAATAAGATGAGAAGTGTAATTCAGCATTTATCTCTATTCCACAAAGCGCCAGAGGTTGCATTATACGCTATGTGAATAGCACTAAATGCTACAGGTCACAAACAGCAGTAGCCAGCAGCCACTTGCTCTCATTGTTCATTATTCATGGGCTCCTATGGTAGGATCTTTTGGCCAAAATCCCTCTTATTTACTCAAGCTGATGTAATTGTGTAATTTCACATTACAAGAGTGATGAATAATTACTGAAATGACTCCAATTACTCCGGTATGATTATATTTTCGCCCAGTCAAAGTCAAAGTCAAATTTTTTCAAATGTTCAGTCTTTTAAAGCCATTACACTATATAATATCATTACAATACTTAAAACATCCATTGTAACATCCAACAGAAAGAAACAGAATCTTTGTTCATTATTCCACACTTCGTAAAAGCAAAGACCTATCCAAAAAAGTGCTGCACCACAACATCATACTCATCTTAAAAACCATCATCATAAAACTGTATATTAAATTGTTTGGTTTTCTTCTACAATTCTTTCTAATTCCTTTAGATACATATTCATGAATTTAACCCCCCTGCAGCCCAGCGGAATTGAAGACCCACCCAACCAAATTTCGCCCAGTCCTAACTGTAACTCCAATTGGCAGGAGCATTTAATTTATTCATTATCTGTCCAAGTAGTTAATCTAACGATAAACATACATTGGTAGTCCTGGCAGTAACATCATCTTGTGATACAGCTATAGCAAATTACTAAGCATGGGCTGAAAATCCGTTCCGCTTGCGGAATTTGTGAATTTTTGGCAATTTCGCGGCCCCGCGAATCGCGCAAAATTGTCAAAGAATAAGTAATTCGCGAGTTGGCGGATTTATTTTGCTTTACCGTGCTTCAAAAATACAATCTCGCGCGCGAGGCGTTGGCTTACCGTGATTCTGAGTTCGCCGAGTTGTTTTCCTCCCGGTTTGCGTGCGCCATTTTTCGATCTTGCAGCATGATCGCGCAAGACTTTTCGTCCACGAGTACGTCATGGCGTGATCGCGCGAGACTATTCGACCGCGAGTACGTCATGGAGTCCCGCCATCTTGCAATGCGAGACTTTCAGAGCGCGAATACGTCTTAGGGGCCCGTCATCACGCGTCACGCGAGTAAACAATTGCGAACACGTAGATGCGCCGCGCAGCTGACATCCGGCGGGAGATTTGAACATCTCGCTTTCCCGAAATCGCAAAAATGGCAATTCTGCACAAGAAATCTATCGCTGGCAGCATAAACCTTCTGAAATTGATGATTTGGATCAGAATGACTCCTCAGATTGACCTGTGGCTGCACTTTTTTGTGCAAGGAGTGCATTTTTAGGGGATTGAAGTAAAGAAGTGCCCCAGAGTCTCCAACTTTCTGTTCCTGTCCAGCAGGCTCCTCCCAGTGCTTTGTCCATGTCCAGGTCACTTTTCATTTGGATCTGTAGCTGGAAGGATTACTCTTTGTGGCTGCTGCTGGATATTTGTATTTGAGGACTTTTTGTTTGGATCACTTTTGGAGTTGAGATTTTACAAGTAAGTTGGTTTTGTTGGTTTGGGGCATTGCAGTTGCTGCAACTACAATTTTTAAACTTTTTCACAACTTAAAAAAAAATATATTGTGGGTAGCCACAGTGCCCAGTAGGCCCAGGGTTAGTCATGGGTGCATGATAAAACTGTTTCTGTGAGTTTTGTTGAACTTAAATATAATTTACGGCATGGATGGCATGGAATTGCATAGCTCACTTTTATATCTATGTGGACGTTTTTTGTTATTTTGGGGTGCGAGTAGGCCCAGGGGTAGTCAGTGGTGCAAGGACCAAGTCTTTCTGTGTGGTCTCTTGAATTTAAATATCATTTAGGGCATGGATGGCATTGGATTGGGGTGATTTTTGTGTGTATTTCGATTTTTTGGTTGTAGTTGGGGACTGGTCCAGGGCCTGGCCATGTGGGTGGGGGCCATTTTGAGGCCTGGCCCAGGGCCTGGCCATGTGGGTAGGGGTCTAGGGGTCATTTTGAAGCCAGGCAGTGTGCTTTGTGCCTTAGGCCTGCACCCAGTCTGCCTTGCTTTCATCCATTATGCCCAGGGGTACTCAGTGGTGCATGGGCCATATCTTTCTGTGGGGTCTCTTGAATTTAAACATCATTTAGGGCATGGATGGCATTGGATTGGGGTGATTTTTGTGTCTTTTGATTTTTTGGGTGTTATTGGGGCCTGGTCCAGGGTCTGGTCATGTGGGTGGGGGCCATTTTGATGCCTGGTCCAGGGCCTGGCCATGTGGGTGGGGGTCTAGGGGCCATTTTGAAGCAAGGCAGTGTGCTTTGTGCCATAGGCCTGCACCCAGTCTGCCTTGCTTTCATCCATTATGCGCAGGGGAACTCAGTGGTGCATGGGCCATGTCTTTCTGTGGGGTCTCTTGAATTTAATCATCATTTAGGGCATGAATGGCATTGGATTTGGGTGATTTTTTTGTGTATTTCGATTTTTTGAGTGTTGTTGGGGCCTGGTCCAAGGCCTGGCCATGTGGATTGGGGTCTAGGGGCCATTTTGAAGCCCGGCAGTGTGCTTTGTGCCGTAGGCCTGCACCCAGTCTGCCTTGCTTTCATCCATTATGCCCAGGAGTACTCAGTGGTGCATGGGCCAATTCTTTCTGTGGGGTCTCTTGAATTTAAACATCATTTAGGGCATGGATGGCATTGGATTGGGGTGATTTTTGTGTGTATTTTGATTTTTTGGGTGTTGTTGGGGCCTGGTCCAGGGCCTGGCCATGTGGGTGGGGGTCTAGGGGCCATGTTGAAGCCAGGCAGTGTGCTTTGTGCCATAGGCCTGCACCCAGTCTGCCTTGCTTTCATCCATTATGCCCAGGGGTACTCAGTGGTGCCTGGGCCATGTCTTTTTGTGGGGTCTCTTGAATTTAAACATCATTTAGGGCATGGATGGCATTGGATTGGGGTGATTTTTGTGTGTATTTCGATTTTTTAGGTGTTGTTGGGGCCTGGTCCAGGGCCTGGCCATGTGGGTGGGGCCCAGTTTGAGGCCTGGTCCAGGGCCAGGCCATGTCGGTGGGGGTCTACGGGCAACTTTGAAGCCAGGCACTGTGCTATGCGCCATAGGCCTGAACCCAGTCTGCCTTGCTTTCATCCATTATGCCCAGGGGCACTCAGTGGTGTATGGGCCAAGTCTTTCTGTGGGGTTTCCTGAATTTAAACATAATTTAGGGCATGGATGGCATTGGATTGGGGTAATTTATGTGTGTATTTCGATTTTTTGGGTGTTGTTGGGGCCTGGTCCAGGGCCTGGCCATGTGGGTGGGGGCCATTTTGAGGCCTCGTCCAGGGCCTGGCCATGTGGGTGGGGGTCTAGGGGCCTTTTTGAAGGCAGGCAGTGTGCTTTGTTCCATAGGCCTGCACCCAGTCTGCCTTGCTTTCATCCATTGTGCCCAGGGGAACTCAGTGGTGCATGGGCCATGTCTTTCTGTGGGGTCTTTTGAATGTAATCATCATTTAGGGCATGGATGGCATTGGATTGGGGTGATGTTTTTGTGTATTTCGATTTTTTGAGTGTTGTTGGGGCCTGGTCCAAGGCCTGGCCATGTGGGTGTGGGTCTAGGAGCCATTTTGAAGCCCGGCAGTGTGCTTTGTGCCATAGGCCTGCACCCAGTCTGCCTTGCTTTCATCCATTATGCCCAGGGGTACTCAGTGGTGCATGGTCCAATTCTTTCTGTGGGGTCTTTTGAATTTAAACATCATTTAGGGCATGAATGGCATTGGATTGGGGTGATTTTTGTGTGTATTTCGATTTTTTGATTGTTGTTGGACCTGGTCCAGGGCCTGGCCATGTGGGTGGGGGCCATTTTGAGGCCTGGTCCAGGGCCTGGCCATGTGGGTGGGGGACTAGGGGTCATTTTGAACCCAGGCAGTGAGCTTTGTACCATAGGCCTGCATCCAGTCTGCCTTGCTTTCATCCATTATGCCCAGGGGTACTCAGTGGTCCATAGGTCATGTCTTTCGGTGGGGTCTCTTTAATGTAAACATCATTTAGGGCATGGATGGCATATGGTTGGGGTGATTTTTGTGTGTATTGTGATTTTTTGGGTGTTGTTGGGGCCTGGTCCAGGTCCTGGCCATGTGGATGTGGCCATTGTGAGGTCTGGTCCAGGGCCTGGCCATGTGGGTGCGGGTCTAGGGGCCATGTTGAAGCCAGGCAGTGTGCTTTGTGCCATAGGCCTGTGCCCAGTCTGCCTTGCTTTCATCCATTATGCCCAGGGGTACTCAGTGGTGCATGGGCCATGTCTTTCTGTGGGGTCTCTTAAATTTAAACATAATTTAGGGCATGGATGGCATTTGGTTGGTGTGATTTTTGTTTGTATTTAGATTTTTTGTGTGTTGTTGGGGCCTGGTCCAGTACCTGGCCATGTGGGTGGGGCCAGTTTGAGGCCTGGTCCAGGGCCAGGCAATGTCGGTGGGGGTCTACGGGCAACTTTGAAGCCAGGCAGTGTGCTTTGTGCCATAGTCCTGAACCCAGTCTGCCTTGCTTTTATCCATTACGCCCATGGGTACTCAGTGGTGCATGGGCCATGTCTTTCTGTGGGGTTTCTTGAATTTAAACATCATTTAGGGCATGGATGGCATTGGATTGGGATAATTTATGTGTGTATTTCGATTTTTTGGGTGTTGTTGGGGCCTTGTCCAGGGCCTGGCCACGTGAGTGGGGGCCATTTTGAGGCCTGGCCCAGGGCCTGGCCATGTGGGTGGGGGTCTAGGGGCCATTTTGTATCCAGACAGTGTGCTTTGTGCCATAGGCCTGCACCCAGTCTTCCTTGCTTTCATCCATTATGCCCAGGGGTACTCAGTGGTGCATGGGCCATGTCTTTATGTGGGGTCTATTGAATTTAAACATCATTTAGGGCATGGATGGCATTGGATTGGGGTGATTGGTGTGTGTATTTCAATGTTTTGGGTGTTGTTGGGGCCTGGTCCAGGGCCTGGCCATGTGGGTGGGGGCCATTTTGAGGTCTGGTCCAGGGCCTGGCCATGTGGGTGAGAGTCTAGGGGCCATTTTGAAGCCAGGCAGTGTGCTTTGTGCCATAGGCCTGCACCCAGTCTGCCTTGCTTTCATCCATTATGCCCAGGGGTACTCAGTGGTGCATGAAACAACTCTCTCTGTGTAGTCTCTCTTCTATTAATTTAAACATCCATTTTGGATTAGAATTGCAATTTTTATTTTGTGTCTTTCCGTTTTTGGGTGTGTTGTATTAATATTAATAAATGCCTAGTTGCAAATATTAATTGAAGCACAACATATGCAAAATGTATTTATCTGATGTTCCTCTGGCTCCCTTTGCTTTTAGGTGCAGAAAGACTGAGAAGAACCAGGAATCATCCTCATCATCATCACTTGTTGTAGTGCCAGGAAGAAGTCCTGTAGCGGTGTGTGCACAACGTCACGTGACGTCACTTGTGGCCAAAGACAACTCTGCAATTCGTGCAACTGCATCGTGCTGTTCTGACATCTGAAGAAGATGGGCCCAAAGAAAGGTGGGCATAGCTCCTCTACCAAGAAAGTTGCCAGTGCCACTGCCAGTAAGAAGGAGGAGAAGAAGCAAGTGGCGCCACTTACCCAGGAGACTGGTGTGCCGACCGCCACTTTTTTTGGGGAAAAAAAACTACGCCTGAAGCAGCAGTGTCCGCTGGGGACCAAGCTGGGAGCAGCACCTCTGCGTCATTGGTCTCAGTGCCACCACGCCAAGTTAGGCCCAAGACCATGAGTGCCGCAGAGGCAGCCACTTTAATTGCTCTTTCACCATCGACCAGTGATGTTGGCGTTGACTCATTGCAAAGTAGCATCCAATCAACGCAGGGTGTAACTCACCTGACAAGTGTTCAATCATAGCCGCAACGACATCCACAGGTGCAACAGGGAGAGTTGCAAGAAGAGGCGCAAGGAGAGGCGCAAGGAGAGGCGCAAGGAGAGGCGCATGGAGAGGCACAACTGCCCACAATGCTTGTTCCTCCAGAAGTAGGGACACATCAGGAAATCGAGATTCATGCGGAGGTATTAGCCGAGCAAGCAACTCCTCCTGAGGATCCATTGTCTTCCAGATCCCCAGCAAGGAAAAGGTCAAGGAAGACTAGCACAAGTTCTTCTTCCAGCCCCCTTCCTTCTGATGATCTAGATCTTGATTGGTACCCACCGATGCAGTCTGAGAGGGAGGCACGCCAGCCGAAAAAGCTAGGTAAAAGGAAGGTTCCCGCAAAGTTTTCAGTTATGGGTGATGACGAAGAAGAAGTAGAAGTGGTGTATTCTGCTGCTGATGAACAGTCTGACGATGACGACCCAGTCATCACAGTCGTCACTCCAGCCCCAATGGGCATGCGGCAGACAGCCATTTTTACCCTATCCAAAAATGCTGCTGTGCAGGATGTGTGTGGTGTGGCACCACTGCTACCACCACCAACACATATTAGTCAGAAGGGCCTGTTGGGACCTCCATCCAACTCGACCTCCATTACATCAAGTAGTGGTGCTGTAAGTGCACAACAGAGTCAAATTCGGCCAAGCCCATCCTCCACTTCATCTGGCATTGAAAGTAGCACCTCCACCACCACCAGAAATCTCCAGTCCCCAGTTTAGGACTTTTTTAGTGTTAGCAAAAAGGCAGAAAACCTAGTCATTTGTTCGATATGTAAACAAGTAGTTAGTCAGGGTAAGCTTGGTACCTACTATGGTACCGGAGGCCAGGGAGGTCATCTCCAAAAACACCACATTATCCAGTGGGAGGCGCACCTAAGTAACATCCGGAAAGCAAAAAGTACAAATCCAAATGTATCCATTGATATTCCATCTGATGACGAGGAGCTGATCATGCAGGGGGGAGGTGAAAAACCAAGAGACATTTTTGCTGGTGCACACAGTACCCCTGGCAGCAGCACTGCAGTGGTAGCGCCCACATCCTCCTCTACCCCAGCAACATCTAGGAGGCACAGTAGTCTGGTAGAGACACCAGTGCGAAAAAGTACATCAATGAGCCTAACTGGGTTGAAGAAGTGTGGATCCTCATCACATATGAAAACGGTCCAGACCACCATTACCACCATAAAAGGGTCGAACGTTCAGCTCCATTGCTGAACGTTTGAAAAATGGGTGGGGCACCATCTGCCAACGGACGTTCGCAGCACTACCAAGGTAGTGCACGTGACGATTGTTGGCCGATGGCAGCAGCCAAGTGGTTAAAAGCATGTTTTGGTCAGAGGCGCTATTTGAACGCAACCATCCAACGGCACTTCTGTATATTGCAATGCTGGCTAAAATGTTAGCGCTGGACCTTCTCCCTTTTTCTTTTGTGGAAGGGGTGGATTTTCTAGAATTTGTGGCAACAGTCTGCCCTAAATGGAAGGTTCCGAGCCGGTCCTATTTTGCAAGAGTTGCGGTTCCAGCACTACATCACGATGTGCTGGAGGTGATTGGGGCAGCTTTGCAGAACAGTGCTGTTCACACTATCCACCTGACAACAGACATGTGGACCAGTTGCCAAGCCGTTGATTAAATGTGCATCACTGCACACTGGGTCTCTTTTGCAGGGGTTAGAGACAATATAGCTGCAGGTGTTGACAGTGTTACAATTTTTCAAGCTACTCGGAAACATGCAACAGTAGCCATGTTTGCCATGGAGAAATCTCATACTGCAGTAAACATTTTGGAGGAATTTAAGAGTAAGGTCTTTGAATGGCTGCAGCCAAGTAAGTGTATGGTTGGTTATGTTTCCATGGATAATGGCAGTAATATAGTTAAGGCCATGTCTGATGGTGGCTATTTCAGAGTGCCGTGTTTGGCGCACAGTATTAACATTGTTGTTCAAGATTTCTTGAAAAAAGAAAACACAAACATCAAGTTACTGACCACCTGCCGAAGAATCTGCACACCTTTCTGCCATTCTTTTAAGGCCCGGAAGCAGCAGAGGATCATTCAATGTAACCGTAGAGTGCCAGTCAGAGGACTCATCCAGGAGGTGGCAACACGTTGGAACTCAACCTTCTACATGCTTGAGCATCTGTTTGAGTAGTACTTGGTAATCAATGAGTATGTCTTTAACACACGGGGTGCTTCTATGAAAGACATGAGGCTAGAGGTGGATGAATGGGACCTAGTTAAAAGCCTGACAGACATGCTTCGTCCTTTTGAGGTGTTCACGCGTGAAGTCAGCAGGGATGACTGTACTTTGGGCAAAGCTATCCCATTGCTGCGCATGCTAGAGCACCAGCTGAAGGCGGTGTCTTCAATGTTCCGAGTTGATGCTGAAAAACAAGACGCATATCAGTTGGCGGTGAGCTTATTAAGCCGCCTAGTTGACATTGAAAGGCTTAAAGCAATACATTCAGAACAACATTACATTTGTGCCACTATTCTGGATCCACGGTACAAAAAGGCACTGGCCAGCAATACATTCATTCCTTTTTATGAAGCAAATGTTTCCCAGTACAAACATTGGCTAGCTCTGTCAGCCACTCGGTTCAAAAAAGAGCGGCAGGAAATTGAAGGAACCACCACAAGTACTACTGAAGCAGCAGACCATCCAGCGTCAAGGTCCACTTCTGTGGCTGAAGGCAGTCACTTTCCCTCACAGCCGTTACCGACAGCAGCAACCGTATCATCATCAACACCTGCACCAGGCCCAGCCATAATATTGTCGGAAGCGGATTGCATAACTCATCATGGGTTTGCTCGTTCCAGTGTTGATGCAAAGGCAACAGATGGTACGCAAAGTGGAGCACCCATGGAGGACCTTGAGTGGATGGTGCAGGCATATCTGGATGACCCAACAGAGGTCTCCTTTGATCAGAACCCATTGGTGTATTGGTATGGGAAAAGGCCTCAATGGCCACTGATCACCAAGCTGGCTCTAAATTATTTGGCTTGCCCACTCGCAAGCGTGTCTTCTGAACGTGTTTTCAGTGCTGCTGGTGCCATTGTAACTTCAAAAAGGACAGGCCTCTCTCCCAAAAATGTGCCGAGGTTAACACTGATCAAGATGAATCAGCACCAGATTCTAAAATACGTGAATCCACGCAGGAAGAAGAGGTCACCGACTTAGGTGACGGAAGTTCTTCTCTGGTAGTTGACCTACTCCAGGTTCAATTCACAGAGTTTGAAGACGAGCTCTACTTCCCTGACACCTAGGCTTGAAATACTTACTTTTTATTTTCATCCTTATTCACATTTATTTCTGTGTGACTTTCTTTGTTTTGCAACTTTGAGCACAACACAACTCTAATCACAACAAATCCATCAGCAGCTCTGTCTTTGTCTTATTTCCATATTGAAGGTGACGCTGTCTGCATTCCTGAAGTTCACAAGTTCATAACTCAGTCATGCTCCTCTATCCTCCTCCTCCAGACTCTCCCTATCCATTTGTTTCCCTCACGGCAAATGGCCGGATTACGCAGAATCAAGAAACTGTCGCTATGCTGACTGTTACTTCTGAAATTGACACAAGAGGCTACCCTGTGGCCTTTCACTTAAGAATAAGATGCTGACAAAAAGTGGAACAGGTAATGAATGATGAGATGGCATGCAGAGTGGACAACACTGGCTGCCTGGCTCTGATGAAAGCAATTGCTGTTTGTTTGTTGTGCATGAAATGAATCCTATGAGTTCTGTTATTATTTAATATTTTACACACTAAATGTAACTCAAGTCTACTCTGTTTTTACCTTGTTTAATACAAATTATACCACTACTGCAGGGGCCACTACGTTGCAATTTTTAATATGGAAAATGTCCTTGGACTCACTGTGTGTAGACTGTGACTGCATGAACAACATTGAGTTTGCCATTACCATGATGATGATGATGAGTCTTGCCTGTGTTGGGGAGGCAGGAGTTTAAGCCGAGGGGCGGCGATGGCTTGGAATGCCCTTCCAGTGGCACTCCGACTGTCCCCTGAGCTGGTGACCTTTCGGAGAAAGCTAAAAACATGGCTTTTTGTAAATTAATTCCGGGGATTTAGCTTCGGGAGCTATCAAGACAGCGCCAGGACACCGTACGGTAACAGTGCGTTTTTACAAGTGTTATAAATAAATAAATAAATAAATGATTAAAGTTACATAATATCTGTTACAGTCACTCACTGAGATGGATGGATCATCATCGTCGGTTTACCGAAGAACTATGGCCATTTCGTGAGTGGCAAACAGGTAAAGAAGTCAACAACAACCACAGCAGAACTACATGTTTTCCTAGTCGTGGTATGGAGTGGTCGAGCCAGTGTAGTGTTGTTATGTCAGTGTCCAGTCAGCAGTTCATGTAAAATTGCGGCTATGTGGCTTGCTGTATAAAATTAAATCTGCTTTGTGTGTCTGTGTCAAAGAGGTATGCTACTTGGAGGTTGGTTCACTCAGTGGTGCCTGCCTTGACCGTCTGCATGGCCCTGGCCTGCTGTGTGCTAATTATTATACATGAAAAGGAGACTCAGGGTACGCACTTTAGAAATGATGCTTGTATGTAATACTGTCGCCTCTGGAAGTGAAAGTGTTATTTTTGCACTACACACCGTACCTTATATTTTTCCTCCGGGGTGTTTTAATATCCCTTCCTGTTTTTCCATCGACAATTACAGGCCGGCTTTTACCCTTTGCGATGGGAAAAACATTAACTCAGGCTTACTATAGCAATCAGTAATTCCGCATCCGCCAGACAGGCAGTGGAGAATGTGTTCACCAAGATTGATCAACGGAGCGTCAGATGGAATGGAGGAGTACCGTAAATAAGAGGAATGGCTGAATGCATGCAACTTCCCAAATTGAACCGGACAACTACAACATACAGTTAAAGTATCCTCTTCATTTCTCCTTATCTTTTAAATAATGTTATTGTTGTGAACTTCTATGAGTGCGACTCTGTGCGTTTGCTCTCTGCCTCAAATTCATCCCTACAGCTATTTCTTTGCTATTTTTAAAACTAATCTAATGTACTAATAAGTGTTTATTCTCTCTGAGGGCAGATAGGCAAGTGAAATGTTGTAATTACTGCAGCCCTGTACTGTCATAGTAAGTTGTAGCAAGTACTACTTTTCAGTAACCTAACCATCCATTTAGCAAACAACTTCAAGCATGCACTTCCTTTATGTCCCTAAAAGATTTATGGATATCTTCGTATCCAAAGATTTGTATTTCTTCATTTGTTGTTTGTCCATGTTGTGTTTTTTTTTTCTCTCCACAAAACTCCCAAAAAACCCCATTCCCATCCAATTTTCAAACCCTAACCCTCTTCCCACGGACTGTGTGGTTTTCATTGAGAAATGATTAAATAACAACAATAATTCCACACACTTGATGGGGAGGATAAGGTAAAAAGCAACAGAAAATCAATTTCAAGGCAGGTCAAGGAATCCGAGTAATATATTCTTATTCTGCTTGACACACACCCATGAGTATTTGCAAATCAAATCAGAATTTCATGTGCACCATCGAGTGGATTTATTATCAGCAACATCCTCCTCCTCCTACATGTGATGAATGCTTACGCTGCTGTGTCCTTCAGTACTATTTCTTGTAGTAGCCATACTCCATGCAACTAGTAGTTAAGTTTTGAAGGAATACTTTAGCATTGATTACAAGGCTACAGGCTACATAGGCTACAATTTATGGCACTGTTCTTGTGTACTGTTCTATCTATCATACTGTTCTAATGCTCCTCATAGGCAACTCAATGTTTCAGTTCCTTTTTTTTAATATGCTTCTACTGCCAGTGAGTACCACTACTACTACCACCACCACGATGACATTTCATCCGTCCAGGATTCCATAGCCAACCTAAATGGCCATTTGCCATGCAGCCAGCCCTGTGCCTAGCCCAATTCTCAAACACGAATCACAGGTAAGATAAGCATTTTGGGGGAGGAAGAATAATGGAGTAGTCGGAGAGGAAAGACTGACAGTAGTACTAATAAAGTAGTAGGACAATTGAATTCACTAACTCTGTCAGTGCACTTTTGTTCAAATTTGGGTGATTACTTAGACAATTTGAATCAAGCAGCCAGTTAAGTTTCAGGAAAACAAACGTACAGTTAACCCCCGCCTCCCCCACAAAACAGTAAAAACACGTATGCTATGTTTAAGTAGAAAATAAATAATTATTTTGATCCCTACCAAAAATAAACTATCCCGCAAGACCCGACTCACCCCCCTCCCTAACCGTAACCAATGTCCATGAAATCAAATGTCCCCAAAAGTCCAAAAACCCCAACACCCAATTCCCGCCCCCCAAAAAGTCTTTAAAAAAGGGGCAAGGGACAGTCTCTCTACTTTCCCGGCGGTGTCCTCCTGTGGCCAGGTGGTCACGCAACTCTCTCCATATGTCCTTGAGCAGGGCTTTCTGCCTCGCCACCTCCTGCTCAAGGTAGGCCACTTGCATGGTCAATCGGTGCATACGCGCCTTGCAGGTACTGTGGGGGGCAGCTGTTGTTTTCGCTGCTCAGTGGCGGTGGGTGGATGCCGGACCACGGCACTGTACCGCTGGAGTATTGCGCTGACTGTATGCCCCAGGGGCAGCGGAGGAGGATGCAGCTGTCGTGGATGTTGACTGCGACTGCGAGTCATCCTCCTCCTCCTGATCCACCAGCCGCCGATATTCAGCAACAATTGCCTCCAGCTTCCGTTGCCAGGCCCGGATAGCCAACTCCTTCCTTGTTAGTTTAGAAGGAAAGAAAAACATACTGTAACCAATACTCTTTAAGATTAACACAAAATAATTCTACAGAAAGTAGTGTCACAGTAGGACTAGCAACTTGCAAGCACAATACATAACATTTGTGGCATCTATCCATCTAACCTCCCACTTCGTCAGCCTCTGCTCTAACATTAGTGGGAGTTTCAGGAATTCTACTAGCACTACATGGACTTCTTCTTCTCTCTTGTTTAGCAAAATTAGTGCGTAAACTTGTGGAAGCCGGCATAATGCCAGAGCAGTCCTTACACCCAAGAAAAACAGACTCAAGCCATGATGACGCAGACTTGTGTTACTGTTACCAATCCAGTACATGCAGGTGGTGAAGCTCTTACTTTTCTATTACGGGTGGCACTGGCCATACTCGTTACAAGGGCTACTGCTCAATTAATTTTTCACCCTGCCCTGCCCCTGACTACTACAAAAGGAACATGAAGAAGATAAATAATATGATCATCTATCACTTCACAGGATATTTGCTTATATAAGGGATGACTTTAGGTGCTTTGTTTTTATTGATTGAGTGAACACCGATAGGCCATACATGAATGACAGTTGGAAAAAAACTATTAACAGAGGTAGTGAGTGGTCCCCGTAATCGCCAGAGGAAGGCACTTGTGAGTTGTGACTTGACTTGATAATGTGAACTATACAATATAGATATACAATATATGCTGTGCTTGCAAACTACTGTTTGTTAAGGGAGTATTCTGAAACATTACAACTTCTACTTTCCTTGGCTTTGCGACTCTGGCACGGACGTGCGGTGTTACATGCTCTTCAAAGTAACACTCTTCATCCAGTGACCAAATCTGTCTACATACACCTATGCTATCTATGAGGAAGATACCATCTAGGTATCCATCCATTCAAAGTAAATGTCAATCATTCTTCTTAATGTCTCAACTTGACAAACCTTACTTTTCCTCACCGAAAAACACCCTTTTTTTATTTTGTAAACCGCCAGCCATGCATCCGTGCTTGACTTGCATTTGAATTTGAACCAAAGGATATATTCAGCACACATACAGTTTCTGTTTCACCCACCCAGGCAGTCCTCTTTTCTTTCTCCTTCCACCCATCCTTGCTTCAGCCTTCAACCGGCAATGCATTAGATTCCCAGCCACATGTGCCTGCATTCAAAAACACAGTCAAACACAGATTGATCACATAATCAATCACATGGCCTATGCTCAACTCTACATGGACAACCTCCGAAGGTATACATTTTGGGACCCCTAGGAGGCCCCCGAGGAATGTATTTTCTGCTATTTGAATCAGAGTAACTGGCCCATAACCCCAAACATTGCACCCATAGCTAGCTCTTAGGATGCACTTGGCCTTGAATTTGTCCAAAACTGTTTTTATGTGGGTGCACCCCAACCCTGTACTAAACATTGCCCTCTTCTAAGGCGCCATGTTATGATTTATTAACCAGCGTCAATTAACACCATCCATTTCTCTTACAATGAGAGAATGACCTGCACGACTCCTCGGGTTTCACCACTAAGACTGATGTCCTTAAACTGCACCCATCACACAGATGGGCCAATGAGATTGTCGTCACCCACTAACCTGACCACCTTCACGAATGCAGTCCTCAAGATTGTACCTAACACACCGGAACAGTTGGGACAGAAGTTGCAGCTGTCGGGATGCACACCAGGACTACAAACTCCAAGAGGGAGTAATGTTCCACTTGACGTCAGTCGAAATACAGCCTGATTACATTGTTATCCTGGCCATTGACCAAGCGAACATGATGTGGGCGTGTATCATCTTTAGTAAACCCGGGAGGTACCAGATGACCAGCTGTTCACTGAGTGCCGATGTTGCTTAGGAATTATATTTCCAGATTGGTTGAGGTCAGGGTAGAGTTTCGAAATGAGATGCTGCTGACCATGGCGGGACTGGCAACATGGTGGGAGCAAGACTTGTCAGAAGTAATGCCGCAATTGTGGACAGATGGGCCGTATGACGTGAATCTTATTAATATCGCTGAACCTGTGAGGTAACATTGAAAGAAGAGACCACCCTATTCAGAGTGCACCAATACCTGTTTTCTAGGGAACCTGACGAGGGTATAACACACATACTTCTGGCACTAATTGATCAGGGGTCCTCCACGTGGTAGTATCCCCCTGCAATATTCCAATCTTCCAGGTCAAAAAAAATAAGGGGTAATGTGGCGCCTGGTGCAGGACCTGTACGCTCTCAAATACATTGTGGTATCAGAATTCCCCATGGTAGCTGACCCCTCCATCATTTTGACTAATATACCGCCTGACACAAGGTATTTGTCCATGATAGGTATCAAAAATGAGTTCTTACTATCCTGCTTCACCCAATAGTCAGTACCTGACTGCATTCACATTCTGAGATGTTCAACAGCTATTCTGGACTTTACTACAAGGACATTGTGAGTCCCCAGGTATCTTCAATCGTATACTGAGGAGGGAACTTGCTAACTTCCAGTGGAGCAGCACCCTGATACAAAACGCAGATGACACCATGATATGCAGTCCCTCTGAAGAAAAATGTCATCAGGATATGATAGCTCTCCTCATCGCACTTGCCAAGAAGGGCTACAAAGTAGAGAAAGGGAAAATGTAGGACTTACTGTCAAAGGTTTATTATTTAGGCCAATTGACCTCTGCAGCCGGTCAATGGGTTTCACCAGAGCACTCATACTCCATCAGGGCTTTGTCATCCCTGCAAACAAAAAGGAATATGCAGATATTTTAAAGACTTTATAATTACGTCTGGCAGTGGGTCTTTGACTACCGCACGCTTATCGGCCCCCCTGCTGAAGGCCATGAAAGGGGGTGAAAATCAGCTAATAGAAACTTACATGGATGCAAGAGATGAACAACACCTTAGATTAATTGAAAATGGAGATAGCACGTCCCCGTGCTAGGGACACCCAAACATAATAAGGAGTTCTTCCTATTTAGCACAAGTGACTGGCAAGTCATGTCAGCAGTTTTGGCGCAGAAGTATCCCTTGGAGCACAAACCCCTTGCATTCTACAGTTGGCACTTAGACTCAATTATGCAGGGTCACTGACCATTTGAGTAAGATCTGGAAGCATCAGCTTTTGCATTGATGAAAGCACTTTCTTTGTAATGGGTAGACTGCTGAAGCTGGATGGAGTCAATGAGGGGCATATTTACAAGCCTCTATCACCACTGGAACTTCACTTTTTACAATGTTCCTGTGGTGATATGGGCTTTGCCTTATTTACAAGGCAGCGTTAGGAGAGATATCTTAACGCTACCTTGTAAATACGGCCCCCTTTCACGCTATGCTTAGCGTTAAAGGGGAGGGCAATGGGTTTTACTGTGGATGTTCCACCGCAACACAAATTTATTTTGACGCTGCCCCCTATTTGCAAGGGTGACGCAAATAGGAGGCAGCACCAAAATTAAGATCAGGGAACCCTGGCTCAACAAGGAGAAATGTTTAATTTCTCCTCGTTTCTGCTGTTTTCATGTGTGCTGCATTGTGCAGCACACATGGAAACAGCAAAAAGGCCAATGATTGTTTATGTACAGGAAGGTCTCCCTTTCTGGACATAAACAATCATTTTTTTTTAAAATGCTGATTTGCAACTACTGTGTGGGCTTCATTAAGCAGCACACATAGAAGTTACAAATCAGCATTTAAAGATTGTTTATGTGCAGTAAGGGGGTCCATCACCACCCCCTTTTGTACCGCTTTGTTCGCCACAAGTTGGCAGGGTATGCTCAGACGTGAGTCCCTTGCTCACTTTGCCACTGGATTCAAGCAAGCCTTGCTGAATACGGCTGTAATGCCAGAAACCGGTCCTAGGAAGCTTGTTTCCGGTCCAGGGAAGGCATGGCTTGGCAGTTCGGGCTGGACTGTTCCCATGAGGCACAGGGTCAGACTGATTTGTATATGGCCATGTCTGAACTGCGGTGGCAGAGTGGGCTAAAGAACGGTGATGGATTAAACCCAGATCTGTTGACTGGGTGTGAGTGTTTGATTGGTTCAGATGCTCCGTCCATCACCACCCCCTTTTGTACTGCTTTGTTTGCCATAAGTTGGCAGGGTATGCTCAGACGTGAGTCCCTTGCTCACTTTGCCACTGGATTCAAGCAAGCCTGGCTGAAGACGGCTGTAATGCCAGAAACCGGTCCTAGAAAGCTTGTTTCCGGTCCAGGGAAGGCATGGCTTGGCAGTTCGGGCTGGACTGTTCCCATGATGCACAGGGTCAGACTGATTTGCATAAGGCCATGTCTGAACTGCGGTGGCAGAGTGGGCTAAAGGACGGTGATGGATTAAACCCAGATCTGTTGACTGGGTGTGAGTGTTTGATTGGTTCAGATGCTCCGTCCATCACCACCCCCTTTTGTACCGCCATGAAAAATCTTACCCAGAACGGAGGTATTCTAAAACTATAGTGTAAGGGTTAATGCGTTGGCCCTAGGCTTCTATGTTTAGCACCAGCACAAGGAAAATGCAGGGCTGTACCATATTCTTGTAAATATGGTGCAGCTCTGCATTTTCGAAGTGGCAGAATAAGGTGTTAAGCCAGGAAGGCTAGTGCCTCACTCCTCCGCTTCTCTTGTAAATATGCCTCTTGTAAAGTTTGCAGTCATGCAAAAGAGCAAAAACACGCTGGCTACGCAATGGGTCTCAGGCTATGAGCCGATGGTCTCTCTATCATCATTATAAATTGTACTGTGTCACCTGGTTAACCCAGCCACCTTCCTAGCCCATTAGGTCTGGGAGAGGAAGGAGATCCATGATTGCACATTGAACACCCCTGATGGGATCAGCCAAGCCGAAGAAGATCCCATGGTAGACGGTGAGACACTGTTCATTAACGGATCCTCCGTGATAGACTAAGAGACAGGTGTGAGAAATACAGGGGCAGTGGTAGTAATGGCTCATAGTCATGCGCCATTGGTAGCACTGCAGTTTATTGTGCAGCCAACTCTTCTCCCACATCTCTCAGCACAGACGGCAGAGTTAACAGCATGAATTAAAGCCCTCACCCAAAGCATGGGGAAGATAGTGATAATTTACTCAATCTCTGCCAATGTTACCACCACAGTGCATTCCGGTATAGGGAGGTGGGGAAGGCAAGTGTGGAGGCTTCTTTCACAGACCAGAGGCCCTAAACTGACTGAGTGCCCAAGGTTGCTCTTGAGCCAAGACAGCTCGCATCCATGGTTATAGTCTGTGGAAGAGGCGGGAACAAGAGAATTCCTTTGCACAAGTTCTCAGGATCTAACCACCAACATTTTTCTGAGCCACCTCCAAGAGGAATGGAACTAAGGTGTAGTAGTCCAGAGGTCAGGTTTTAAAACAAAAGTAGATGGTATATCAGATGGTAGAGATGCAGGCTGGCCGAAGGTACCAAACATGGCCATTGACATATACCCCTGCTTCCAGAACCAATGCCTCGCTGAGGCTGCCTGGGAGCCCAGGTGCAGAAGAGTCCTTAAGCACCTAAACAACTTCTCTTAGCAGGAAGGCAGAAGGAAAACCTTTTCCTCGTTGGCATTGAACAAAGCGCCTATCAATGGCAGCTCATGTGAAGGCCCCAGATGTGACTTGACCATGTTGAGGAGGAAACCTGAGATGACAGGCACTTGCAAACCAACCATGATGCTTTTTGACCCCTCAAAAAAGAAGAGGCACAGATTAACCAGTCATCCAAGTAATGTAACCACGACAATCACCAGTATTGAACGTTCCCTCCAAGGGCGCCAAAGTCCTAGTAAAAAAACTCAGATAAGAAGACATGCCTAAGAGTAAGACACACAACAGGTAATGATTATCCAGAGCAAAACCTCTTTAAATATTTCTGAGATGAAGGACTCATAGAAATATGCAAGTAGTCATCCATTAAGTCAGTAGAGGTCAAAACATCCCCAGACAGGTGAGAGGCAATACATTTTCAATCTTTGGTGTGGAATGTGATATTTGACCCCCTTCAGATCCAATACAGGTCAAAACTCTCCTGAGTTTTACTGTCCCAGGAACAAGTGGGAATAGTGGGAATAACTCCCTTGGCCTCTTTCCTGAGGCAGAACCAGATTTGTTACTCCTTTATTTAAGAGATTCTTCATGGCCTTCTGCAGCCCTTCAATCTTCAGAGGATTTGAGGATCAAAAAATTTCTCCAGAAGAGAAGAAAAAAGTATTCTTGAAGCCCCTTTCAGCTATGCAGGGAACCCAAGCATCCGAAACATCCACCTTCCAAGATGCTAGGAAAGACTTAATTCTTCCTCCAACTTTCTCCAGATAGTCAGGACTTTGCAGCAGCAGAGGTAGCTGGGGGAGGAACAAGCTGTTGCCAAGACCTCTCAGAGAAGGGAGTGCCCCGGCCACAACACCTCCCCCAAAAGGGCCAACTGCCATTTCAGGATAAAGCCTTACCAATGGATCTACAGAAATCAAAACCTCTGCCTCTACAAAAGAGGTTTCTCTGGAGTGTGAAACTTGCTGTCCTCTACTGACTTCTTCACGAGATCCTCCAATTGAGAGCCAAAAGAATGTATTCCATTAAAAATGAAGATGACTCAGCAGGCTCTTTTGGACAGTATCCGCCTTCCATTTCCTCATCCAGATATGCCTTCTGGCCGCAATAACTGAACCTACCTACAATGCTGCAGCTGACAGTGAGTTAAATGATGTATCGGAGAGGAACTTGACTTGTTGCTCCATGTGAGCCAGTCTAAAAGCATATCCTCTCCCTGCTTGATTTCCTCAGGGAGAGCTTGGAAGTCATGCAACAGGGACTTGAGAGTGTAAGTATCATAAGTTCTAGCCATTATTGCAAAACTGGTTGGTGCATGAGATCTCATTATTGCAGTCTCAAACTTTCTGTCATCTTGATCAAGTGCAGCGGCGTCCTCGGAAACTATGGTGCCTCTTGATACCAGACCTTCCATAATGCAGTCTGCCTTCATTGTAGCAGTATATTTTTCCGGAAAGTTCATCTAAGTGTATCACTTGGACAGAAATCTAGGAAAAGCTGACTTCTTTATGTCACCCAACTCTCTACACAAAAGACCCCTTATGGCCTTGTGCACTGGTAAGGAAACCGTCTTTATTTTCTATATTGTAAAAAAAAAAATCCTCCCCTTCAGGAAGGGAAGAAGCCTCTGGAAATTAAAGGCTGTGCCTAAGGTGAATCAACAACTCCTTTAGCTCTGAACCTTGCACTTATCTTCCTTTGTGTTACCCCTCATTCTCTGAGGGATCAGAAATATCCTTTTCTGCATCTGACAATATTTCACTGAAGGCTATACCTCAAGTGCCCTTAAAAGCCCTGTTTTTAATTAACTGCAGAATCTCCTTATCTGCAGGAAGTTCAGGCTGAACACTCATGCCAGGAGCCTCCTCATTAAAAAAAAGCCCTCTGCCGACCTTATCTTTGCAGTGTGCTTCCCGTCAATAATAGCAGACAGATAATTGATGGAGAAGATGTATTTAAAAAGGAAAACTTCCTGCTTACACCTGTTGCTTAACTCGAACTGTCATGGAACTGGAGCCATTCTGGATTAGGCTGGTGATCTGCAAACTTACACTGCTCACCCAAAACCTTTTAGCTCACTGTCAAGCCACTTAAAAACAGGCCTGAAAAGGCGTTGAAAAGCATATGAAAAGCAGGGTCCACCTTCTAACCACTCTGTGGAGGAGGTAGCATGCACAATCGGCAGAGAACCGGACCATTTGAAAAAGTGAAGACAATAGAGCATGAAGCACGCTGTGCAACACCAAACTTAGTTTCTGGCATCCAGGAAAATGCAGAATAACCTTAGATGAATATACATGTATGACAAGGATTCATTTAACCTCATCGTAGCTAGTAGAAGCTGAAAAGACAGAAAAAGAAACAGGAAGTCCGACTCAGACCCTTCTATTTGCCCCTTCATGGATTCTCCTGTGGGAGCCATGTTAGAAGGGGCACGAGAAGGAGAAGTTTCTTATTCTTAGCGAGGTGAATACTTCGGGAGATGGAGACATTGCTCAACTTATCAGGACTGGGGCGAGAAAGACAAACTGAGTAGGTGAAAATGGTTAGTTAACAGCAGCTGGAAATGGGCTGGAACTCAAAGGAGAAAGGGCTGTTTAAAATCTTGTCTGTTCGACTTTTTTCGGATTTATTAGCTTTCAGAAGCTGTCGCCTTTACAAGAAAGTACCGATAGCAATGCAAACATACTTTAAGTAAATAGCACAATAGTTCAAAGAAACAGAATGTTGTGTCACAATCCTTTGGAGCAGTGTAGCGTGAGTGTCCTCAAATAAGTGGAAGCAGGACACAGTGATTAATAGTAGTAGTAGGAGACTTTATATGCCTCAAGTAACAGATCCCCCGACCGACCTCCTACACTGACTGACTCGCCAGAAG
The DNA here is from genome assembly GCF_964261635.1 of Lissotriton helveticus. Taxonomy (NCBI): domain Eukaryota; kingdom Metazoa; phylum Chordata; class Amphibia; order Caudata; family Salamandridae; genus Lissotriton; species Lissotriton helveticus. Next base: position 62,685,621 of record NC_136062.1, read on the forward strand.
AATGAACCACAATCTAATGACAACCCGAATGGGAAGGAACTTGGAACACAGTCAAATACAAACATAGCCAAGTTCAATAAATACAACATGGTCCGTACATCTCGCATCACATCACGAGATGCAGAGGCATGATAACTGGCCCATGAGCGCTAACATTTGTATTCATACTATACCACATATAGTGATCCCCTTATACAAATACACCCCCCAAAAAACTGAGTGAATGCAACATTATAACAATGCACTAATACAGCAGTATTGCAAAAAATAATCTTTGACTCGGTTGGGAAAAGAGACATTGCGAGAAACTCTTCTTCTGACACCTTGTGAAGGACAACTTTCAAAGTTGTTATTCACACCCACACTTGATGACTCAGAAACAGAGGTGGAACTGATCCTTTAATTGGAATCAACACATATATTATCACTGCTGCATGATCTCACTGATTGACCTCCAGAATGACGAGCAACTTCTCCTTTAACATAACATATGTATTTGTAAGCACACGTTCACCACGGGCATCTTGGCGCTGAATAACAGATGTTTATTGTTACCCAACTCAATGGTACTCATTTTATCGACCTCAGATGGATGAAAGGCTAGGTGGACCTGCCGGGATTTGAACCTGTAACCATGAGGTCGAACACAGACCCCTGCAGTAGATGCATTAGTCCACTGAGCCATCAGACCCAGCTGCAATTAGAAAGTGAAACATCATGGTCCCCGGAAAATCAACATGCATCAACAGCATGCCTTTTACCTTTAACCTCTTGAATCTTCCAGGCTTGTTCAGGTGAAGTTTTTTTTTACCAAACTCCTCCTACCCCACCATCCTTTACCTTTCTTCAATATTGCCCCCTTATGAAACCTTGGAAACACTGAAAGGAAGAGAAAATTTAAATTTTGTGACCTTATTGGGTATTTTAATATTCACCAACATTGAATTTTAAAAAACTTGGAGTTATGTTTGTTATTAAAATATTTCTCCACAGCAAGTTGTTTATTGCATATGTAAAAATGAGCATCAGATCCACTCAGATATTGAATCCAATAAGGCACGAAAGTACATTTTGGTGACCAATTACGGAGCACTTTAAATTGAGCAACACCTATCACATTATGAGGAGGCACCAAATAGTTCCATGTTTTCTTTCTTAGAAAAAACACAACCTGCACTCAAGCTAACAAGTCAACGCTGTTTTACCGCTTCTTTAAGAAATCTATTAACATGCTCAACAAGGCCATTGGAGGTAGGCGAGTAGTAAGTAACCTGAATGTGCTTGATGTTGTAGTTGTACACAAATGTCTCATCTAATGAGACTTAAAATGCATGCCATTATCAGTGATCAATTCCCTCGGTGGGCATTCAACCTCAAAAACGTTTCCTAAGAAAGAAATTACCAAATCTGTATCCAGTGAGTACACAAATTCAAAGTATTACCACTTTGAAAAGTAGTCTAACAGAACACACATGTACCTTTTTGAGCTTCGCAGAAGATTCCAGGGCCCCACAAAAAATCAAGGAATACCTTTACACATGGACCATCAAGCAAGGGAACAGTAAGTAACTTGTTTTTTGTCATTTTCCAATATTTGTCAAAAAACAAGCATATTTCACAACCATACACTCAATTATTAACTGGGCATGCATTTCCGGCCACCAATAATACTGTTTGAGGTTGCATACTATGGCCGTTACTCTGAGGTGACCTTCATGTGAGATGTTACAAAAATACTTTATCAATGTGACAGGTGGAACCAGGAGATGATGTCTCACCAGAAACTATGGACAATTCACTGGCAAGTTGGGCAAAGGTCTTCAAACTGGACTCTAGATTCTTCTTCTAACAAGCTTTATTCGGTTTTGCAACAACCATAAAATCATTCTAACACTTTAAAATGATTAAAAAACATACTATCAGAAAAATCTGGAAAAAGGCATTTTCAATTATTAAATATACTGATAATCAAAACACTGTCCTTCATTCCATAATCTCAGCTCAATTTAAGGAGATACTCCATATGACATTTTCTTATTCCAAATTGCCATTCATAGGTTTTCCAGGCAAATAAATAAAGCCATCTTAAAAAACACTAAAAAGCTATTAAGCCAGACTCCAGATTTTATTCTTTTGGATAGCCTTCTTTAACAAACCGGAACACAGTTAGAAAAAGTGTGTCTATTTGCAAGGCTTCTAACCAATCATTTTTAGAAATAGCTCAATCATGATTAAGGCTTTCATTACCCACAAGCTCCACCACACACTCGACATCATCCACCCATCCGGCAGAGACACCACCCTACAAAGGTATCTGGGAGAGGCAGTCAGCTCTACCATTCTTGCCTTTTGGCAGATACCTAATGCAAAAGTTGTACTCTTGCAGCCTGTAATAAATTATCACCAACCTTGCTTACTCCTTTCCAGCACCCCTACCATTGAGAAAGTAAATCAACAGTTTGTGATTTGTAAACACTTCAAAATTAGTGCCCCACAGAAATGTCCTACATTTTTCAATGGCCCATGAACAAGTCAATGCTTCCTATTGAATAGTGTTGCAATTGGACTCAGTAGGTGTGAGTGAACGAGAAGCAAATGCGATACTATGTGCTTTACTGCACACCTACTGCAACAACATAGCTCCTAACCCAGCTGGTTGGCATTTACCATTAACAAACAAGTCTTAGCAGCAGTAAATGCTGAAAGAATGGGACCAGAAGTAATAAGGGCTTTGATTTTCAAGAAAGACTCATCAGCTTCCCCAGACCAAACAAACTTCTGACCTTTATTGAGAAGAAACCTCAAAGGTTGTGCTACTAAGGCATACCCATGAATGAAGCATGAATAGTACGCACAGAGGCTTAGGAATGAACGGAGTGTGTCTTTATTATCGGGTGGATTGGTGTCTTGAATAGCCTTGACTAAAGATATCTTAGATTTGATACCTTGATCAGATATGCAAGGCCCTAAATAGTCCAATTGACTCACTCGGATCTTACACTTTACCTTTCTCAATGTAATGCCAACATTTTGAAACTTTCTAAACACTCTCCCAAGTATTCAATTGTGCTCAGGGTGTGGAGCTAGTTCACGACCAAGATGGCCGCTTGAACCGCTTACTTCAATCAACTATCTGCCATATATCCTGTGAGCCGCGACTGTCTAAACTGTCCTGTGGTCGCTGTGAGGCTTTGTAGACGCGGCGGTACAGGGTGCAGAAAGAATGGACTTCCTACCTGCTCCCTGTCCGCTGCTCGAGCTGTGACGACTGCTGGTGCTGGGAGCGGCCGTGGCGAGGGGCCTGCGGCGGCCCGGAGATCCTCTCTCCCCTCTCTGGCTGTTGAGTTGGTGGCGCTGTGAGACTTTGTGGGTGTGTGCGGTAAAGGTTGTGACTGGGGAAGCCTGCCCGCCGTTGGCACCCGCTGTGTGTCCCGCCCGGCTGGGGGTTTGTAAGTAGAAGGAGGGACTGGGCACCACCGCAGCGAAGAAGACTGAGCCCTGCCGGGGGCAAGCAGAGCAACATCCGCCTGAAGCCGGCCCCTGGGGGCATATTCCTGCACAGAGGAGAGAACCACTAGGGTACCAGGCCACCCGCTACCGGAGCACCTCCTCGGCGTGATCGGCTTTGCTGCGCTGCGGCCTCGCAGCTGAGAGAGGCCTGCGGCGGGCCTGGACTGGTGTGGCTGGGTGCTCCTGCTCGGCCTACGTGGCGATAGAAAAGGGGATGATGGACGGAGCATTTGAGCAAATCAAACACTCACCCCCAGTCAACTGAGCTGGGTTTAATCCATCACCATTCTTTAGCCCACTCAGCCACCCCATTTCAGACATGGCTATATGCAAATCAGTCTGACCCTGTGCCTCATGGGAACAGTCCAGCCAGAACTGCCAAGCCATGTCTTCCATGGACCGGAAACAAGCATCCTGGGACCGGTTTCGGATTCATAATCCTCATCAGCCAGGCTATCTTGAATCCAGTGGCCAAGTGAGCAAGGGACTCACGTCTGAGCATACCCCGCCACACTTAGGGCGAACAAAGCGATACAAAAGGGGATGATGGACGGAGCGTTTGAGCAAATCAAACACTCACCCCCAGTCAACTGATCTGGGTTTAATCCATCACCATTCTTTAGCCCACTCAGCCACCCCATTTCAGACATGGCTATATGCAAATCAGTCTGACCCTGTGCCTCATGGGAACAGTCCAGCCTGAACTGCCAAGCCATGTCTTCCATGGACCGGAAACAAGCATCCTGGGACCGGTTTCGGATTCATAATCCTCATCAGCCAGGCTATCTTGAATCCAGTGGCCAAGTGAGCAAGGGACTCACGTCTGAGCATACCCCGCCACACTTAGGGCGAACAAAGCGTTACAAAAGGGGATGATGGGCGGAGCGTTTGAGCAAATCAAACACTCACCCCCAGTCAACTGATCTGGGTTTAATCCATCACCATTCTTTAGCCCACTCAGCCACCCCAATTCAGACATGGCTATATGCAAATCAGTCTGACCCTGTGCCTCATGGGAACAGTCCAGCCCGAACTGCCAAGCCATGTCTTCCATGGACCGGAAACAAGCATCCTGGGACCGGTTTCGGATTCATAATCCTCATCAGCCAAGCTATCTTGAATCCAGTGGCCAAGTGAGCAAGGGACTCACGTCTGAGCATACCCCACCACACTTAGGGCGAACAAAGCGATACAAAAGGGGATGATGGACGGAGCGTTTGAGCAAATCAAACACTCACCCCCAGTCAACTGATCTGGGATAAATCATCACCATTCTTTAGCCCACTCAGCCACCCCATTTCAGACATGGCTATATGCAAATCAGTCTGACCCTGTGCCTCATGGGAACAGTCCAGCCCGAACTGCCAAGCCATGTCTTCCATGGACCGGAAAGAAGCATCCTGGGACCGGTTTCGGATTCATAATCCTCATCAGCCAGGCTATCTTGAATCCAGTGGCCAAGTGAGCAAGGGACTCACGGCTGAGCATACCGCGACACACTTAGGGCGAACAAAGCGATACAAAAGGGGATGATGGACGGCCTACGTGGGGCGGCCCATCCCTCTCTCTAGAGACGAACAGCGACGGACCTGGGCGCGCCGCTCTGCGGAGGAGAGCTGTGGTGATGTGTGCTGGCCTGGGGACTGTTTATTGGGCAGTGTGCAATTTATATATGCTGTCGCTGGGCCTGCTGTGGGGATTGTGACCCAGATAGAACCCTGGAGGGGACTCTGCCACCATTTGAGAGGCCTCAACCACCACTGGCCAGCACATTTGATGGCTGATCGCTGACCCTGCTTGATTGTGGGATACCCGGGCTACGCGGCTGAGACGGATTGAGGGGCGCCCTCCCCCCACACACAAAGTGAGTCCTGAGATCCCCCCACCAGCCTTGCGTTGTCCCCGGAGAGCCAGAAAAGGGGGTTAGTGAGACTGCTGACGCTACATGCGGGGATCTGGAGGTGCTCGCCCGGTGGTGTGTGGCTCTCCCCGTTACTTTAGGGTACGGATCTCTGCCCCTGCTGTGACTATGATTGGCGAGACCCACTGAGAATCGGGGGGCGGTGTAGCCACTACAGAAAGAGGATCTTCTGGTGACCTACTGTTGAGTACTAGTGGCGGGTGCCAGATGACGAGCAGTGTCCGGTGAGCAGCCATTTTTTAAGACCGCGGATAGAGAAGCGTGGCAAGGAGACTGTTACACAGTGGAGGGGCAGGGAGATCCTAACCAGAACGGTCTCTATTGACAATTTATCCTGTGACAGCGGGCTCGCATTGGGGCGTCTATCTTTGCTGCCATTCCATTGCCCAGGCGGACTCCTGCCCAGAAGGGGCTGACAAGTGGTACCGCAATGGGGCGGGTAGATAGAGCACAAACAAAAATATCGTTTGACCCGAAGAGGTCCAAGTCCGGTGAGACTGCCCCGGAGGATGGGGTCGGTGATCAGGACCCGGCTGGAGAAAATCAACAACAGGACATTCGTGGACTGTTGATAGCCATGGAAAAGAACCTACGGGGTGGGATTGCCTCCTTGGGAACCGAGATGGATGCGCTCACTTACAGAATGGACCGCATGGCTGAGAGGCTTGATAAACACGCGGAATGACTCGACATGTTGGAGCAGAGGTTGACAGAGGCCTACACAGCTCTGGATATCGAGCACAAAGAGTTAGGAAAGGTTCTCCAGATTATACAGGACAGGACGGAAGACCTAGAGACCCGCTCTAGGTGCTGCAATCTCCGCCTCACCGGCTTGCCGGAATGTACCCACACAGGAAATATGGAGCTCTTCGCTGAGAACTTATAGAAAACCCTGCTGGGAGACACCGCCTTCACAGGAATGTTTGTTGTGGAGAGGACACATAGCTCCCTGGGTCCAAAACCTAAACCAGGTCCACCCCCTGGCCTGTAATAGCAAAATTGTTAAACTACAGGGACCGGGACACTGCCCTGAGACTTGCCAGAAAGAAGCAGCCATTGCAATTCGAGCGGTCGATGATCTCCCTATTCCCGGACTTCACAACCAAAGTGCAGGAGGCTAGGATGCAATTTGTACAAATGAAAAGACAGCTCTGATACATTGGGACAGACTATGCGATGCTGTACCCTGCGAAGCTAAGGATCAATCGGCAGGGGCGTTCCTTGATTTTCACTGACCCCAAAGCTTTGCAGAAAGCCCTGAGAGAATAGCGGAAGGATCAGTGGCCCTCCCCTGAGAGAGTACTCCTGGATGAGGAGGCTGGAGGAGCACTAGACGTGCAGGATTGAACATGAAATGAGAACTCTAGCGGCTGAGTATATGTTGTAACTGTTGGGAGCTTGGGAGGGACATAAGTGGACCTTATCGCTGCGAGGAACCCTATTCTTCCTGTGAGGCCTATCCCCTTTGGATTCCTTAACGGGTGTGAAACCATTAGACTGGCAAGCTGATGGGGAGGGAGATTGGATTCGAGTATCGTGGAGCACACCCCTGGTACAATTTTTTCATTAATGTTTTTGTACACGCAACCTGGGGTGGTGAGTGCTGGGGATCACTGTTGGTCCCGCTAAATCCTCATAGTTGCGGGGGTTCCTGTGGACGGGGGGGCCTGCATAATTAGATGCCCTACTGGCAGGTTGCTGCGAGTGTACAGGCCGGCGCATACTCACGCACTCCTGTGCGGCTCACACTTCCCTGCCTTAGTGAAGTGGCGAGGACAGTCATTATTGACCACAAAAGTGTTTTGTTTTTTGCGAGCTACATCCACACCAGCGTGAATACCACATGTGGGATGTGTTTGGTTGCTAGGGGATGGGGGGAGGCTAATATTTGGATGGGGGGTGAGTACCGCAGCCAAATTGGGGTTGGGCAGGCGTGGGTGGGTGTCGGGGGGGGTTGATTTGTAAACATATGTTTTTCTTGTGGTTGCTATTTGTGTATGCACGTACTAGAGCGTTGGGACTCCGGTCCCATAGCGCATGCCCACACCCTACACCTAAGACACGAGCAGGAGGGGGACATTTGATGGGGAGGTTTATCATTGTTCCTTTGGTCATTTTTGGCTCTATGGCATGGTTAAGGCATGGCACGATCCTGATACATGTACCCTTCACACCTCATCACTGCTCATTTCCCTATGACTGACCCTTCGGTGACCACACCTGAAGGACCACTAGATTCCCTGGTCCTAGTGACCTGGAATATGCGTGGTCTTAATGACCACCGCAAAGTCCGGAAAGTTCTACACTACCTCTACAGACATAATGTTGACATTGCACTCCTTCAGGAGATGCATTTCCACCCAGACAGCCCTATTTTGCGCACTAAGGGCCTACTGGGCAATGTCCACTCAGCAGGATTTACCTCACACGCTAGGGGGGTACTAACGTGGGTGAACCAGAAGACTTTGATAACACTGACGCCCCTTGAGACGGATAGGGAGGGACCATTTGCTCTCTCCACATTCTGCGGGAAGACACTGGAAATCTTTATACTGAATGTTTATGGCCACAACTATGATCACCCAGACTTCAACACCAGTTTGACCTTGAAAGCTTAGTTACACTCATGGGGTCATACCCTCTGGGGAGGGGATTTCAATTTGATCAGACACCCTGATAAAGACAGGTCGGATGGCCCGGACAAAAGCCCCTCAGCCTCTGCTAGAGTACTAGAGACGTCGATGTTACGGTTTGACTTCTGCGACGGATGGCGACAGAGGCACCTACATCTGGGCCGTTACACACACTACTCTGCACCACACAATATTCACACTCAAATTGAATACTGGCTTGCCTCTCGACACTTACTTCAGCACGTCCGAGCTTGCACGATACTGCATGTACTTATTTGGATCATTCACCACTCCTACTGACAATTGCCTTGCCCAAGAAGCGTATTCCCCCGTTTATGTGGCATTTCTCACCTTATTCCCTGCTTGACAATGTTTTTAAGGAGGAACTAGCCATGTCCATTGAGACATTTTTTGAAGCTAACGTGGGGGCAGTGGACTTGTTTTAAACTGTTTGGGAGGCCTTTAAGGCGTATATTAGGGGGATCACTATCTCGAATCACGCGAGGGTGCTGAGATCGATTTAGTGTTGACTAGTGACCTTGGAGAGAAAGCTGAAAGAGCTGGAGGCCCTTTGTATGACCGACCGGAGTGACGCATCTTACTCGCGACCTAGCGCAGATGCTGCATGAATATCACAAGAACGCTGATGCAGAAATAAAACACCTTGGGAAGTATGCAACTGCTAGAACCTACAGTGAGGGGGAGAGCCCGGGGACGGTATTAGCGCAGACCGTTTAATAACGCAGAGATGGAACAACTAAGATACCGGATATGAGGACACTGCCGGATGATCCACCACTTACTGAGATTCAGATGGCGGAGAGGTTCCGGGAATACTATGCCGCCTTGTATGCCTCCCGGGGGCCCGCCCCGGAGGAACGCATTCTAGATTACCTAACCCATATTGAATTACCGTGGCTGTCAAACTTGCATCAGGAATTTTTAATGCGGCCGATAGAACGCAAGGAAATAGTTTGGGCACTATCGGAGATGGAGCTGGGAGTGCGCTGGGTAGTGATGGCCTTACAGTCTCCTTTTACAAGGCATTCCAGGATCTTCTGATCCAGCATCTACTTGAGTTATTTGAGGACATTTGTACCTCTGGAGTGATGCACCCGACTATGCGTGAGGCGATACTGGTCGCTATACTCAAGCCAGGGAAGCCGCCTGAAGAGTGCGCCTCCTACAGAACTTTGTCACTCAGGAATGTCGACGTGAAGAACTTTGCAAAGTTGTTAGCCAACCATCTCAGTCCATTGGTCACCTCATTGGTTGCTCCGGAACAGGCTGGCTTTGCGCCCAGCCGGAATTTGACCTGTAACCTTTGGACGGTTTTTGCGGCCATGCAGCACACCCGCTCAGAACTTCCAACTATAGCTATCTTTCTTGATATGGAAAAGGCCTTCGACTCGGTCGAGTGGCCTTTCATGAGACAGGTTCTCGGCCAAATGGGAGTCGGGTGGTCTTCCTCCAACTTCTGGCGATGTTGTATTCTGCTCCCATGGCCCGTGTTCAGATTGGGTCTCTAGTCACTGACCCCATACAAATCTGCAGGGGCACGAGACAGGGATGCCCCTATCCCCCATACTTTATGCTCTTACGGCGGAGCCGCTGGCTTGTGCCCTGCGTGTATACCATGGGCACAGAGGTATACGGTTCCCGAATTACCGACTAATTGTATCCACATATGCAGATGACACCCTTCTTTATGTTAAGGAACCTGAAGCCAATCTCTCCCAGCTCTTGCGTGAGGTGGTACTGTTCAGCTTCCTTTCAGGTATTAACATCAACTGGAGTAAGTCCACCATGTTCCCTCCCACGCCGGCCACAGTGCGGGAGATCCGGAATACCCTCTGCAATGGACCACAGACGTGGTGCACTACTTAGGCGTTCGACTACATACAGATTCAGAGTTGGTACTGAGGGAAAAATACCAAGTTGCCATCTCCAAACTGGAAGATGACGTTGATAGATGGATTGTCCTCCCGTTGTCAATGATGGGGATGGTGTTCCTCATGAAAATGATCATATTGCCCCGTTTCCTAATCCTATTTACTAATATCCCCATGGTTGTGTCCAAAACTTTTTTCCAACAACTGCACTCGCTGATGATTTGACTGTCCTGGGTGGGCAAACAGCTGCAGGTGGCCTGGAAAATACTTACCCTGCCGTACACAATGGGAGGTCTGGGTGCAACTGACTTGAAATTTTATTATAGGGCAGCACAAAGCTTCCATGCATATCACTGGAAACATGGGCCCCCAGAGGTGCCACATATACAGATAGAAACCATTGTTGCTGACCCTACACCTTTACCAGCTCTATTATTTCTACCTCAGGATAGGCGCACTGGCATACTAGATTCTCTAAATTCGATTACGCATGCGTGGCATCACATGCTGGACGCACAAGCTGGCAACTTACTCTATGCCTCACTGGCTGCTCACCATTGGTGCTATTGGCTCTCCCCATGCAGAAACAGGGTGGTAATAGAAGCGCTGAGAACGCTGACAATACACACTATGGGGGATCTTTTTGCAAATGGCACTGGACGTACTTGGGAGGATGTTGTAGAGACGGAGGAGACATACTCGCTGATGTTCCAATTTCATAGGGTGCGACATGCGCTCAAGGACCTACTGGTTGAGGATATGGCGGAACCCCGGAAGGTTACGGCATTGACTGCTATTATTAAAGTCAAGTCACCAGCTAAAATGGAGTCCAGGCTGTACCGTATAGCCCTCTCTGCGAGGGACACTGAATACTCTAAACCGCGAATGGAATGGCAGAGAGACCTCGGGGTGGAAATGACGGATGACAAGTGGCTGTACTGTTGCTCCAGCACTAAACGAATATCGCTCAATGGACGCCACAGATTAGTCCATTTCAAATTTCTGAACAGGGTGTACTATACGCCGGAACGACTACACAGTTATGGTCTTCGAGAACCCACAATGTGAGAGGTGTGGGGCGATGGTCACTGATTTTCTTCATGTATCATGGGACTGCCCGAGGTTTGCGGCCTTCTGGGGCAGGGTATACATGGAGGTTAACCACATCACTGAGCTGACTTTGACTCCAGAGTCCAGACCCGCTTCTGGCTACTTTAGGCTATTCCAAACCACTCCCCAAGGAACTCCGATGACTGGTTGATATGGCCTTGCTCCTAGCTAGGAGATGTGTGGCCCTCTGTTGGCTGTGAGGGCCAATACTGACACTAGCGCAGTTGGCTAAAGAAATGCTATATTGTAGCACCCAAACAGAAATATTTTTGGTCCCTCTTTCTGACCCGGGGACCCATGCATGAGGCGCCGGACGGGGGAGATGCAATCTCGGCGACTGGAGATGATCCCCCTGATGATCACGCATAAACACATTAATGTATGTCTCTAGGCCTTTGACAGACACACCCACTTGTCAGACAGTACACCTGGGCTACAGAGCGATAAGCACTGAGACAGTTTACCCTTCCGACTGGGGACTAATTTGAACCTGAGGTGGGAACCGACACAAGCCTGGCTAATTTAGTATGATGCACTTGTACTGTGAGGGGTTAGTCTTTAGATTGCTGATGGATATGTATCGGTTTCAACCATCTGCCTTTTATTTGCACTATGTATGACAACACTGATGCCTTAAGGTGCTGTTATTGTTTTTGAAAAGCCAATAAACATATTTAAAAAAAGTAGTCAATTGTGCTCTCTGACTATCGCAGCAAAGAAAAGGACATCATCCTAGAAGGCCTGAGGCCCAGGGATCCACATCAGTAAGGTGTCCATGAACTACTGGAACACGCTTGCTGCAGAGGCCAACATAAAGGGAATCCAGAGGAACTTGTAGGAACCAAATAGGATAATGAAAGTGGTGAGGTCTTGAATCTGTGCTGCAAGTGGTATTTCGCGATACGCAGATCTGAGATTCAACAACGAGAACAGCTTGGACCCCTCTAAATTATCCAAATGTTCAATGGACAATGATGTTCTTCTTTAAGGTGCAGAGATCCACCCACAAACAGATCTCGCTAGTCTTTTTTCTTACAATCATGACTGGACTGACCTATTCAGAGGAGTTGGTAGACTGAATGACATTCTCTTTACACATCTTATCTAATAAGGTTTTTAGCTCAGCTCTAACACTCACGGGGATCGGCTTGACTTTACGTACCATTGGATCCGCTAACTCTTTGAGTTTCTTGAGATGTTCAAATTTCATGCTATTCTTAATTTGCTCGGTGGAAATGCACACAACTCTGTCAACCATTGTCTAATCCTCAGATGTAATGAAATAGATGTGGGTGTTTACCAACACAACAGGATTAACAGACCATGGGACAATATCACGCCCAGTCTGGCATGATATTGCAAGTCTATGATGTTGCGGCCCTTTAATGTCATATGTATTTTGACGGCCACTCTTCTGCCTGAACACGTGAGCACTCAATGAAGAAGCCCAGTATAAATATGTGCTGCTCTCCTAAGGCTTTTTGGTTAGTATCCATTGCAGTTAACAAGGTATTAATCCACTTGTGATTGTACAAAGTGTCTGAGATAATTTTGATTGGTGCACCCAAATATGGGATCACTTTCAGAGACACCTCCCTGATGTGAGCCAGGCACTAATGTACTTTAGCTTTGCCTGGTATGTAACTGCCAAAACTACTTCAGAGAAATTTTTTTCACACTGATCAGTAGCCAACTCAATGCTGCTCACACTAAGCTGAGTTTTCAATTTCCTACAAACACCCTGAAAGTGGCCAACTTTGCTGCACTTATCACATCTTTTATTGACAACTGGACAATTAGTGTAGTTGGTTAAATGGGGCTTTGAGCCACATCTAAAGCACACATTGGGCTCTTTCACATTAGACCCCTTCCTTCAGTTAATCTTTGCAGATCTATTTGTCGTAGAAATGGCTACAACTGTGTTTGACTCCAGATACACATCTACAATAGACACAACTTGCAAAATATTCTCAGTAGCCATGAGCCTGCTAGAAATTCTGAATCCTTCTATACCCTCCGCCATGTCAAATACTTCAGGCAAAGTGGGTTCCTTACAACTCAATAATCTCTCCTGTGTTTTCTTTGATGCGTAGCTGTACATGAACTGATCTTTAATGTATTTGTCCAGAGAGCTCCTAAAATTGAACAAAGAACCTAACTTTCACAGTGCCAAAATACACTCCTCCATAGATTCAATTACATTTGAAAAATTGAAAAATGCAAGTAATACACTGGGCTTTTCTGAAATTGTGTTAAATACTCTAGCCAGAGCCTCTGTGCATTCAGCTTAAATCCAATAGCATAGCCCGAAACCGATGCCAGGATGCTTATATTGTGGACCAGGAAGGACCTGGCCTAGCCGTTTGGGCTGGACTGTTTCTATTCAGAGCAGGGTCAAGACTGATTTACATATGGCTGGGTCCAAATGGGGGTGGCATGGACAGTAAAAGAATGATAGACTTAACCCAGCTCTGAGACTGGGGGCGAATGGTTGACAATGTTCAGCCTTCCGACCATCAGATTTCTATGTTGCAATAAGTCACCCTTACTGGGAAGGATATGCAGAGAAAAGGGTTTCATGCTTGCTATGCCACTACATTCAAGCTAGCCGGGCTGATGAGGGGTGATCAAAACCAAAACCAGTCCCAGGATACTTGTTTTTTAGTCCAGGGAGGGCCTTGCCTGGCAATTCGGGATGGACTGTTCCCATGAGGAGTGGGGTCAAGACTGCTTTGCATATGGCTGGGTCCAAACTCGGTTGGTGTGGTGAACAAAAGAATGATGGATTTAACAAAGATCTGTCATTGGGGGGAATGCTTGAAAATTCCATCCATCAGCTTTTTGTGTAGTGGTACGAGTGGATGGCATGTGCAAAACGCGGGTGCCTCAGAAGCAGGAACAGCAGCACAAATGCACCCCAAAATGCCTCTGATTCCGGATATAAGCCATCGGAAATTCAGTCCATGAGTGTTACACTGACAGGGGTGCTGCCAAAGGCAACACAAAGCAGAAATGTTGGTGGGCTCCCAAAAAAAAACACAAAAATAAATCCTATCCTCCCGCCCAATATGTTGCGAGTGTCCTCAAATAAGTGGAAGCAGAACATGGTGATAAGTAGTTGTAGGATGAAACTTTATTATGCCTCAAGAAAAGCAAATCATGAGATGCACAGGTGCAAAAACCGACAAATGATCATCAACATTTATATGTGTACTACAGGCAGGGGAGTCGTGAGGCAGGTGCTGTGGCACCGGGTTCCAGATGAGAAGGGTCCCAAGGTTGCTCGTATTCAGCTGCAGTTTATCTAAAGGGCTGCAACTCCGTCTCAAAATGTTCTGTGTCTCTGCAGTCTGGTAGTTTGTTGTCACTTCTTCAGGTTCTGAGGGAAGGCTATTACAAAGAGCAAAAAAGGTTCCCACTCAAAAAAAAGCCTATAGGCGAGTTTCATCCAAGCATTTGAAGTCTGTACACAGGTCATTTTATGAGAAACATGTTTGAGGAGAAGGAAAGGTGTCATAGGCAGAAAAAAAGAAGTCAGTAGAGGTAAAGGAAAGATGCGTAGCAGACAGAAGGAAGGCAACTGAGGCTGAAGTTTATTGAATTAAAAGAATATATAATAAAAAGGTTTCAACAAAAAAAGGAACTGTCTTCTATATAGCAGTTTCTATATGTATGAAATATATTTCTCTCTGTGTGTATACCCACCTGTCTACATGTGTCAGTATGTCCATGCATGCATTTGTATGTCCATCTATGTGAAAATGGCTGTGTTAATCTGTGTGTGTAAGTATGTGATGTTATGCAGATTTGATTAGGACACTGTCACCTGTTTGTACTGTTCTGCATGCCTATATCAACGTACCTGAAAATAACAAGGCGAGTGGTCCGACTATCCAAGGGACAGGGTACCAACACTAACAGTGTAATATGAAAAATTCCCTTGGATCACATCTCACTCATAGTCACCATTCTTACCATACATCCGTATCAATGCCCAAAATTAGGACCCCCTTCCAGCTGTGGATACAAGCACAAAAATAAAAGCTCCCAATTTTAACACAAATCACATAGACAATCCCCCAACAAATTATAAAAGCATTAAAACCATCACAAAAGAGACATTATTCGGTGATTCATTGAGAAAACACCCTAAACTATTAATTCATTAGGATCTATAGACACTGTTGGGCTAATATCATCAATCCCAAAACATAGTCCCTTGAATTTAATACAAGGTAAGCGTCGACGCGTTTCGGTGTTTTGTCACCCATTACTAACACTTTTGAACTATACAAGACAATATATGATGGTTCTCTCCACAGCGTGTGAGTAGTCCTCCCCACTTTCCATCCAATACACAGCAACATATAGTGGTTCTTTCCACAGCTTATGAGCGGTTATCCCAACCTCACATTGCGTATCATTCAGCTTTACTCTAAAATCACACTTGTATCATTTTATATGCTCATTCATCCACTTTGATATTTCAAAGAACAATCTGCTTTCAGAGGTGACTTTTTTTTAAAAGCCATCAAAAAAGGAAAAAAGGGGGGAACCTTCCTCTCAAAAGTACTGTTTCCTCAGTCATTCAGAGTTAAACATTCCAACGGACCCCCAGCACATACTTCTGAGATATCTCTCCTAGGATATAGTCCTGCATGTACTTCTTATATGTAACTTGCAGTAATCGTATTGGGCTGGAATGGGATAGAAATAAATACATAAAAATCCTCTCCACGCAAGCCTACATGTAACGTTAACCTTCCTGAACAAGAACTCAGGCTGTCATTACCTGTGATTAAGAAGTATGGCGTATAACCCTGGTTCTTCAATTTAATCCACCCGCCAATGCGGGTCTTTGTTCTCAAACTACGAGCAGTTGCTTCAGTAGTTCACACCCCTGCTGTTAGAATGCAGCTACTCTTTGTAGTGTTAATCTAAAAAACGGAAGTAGCGTATTTTAGTGCTTCCATTCCTGCTTATAACGTTAACCCTCCTCAACAAGAAGTCAGGCTGTCATTACCTGCATTTAAGAAGTATGGCGTATAACCCTGATTCTTCAATTTAATCCACCCGCCGATGCGGGTCTCTATTGTCAAACTACGAGCAGTTGCTTCAGTAGTTCACACCCCTGCTGTTACGATGCAGCTCCCCTTCGCGGTGTTGAACTAAAAAATGGAGGTGGCGTATTTTAGTGCTTCTATTCAGATGTGGGGATTCTGAGCTTATTGACATGCCCCCCTCCCTTCAGTTAATAACATTGGTAATAAGTTACCTGCAGTAATCTCTATGGCTGTAGCGCATAAAACAACCATTTTAATCTGGAGGATTGATGCTATATTCTACTGCTTGTTAACAATCCCCGTAGTGTGTGCGGAGAGTTATTTAATCTGAAGGTTTCCAGATACGGCAAACCTTCCACAAGACAAAAACGATTTGTCATCAGTTAAATGAAACACCGTATTCGTATGTTTCACTTCTAAAATGCTACTGGGCATCTACTTAATATTATCGCTAATGTTCTCCATTTATTGCTGCTATTTAGTCACATACCTTATTAGTAATCGAAGAGTGTAACGCGTCCAGCCCCGGGTTGTGTTGAAATAAAGCCGTGAATGCGCTGGCGTTTAAATATTGTCCCAAATGTTCCTCAATTGAAGACACATGTAGGGGTCAGTTTCGCAGTATTATTATGAATCGTATGGGCCACGTCATTTTACTCCGCGACTATGTTTTTCTGTAGCGGTGGTACCGTATAGTATCTAATAGTGCCCTCTCAAAATTCTATCGAACCTTACGGGGAACATTCAAATAGTATCCCAATGGGTTCGCATCTTGTGTTACTATCTGGGTTCCGCAAAGATTAACCGGAGACCTATGTCAACAAAGGTAGATCCTCAATTGAATCGATACAGTAGTCTACATCAAGACTCCCCATATTACCATAATATTGCTAAAAATACCTAATGTGTGCAATTTCATATGCCGGTTGGCTGACATCTTATTTGATCTCATTTATATTAGAGTTCAAAAATTAGGATAATGGGCTCTAGTGATTATTATAACTCCACAAACGTTATGGAATACAATATTTATCCTCAATGTTGCCCTATAATTCTACTCTGTACATATCGATATTCTACTCAAGGGGACTTATATGTGTAAAGCATAGCAGCTCCCCACCCTACATTTTATACAGAAAGTTTTGAGTCGGCTACAAGAGACGTATTGCCGGCCGGACGACACACATACCAAGGGTTGTCAACTCCAAAACCAATATATATCTGTCATCTGTCATACAATCCAATCATGTTGGCTACCTATCTAATTGTCCTGACGTACAGTCTTCAACAATTGATTAGGTAATACGTCTTTCCTAGTCCTCTTTTGAATTCAACACCTTTATCACAGTATTCAGAAGGGATATGTACCATTGTTCGCGGTGTTTAGGTTTGATGGTAATGTCCCCGCCCCGTTTGCTCCCGCTGATTTTTTCTAAAATAAACCAGCTAATATCCTCATGTGTGTGATTTTTTGGGGAATAGTGTTCCACCAAGGGTGCGTCGATCTTCCTATTTCTAATGGCAGATTTATGTTCTATTAAGCGTGCCCTAAATTCTCGTTCAGTATCCCCTACATAACCTAATTTGCAGGGGCATAGCAGTAAGTAAACTAAGTTTTTACTTCTACAATTGTTTAAGTCTTTTGCTGTGATGGTCTGATTATTATAAGTGATGCTCTTCCCCTCAATGCATTGCTCTCAACTGTTGCAATTCCCGCATTTGTAACTGCACCAGATTCATTGCGTTTAAACGCAAAAATAGGACGTTCTAGTACTGATGATTCCCCATCATTCAGCAGCACCCAACTTGAATAGATGATGTTTTTGATTTTGTTAATGATATTAGAAAATTGACTCACAAAAACAATTTTATTAGCTGTCACATCAGTTTGTTTAGTTTCCTGTGAGCTATCAAACATACTCTCCGTGTTATAAAATCTCACTCTTTTAAAGAGTGGTTGATCAATTTTTGGGGGTAACTCCTATCTTTTAATCTGACTTTAAGGGTTTCCGAATGTTTATAAAAATCAGTCAGTGAAGAACAGTTCCTTCGGAGACAAATAAACTGTCCAAATGGTATGTTGTCCTTCTGGGACTTGGGATGGTAACTTGTGTAATGAAGAAGTGTGTTTTTATCAGTCGGTTTAGAATATAATTCTACTTCCAATTTGTTTACTGTGTGTTTTATACGTAAGCCAAGGAAGCTTACCTCACTGTTACTATGGTGTCCTGTGAATTTTAGATTGACATCCCCAAGATTAATCCAAGTTAGGAATTCCATGAGGGCTAGTTCTGATCCTGTTCATTTGAACCAGATATCGTTTATGAATCTGTGCCAATTTGACACATTTTCATAAAACTGTGCCGATTTGTTAAAAATATGCTTTGTCTCAAAATGTACTACCTATGCACAATCCAGACTCGGGGCGTAGGTTGCGCCCATGCTGGTCCCCTTACGCTGGAGGTACAAATCCTCCTTAAACAAAAATAGATCACTAAATTAATGCATTCAATGATAAACTCTGCATTTGTGCCTTTGGTAACACCAACAACCTCCAGGGTGTGTTTAATAACAGCAATGGCATCATCCTGAGGGATGTTGGTGTATAGCGATTCGATATCCAAACTTACCATCAATTGAGACCTTGCGTTAAAACTCAGACCTTCTACTATACTAATCTTATGGGTGAGTCTTCAATATATGATTGTTGTTTTTGTATCACTGGTCTCAAAAAGCTATCTATAGATTTACTGAGTGGTTCCAATGGAGAACCTATACAACTAACAATTGGGCAGAGGGTTGGCTTGTCCTCGCTCTTATGGATCTTGGGCAGACCATATATGGCTGGAATTTTGGCATTGTTCGGAATTTAAAATCTGTATTCACTTTCAGTGATGAATTCATTGTGTTGGGCAAAGGTGACAAGATCCAATATTCTCTCTTTTAGGGTAACCCGACATCTCATCGGGACTTTGTTATAGTGTACTGTTACATTGAGAAGGTCCAGAACCCTTTGTTCATAGTCAGCAGTGTCAAAAATCAGAACTCCATCCCCTTTATCAGCAGGTTTTATAGTTATCTGTAGGTCATTTTTGAGGGCCGCAATGGCCTCTCTCTGCTGTTTATTCATGTTGTTGTTGTTGGGTGGAGGGTTGATCCATATGTTACGTATTTTAGTTTCAACTATTGGTTTAAAGGTTTATATCAACGTATCTAAATGCCTATCTGCCTCTGTTATCTCTCTATGCAATGCACTTGTTTGTTTAGCTGTATGTATTTGTTACTGTGTGTGTCCATCTCTGAATTTTTTAACCTGATATGGAAGCTCTGTGTTCACTGTCAGCATCTTATTCATAATCATGTTTTTCAACTCATTGTTGCACTCAGTTCACCCACCCAGAGCACATTAAATCATTCTTTTTTTTGCATTTTATGAGTACACATCGATCAAGCTCCTTCTTTGTTGTGTTTAAAAAACATGTTACAAAGCAGCACTGGGGTTGTTGAGTAGAATCATGGGAAGGGGGAAGAAGGCAGAGGGGGGTGAATTTGAAAATGGCCACCAGTAGTCGACACGGGAAAGGGTGAAATCAAGGAAGTGAGGGACTACACAGAGAAAGGGAGGAGTGCGAGCATAAAGGAGAAGGACTTCTTGATATTCTCTCACATGCCTTCTTTAAAACTGGTTCAAAACCTATTTATATTATAAAGACACTGACAAAAGAGGGACATTTCTCATACAGTCTGGATGCTCCCAGTAATTTTTGGGAAGATTTTTAGTGAACATCGCTAACTGCCTTAAGAAAGATTTGAAAATTGTCTGAAAAGTATTTGAATATTGGAATATTCAGCGCTCCATTGAAGTCAATGGAGTAGCTCCCGGCTTTTACTGCCTTTCAGAACATTGGAAAGTTGGGGGCTCCACTGATGGGCAGTAGAAGTCAAGAGCTCCAACATTCCAAAGTTGTTTTTCACAGCTGTTGATGTGAACAAAGCCTCTTGGAGCCTGAGGGGCTTTCAAAACCCTCGGGCTCCCTGAGACCTTTGTTTCATTTGTTAGAACGTTCTGCGTTCTAGTGGCGGAATGTTCTCATCACCTTATAGCCCTCAGTTGTTGGACTATAACAGCACTAAAGTCCTGCTCCCTTGCTAAAGGTCTTTGCCTTCAGCTTGGGCCTTCAATGCTGAAGTGGGCCTTTAGTGGCCAAGATAGCCCGCTACGGCGGTCTGTGGAATAATCCTGGAGCTCCAAAATTCCAATGTTTGTCTCCACGTTTCTCCCTTCTTAATTTAGAGCATTCTTCTGTTAGTGAGTGGAATGTTCTAAAAAGTATTAGAATATTGGGATGTTGAGCGCTTCATTGAAGTCAACGGAGTAGCTCCGGGCTTATAATTCCTAGTATAAGCCTTGAGCTCCTACACTCCAATGTTTTCTTCATGTTTCTCACTTTTTGATTTTGAACATTCTGGCGTGGGTGGAATCTTCTAATATCATTATAGCCCTTCTGCCTTGGGATACTCACGTTGTTAAATGCCCTTTCCTCGTTAAAGGCCCTCGCTTGTGTCTCTGGCCTATAACTTGAATTTAGGGTCTTTAACAACCGATATAACCCTTGGCAGCGGGCTATGAGGCTATAGTAGCTTTGTACTTGTAAATTAGACGGATTCAAAAATCATTAATGGAATAGTGTTTCTTAGTTCATGTTTCAGTATGCAGTCAGAGATGCTGTTAAAAAGCATTGGGAGATCAAATGTGAATATGTTCATTAAGTTAGAATAAACATGGATGCACCTTCCTTGTCCAAGGTGAGGAATAGAGACTGTGTCCTGTTTTCGCCAATATTTCTTCTTTTCCCTGTTTCTTCTGGAAACGAATGGAGACAAACCAGCTGCCTCTATCCCCGTATCATCTGTGATTGATGCTCATCCTGCAACTGCATTTTCCTACTTTACTTCTGTGATGTTTTAGATTTGTTAGTCTCAAATTAAGTTAGAAATATCTTTAATATCTAAAAACCCATGTCTATCCCTGTTAGAAATGGAGGTCTCTAGTTGGCAGTTGGCTTACACCCTGTCCATGTAGGGACCCCTTATTCTAGTTAGGGTGAGGGTATTACACAGCTAAGATACCCCTGCTCACCCCTATGGTAACTTGGCACAAGCAATTAGGCTTATCACAGAGACAATGTGTAAAGTATTTGTACATACAAATACACAATAAAACAGTGAAACACTACAAAAGGACGGCACACCAGTTTAGAAAAATAACCAATATTTATCTGAATAAAAGAAGACCAAAATTACAAAAATCCAACATAGAGAAACAAAGATATCACTTTTAAAACATTCAAAATAATTCAGTCCATAGGAAACTAAGTATGCATTTCTTTTGCTGCAAAGTATTTGGGATGCATGAAAATCAAGAACGAAATCCTGCATAGGTGAGTTGAGGCACCGGAAACCAAAGTGATGCATCGATTTTTTACTCCCAGAGGAGGTGCTGCATCATTTCCTTACTGCCAAGGAAGGTGATGCGTTAATTCCTTGCTGTGGTGCAGAGGAGGTGATGCGTCAATTACTTACTAACAAGAAAGGTAATGCATCGCTCCCTTATTGTAAAAGGAGGTGATGCATCGTTTTCCAGGCAAAGACCCTCAGTTCTTTATTGCTTGGCCTCATCAATGAAGAACTTGGTTCACATGTGCAATGCATCCAAAATCCAGGAAAACTGAGTGGATACGGTTGGAAACAGGTGCTGCATTCATTTTCCAGCTCTGAACAGGTGATGCATCAATTTCTTTCTCCGCACAGGAGGCCTTGCATCAGAGTCGGAGTGGGTGCCATGGACGTCAATACACAGTGCTCGGAACTCGTGTTACAGCAATTTTCCAGCCGTGCAGCAGGCGCTCCGGTGATTCTTTGGCTGCACCGCGGAGATGTACTGGTTTTTCAACCACACCACATTGCTGTGGCTGGAAAAACTGAAGGTCGATGTATGGATTTTCTCCAATTCTTTGCAGCAATATAACCCCCAAGGGCGCAGAGTGGAATTGGCACCACTTGACAGAGCAGAACTCCCAGCATAGACGTTCAGGGGCAGCAGATGAAGTCTTTGATGGCCCTAAGTCTTCCTAATTGGAGGCAAGCACACACAAGCCCTTAGAGAACCTTGGAAAGCAGGTTACATAAAGCAAAGTCCAGTCCTTTCAGTGCCCGAGACAGAAGGAACAAGCAGTAGGCCAGCACAACACAGCAATAAGCGGAGTGGCAGTAACCCTTGTGCAGTTTCTCCAGCTCTTCATCTTGGCAGAATCTCCTCTGAGTCCAGAGTGTTCTGAAGTTTCGGAGTGACATGGCCAGTACTTTTGCCAATTTCTGTTTTTGAATTAGCCAAACTTCAAAGGAAAGCATTTGTTGTACACAAGACCCTGCCTTTCCCTGACCTGGCTTCAGGCACACTACAGGTAGTTGGAGACAGCTATGTGTGAGTACAGGTCCAGTCCTATTAAGGTGTTAATGACAACTCCTCCCACCACTCTAGCTCAGTAAGGACCATCAGCCTAGTGATGGGCCATCAAAATATGCAGAGCACACCTCATTGCCCTTTGTGTGACTGTGTAGAGTAAATGCACAAACAGACAAACTGTTAGCCTAAACCAGATGTAGGTTCCACAGCCAGGCAGAGGAACAGGATGGTAAAGCAAAAACATTCCCACTTTCCAAAAGGGGCATTTTCAAACAACACACAATCTAAAAACCAACTTCACTAAGAGATGTATTTTTAAATTGTGAGTTCAGGGACCCCAAACTCCAAATCTGTTAGACCTGGCTTTATCAGTGGGTTCACCCTCAGACATTTTGTTTTTTGTCATCCTGATTTTGACCTTTGAACTGTACCACTGCTTTTCAATACTAACATGCATATGATCTCCATGTAAATTGTGTTTATGGATTGATGTTCCATGATTGGCGTATTTGGTTTGCTACTAAGTCCCTAGTACAGTGTACTGTGTGTGCCTACTGTGTGTGCCCAGGGCCTGTAAATCAAAGGCTGCGTGTGGGCCTGCAGCACTGGTTGTGCCACCCACAGAAGCAGCCCTTCATAGGGTTTTCAGACCTGCCACTGCAGCGTCTGCACTCAGCTTTTATTGCCATGTAGACGTGCGAGGTGCATCCACTTGCCAGGCCCTAACCTGCCCTTTTCTTAGATGTTAGTCACTCCAAAGCTAGGTCCAAGGTACCCCCATGGGCAGGGTGCAGTGTATGTGAAAAGTAGGACATGTACTGGGTGTGTGACATGTCCTGATAGTGAAATACTGCGTATTTTGCTTTTTCCTATTGTAAGGTTATCTGTCTCATAGGATAGCATGGGAGATACTTTATAATATCTTACAAGTATAACTTACCATGGGGACAAGATAGGTAGATGGAGTCTAGTTTCTCTGAACTCAGAATTTAATAACGCATATTTTTAGTAAAGATGATTCTTATATTGTGGGTTTGTAAATGTCACTTTTAGAAAGTAGGAATTTCATGCTTAACCATTCTGTATGCTTCTGCGTGTTTGTGGATTGACTGTCTGGTTTTGAGGTGACATTGGCTGGGGATGTGTATTGACTGTAGACAGCCGCTGGGGGTTTGAGGTGAGCCTGGTCCTTCCTGGATGACTCTGAGCTGAGCTGATAGACCTTCGCTGCATTTACAGTAGTGGGAGGAGATTTCCGTGCACCTGAATAGGGCCTATCTCTCATGCACAATGCTGTGTCCACCCCCTGTGGTCATACTGCCCAGTTAGGACAGAACTGGTTTGGACTGGCCTCAGACACCCTTGCAAAAAGAAGGACAAAGAGAAAATGGGGTACAAGTAATGAACTTTAGATCACTTCTGGACTCAAGAGTAACCTTTGCCAAGGACAAGAGCTGGAGAGCAGTGAGGAGGAGTACTGCCCCTTTGCTGTGTGCTTTGTGGGGTTGGCCTGTAGTTGCTGCTTCTCCAAGGAAAGGACAAAACCTGGAACTTTGCTGAGAAACCTGCTTGAAGAAGAATCTCCAAGGGCTTGTGTGTGCTGACCTACTGTTCTGAGGTCTCAGGAACACAAAGACTTCACCATCAGCTCCTCTGAACTCCACTGATGGGTGTTCCATCCTGCCAGGGGGTGCCTGTTTCGGTTTAGGTCCTGTGAAGGTTATTCCTGCTGTTGGGAGCTGGAAGAAACCTAAGAGAAGCAAGAAAATCAATCTCCGACACTGGGACCTGCACTGAGGTCAGGCACACCGTTCGTGAAGTGCACAATGCACCGCCTGTCCTGCACCACAACTCTAACGCCTGCTGATGCCTGCAGTTATCGGCCTTCCTGACGCCAGCACTCACACAGACTCTGTCACTGCCAGTGCCTGCATCCAGTTATCGCAGAGTCGATAACCGCCAAGTGTGCCTCCACAAATGTCGTCTTTGCATTGCTTCTCCGAAACCAGCACCTCACCACTGACGTAACCACCTTCCCTTGTCCTGGATTGGACATGTCACCTCCTCAGGTACAAGACACCTCGCTCCGCCCGTGGGAACAAGAGAGCCGGACTTGACCTCATCACCGATGCCTCACCTCCACGACACTGTTAATCATCATAGAGTTCTTTTTCCAAGGTTGTTTGTTTGGTGGTCCCTGTGACTACATGCCCGACGTCGTGCACCTTGTGGTTGGTGTCGTCTTAATAGCCCTAGGTGAAGCTACTTGTTTTCTACAAGCTTTATTTGTGAGATAACTGTTTTTAGGTGCTATTTTGGTACATATATATTGAATTCTTGTCGTTTTGGTCTTGTTGAATTTAGATAACAATACTTAATTTTTATAAACTGGTGTGGTGTCCATTTGTGGTGTCATCACTGAGTTACTATGTATTTTGAGTACATACACTTTACACATTGTCTTTGAGATAAGCCTGTCCGCTTGTGCCATGCTACCAAAGGTTGTGAGCAGGGGTTATCTAAAGTGTGTATCTCCCTTACCCTGACTAGAAAAAAGGGTTCCTACTTGGACAAAGGTACCTACCTCTGCCAATTAGAGACCCATAGTTCTAACAAAGCCTCTATCTCTCCTCAATTGGAAGTTACACCTGGAAGAGGTTAGAAGGCAGCTCCAATGAAAACCAATGGTAGAGATAGACCTTGCAAGAGTGCAAAACAAAATTAGCAGTATTCACTATAAGGACATGTAAAAATGTATCAGCCTCTATCCTACCATTTAAATACACTGCACACTGCCCATAAGGATACCTTGGGACTAATTTAGGGGTGCCTTACATGCAGTAAAAGTGAAGGGTTGGGCCTTGCAAGTGGTTGCACTTGCCAGGTCTACATGGCAGTTTTAATCTGCACACAAAGACACTGCAGTGGCGGGTCCGAGAGATTGTAGGACTACTCATGTGGGTGGCACAATCTGTGCTGTAGGCCCAGAAGCAACCCTTGGCACACACAGTGCACTTTTTACTAGGGACTTAACAGTAAATCAAATATGCCAATCATAGATAAACCAATGATTAATACAAAACACCAATTCAATTTCCTGAACAAATAAAATCCAAAACATATGTCCATGAAATATTTTTTTCAAGTGTTCATCAGGGCGTGAACTGGGAGCATATGCACTTAAGCACTGGTTGTTAGCGGTAAAGTGCCCAGAGTCCTAAAGTAAAAAAAAAAAGTTCAGAAAAAATTAAAGGAAGAAGGCAAAATGTTTAGAGATAGCCTTGTAGAAAGGGTCAGGTCCAGCAATCCCGATGACCGACAATTTAGAATAGAAGGAGATAGGGCAACCTCATCTCAGGGCAGTTAGGTGTGTTAATGCTTATTCCAAGATTCAGGAAAGACATACATCTCTCTCGTTAAGCTGCCTTTCCCTTATCATTTATTTACCTTAATGAAGTGACTGCATTAAGAATCTCATGGAGTATTCCTGGATTTGTATAGGCACAATGTCTTATTCTGAGTGCGGCAGACTTCGTGGTCATGGGATTCAACAACAAAATACGAAATTAGAAGAGATACAGATACAGGAAAACTGATGTGCAGGAGTTTTTCGCCAGAATCTTTCATCAACTGAAACATGAAAAAATTGGAAATTACCTAGTAAATTAGGGAAAGTAACACCTGTTGTTTAACATGCACCTCGAAACACCACAGCTCATACTTTTTTTTTTTTTTAAACAGACAACTTAGTAGTTTTTAGATTTTTAATTATCGTTAGCTGCCTTCAGAAATTGACAGGATAAGCAGCATACGCTAAAAAGCTTAGTATTTTTCGGTTTTATGTATTGCTTATTTTAAACTTCATTTCAAATCCATTCTCTAGCTGGAACAAGATACACAGGACGATATTTAATTTCCTGTGGTGATCTTAAGAGTGGATATTAATGTATTTTCATCTTTCTTATCGCACTGAAAGCAGTCTAGGAAATGACAGTTTACCATGAATCATACCAAGCAAAAAGCGTTTTATTATTTGAAACTGCTTTTAAGAGCTCCATTAGTCTGCAGTGATATATAGCCGCTGATTTAAAAACAGACAGATTATGCTGGAGTTATACTATTAAATGGTTAATACTGAAATTTATTAATGTTATAATAGGTCCCTTCCATGGTTATGTCGAGTTGTAATGGTCGATTGTCTAAAAATGTAAATCCTCTTTTTTGCAGGGCGCTGTATGATAAATTAAATGAGAGTGAATTCGAACAAATTTAAGGCGAAAACTACCCCTGTTGAGTTCAGTGCTGATGAGCACACTGTGTAATGTAGTGCAGGTGATGCAAATGGCGGGGGACCAGGTGGCGATGTATTTGAATATACCAGGCGAGAGTTCTGTTTGTCCCTGATTGCAGATTAGGCCGCCAACTCATCATATGGCATGAGCTGATAACCGAATCTTACTGCTCATCTTCTGAGACCTTTATGCTCTGGAGATAAGTAAACGCTTTGGTAAACAACATTTTCATTACTGTGCCTCCACATTTGAAGGTAGCTGTATTTTAATCTTTAGGTAAGGATATCTGTCAATGGAAGCATGATGCTTATCGTTTTACTATTTCATTCACTATAGCATGAAATGTATGTGAGAACAGCAGGGACAGCACTGCTTCGTGAGTAGCAGAAATAGATTCTGTACGTACCTTGCATATTAATCTTTAATTAAAAAAGTGAACACTTTCAAGACGTTACAAATGGATTGTCTTGGACCTTTAGTAGTTCTTCTGTTTTCGCTTCTGTTCGTTTTTCAATGTTGAATGAAAGAGAGATTAGAATGTATTTTAATGAACAGATGACACATTCGACCCGAGTATGTTTTGCATGTATGACCTGCTTGGAATTTCATTACTGTGACAAGTTGAGTTGCTTACTGAATAAGAAAGAAGAGCAGCTTCTGAAGAGCTATTCATACTTCAATTTAGGCTGTATTCACTGATTCTGTCTGCAGCTGTCTCTGATTTACTGACTGTGGAGTGGCATGTATGGAATAGTCACAAATAAGCACCGTGTGAAGAGCCATTATACATTTGCTGTTTCAAATCATCATATATTTCAAGCAAATTCAAGAAGCAATGACATTTTAGATCACTGATTAGGATTAAGATTAGCATATGCCTATGAACTGTCACAAAAATGTACAGATGTGTGTGTCATCAAAAGGTTCAAATAATGCATTGAAAATGTTAAATTGACACAAAGCAGTCACTATTTGCTCAATTTACTGGATTTTAATTTAACAGAATAGTGCCTCTATTGTTGTCAAACTTCTGCTATGACTCTGATTTTATGTACAGACCATAAACACAGTCCACTGCTCACTACCTTTTAAACTCGACTATATGACCTAAGCATCAAATAAGCCAATGGGTCTAAACTGTATGAAACTAAATCCAGTAAACATAAAGAATCGAATGATTGGCCTCCGTACTGTACCAGAAATGCAATCACTACGATGGTTAATGATTGTATAGCCCAAATAATGAGAACATAGTCAAGACCGCAGGATGTTACTAAACATTCTTAACTTTATGCATGGTTATTTCTTATTTTACTCTTTGTTTCTACATTTCTTTCATTCTATAGCTATTCTTTTTTTTAAAACTCTTTTATTAACATTGTCATGTTCACATTCATTATACAGCTGTATTCAAAAGACGTAAAGGATAGCAATAGGTTATGGTACATTCGCAGGCAAATTTGGCAGTACAAATGTTGGATGACACTTAATCCCCATCCCCTCCCCACCCCGTTCAGTTCGATACCTCCCTCAAGGCCCCCATATCTTATTACATTTCTTTCTGCAGCCCCTGGACTTGTAAATCGTTTCCTCTGCCCTCTGACACCAGCCCAGATCTTGTAGCCATTGGTCCCATTGCGGGGCCGAGTCTATAGCTATTCTTTATACATTTTGCAGTCTCCTTCTCAGTTGCTGTTCTTACTCTTGGCGCTAACATGCCCTATGCTTACCCTTTGGCCTCTTCATTTCAGATCTGGATTTTTATCCTTGATCTGTCTTCCATTTCTATTTTTCCTATTTCTTTCTTTCTCTTATTTGGCTTTCTTTTTCTTCTTCATTCTCTCCTCTTCTTAGTTCTGTTATATTTTACCTGAGTGTTTACTTAATCCTTCTTTTTTCCAATGATTGTCTCCTTATGTTATTTCATTGTTGAGAAATGCAGCCCATTGTGCCAGTTCCCGTAAACTTTCCCTCACCCCACAGCATGTTTAATATTGTCTCATAGAATGTCTGTGGTCTGGGACATCCCATCAAACATCAAAAGGTACATTCTCACCTATCAAAACTCAACACACATGTTGCTTTTTTGCAGGAAACACATTGTAATGATGTTGAATCACTTAAAATTAAGCGTCAATTGGTTTGTCAGGTTATCTTCTCTCCTGCTGTTAATGCTAAAGGTGGTGTTGCCATTTTATGCCACAAGTCATTGAATATTCAGATTTTATCACCTGAATGTGATACGAATGGATGATGGGTTTTGGTTGATGCTATTAAATTTCAAAAGCAAGTTACTTTCTTTAATATTGATGGTCCTGTTAAATCTGATCCTGGACTTTGGCAAAATGTCAAATTAAAGTTATCCCCTATTTCTAATCCTAATATAATTGTTGTCGGTGATTTTATTGACTGTTTAGACTTGTTTACTGATGGAAACTCTAACTGTAAATTTAAACCTGATAAGTCTCATAAAGCATTTAAATATGCAATTACCTCTCGTTCATTCTTTGATGTATGGAAAACTTACATCCTGGAAATATATGAATGTATGTTCTCTTTCAACATATATCACACTATGTCTTGAATTAATTATATTTAAGTCTCTAAATCCTTACTCCCCTCTATTCAATCATCAGAAATTGGTTCTTTTTTATTTCTGATCATGCCCCTGTTTTTTCTTCATTTGATATGTCTCTCAATACTTCTAAGTGGGGACGTTGCCAATTTAATAATTCTTTACTATCAGAGCATGCCTTTATTTTGGAAGGGACCTCCTTTATTAAAGAGTTCTTTCAATTTTATTAATCTAAGCATACTTCTGTTAATAATAATTGGGACACTTTTAAGGCTTCTTTCAAGGACTTTACTATGGACTACTCTGTCAAAAAGAAAAAGGTGTTGAATTCTAAATACCTCTCATCTCTCAAACATATCAAAGTTCTCGAACATACCACTTTCACCTCCAAATCCTCCTCTAGCTAACAGAAATTGATTAAAGCCAATTCTGCCCTGAATAAGATTGCTACCATTGACGCTTGCAATGTACTCCTTAAAATTAAATCAAAATACCATGGAGGCAAAACAAAGCTGGTTAAATGTTGGCCAATTATTTGAAAATCAAATTGGAATGGAAAAATATTGGTCCTATTTGTAATGAGCATAACAACACTCAAATGTCTTCGTTCCTATTACGAACTACCATATACAGAGGATACAACTACTTCTGAGTGCGAAATCAAATAACTTTTTTTTATGAACTCCCTAATCATCCCTCCATTACTGTTACTCTCTTAACTCTTGAAAAAGATATTACTCATCAGGAAATTATGGATGTTATTAAGTGTTTAAAAAAGGCCAAATCTCCTGGTCCAATTGGTTTTTCAGTTAAGCTACCTCTTCCTCTATTTTTGCCCCTGAATTACTAGAACTTTTAAATTCTTTTTTGTCTAGGTTTAAAAACAGTGTCTCCTTTTTGGATGCCCTTATTGTCATTTTCCCTAAACCAGATTAGGATCCTACCCTCTGTAAAAACTATCGTCCAATTTTGTTATTTAACTACTATTGTAAAATGTTTGCTAAAATTCTCTGGCATCTCGTTTGGAGGATGTTATTCCCCTTCTTATTAAACATGACCAGGCTGTTTTTTATTAAGGTCAGACTTGCATCTGATCATACTAGAATGTTTTCAAAAGTCCTTGCCCTTCGGAGTAAAGATTCCTCTCCCCTTGCAGCCCTTACATGTGATGCAGAAAAATCTTTTGATCATATAAATTAGTAAGTATTCTTCACTACTCTTCAATTTTTTGGTTTTGGCCCAAAGTTTATCCATATAATAATATTACTATATGTTGAACCACATGCGTTTGTCTTTGTTAATGGTCACTTTTCCCCTTTTTTAATTTACATAGAGGCCCTAGACCAGGTTGTTCTCTTTCGCCTTTGCATTTTCTTCTTTGTATGGAGCTCTTTTTTAACATATCCAGTCTAATCCCATTATAACAGGTTTTAAACACAAATCCCTAGAAATCAAACTTTCTGCCTATGCATATGATATTCTGGTCTATATGTCTAATCCCTCCTCTTCCCAAGAGATTGGTTAATATTCTAGTATTTCTGGTTACAAACAAAACGTTTCTAAAACGTAGAATTTACCATTAAACTCCTCCTGCAGTCGTTACATGTTTGACAATATTAATTTTGCATATTTTCCCTCTAAGATTAAGTAATTGTGTGTCTAGTTTTCCCCCACCATTTCCAATACACCCGCTCATAATTTTAATGCTCTAAAACTAAAACATCAACATTTATTTTCTACTAGGTCCCTCTTTTGTATCCTGGTGCAGTAGATACCATTAAAATGATGATTGTCCCTCAAGTTACACTTACAAATTGCTAAATATTATTTTTCCCACATTACTTCTATTTGTACTAAACTCCTTTGGAATAACTAATGTGTCCATATTGCTTTATCCAAAATAATTCGGCCAAACATCGAAGAAAGTGCACATTTTTCCAATTTTAAGGTTATATCATACTACCTTTTTAATTCAACAATTTTGAGCTAAAAATACCATAATTATCCCATATCAACATAGATTAATTGTAAATGCTCTTTACTGCATACATTTTCAAGTCAAACAAGCTTTATTCAACTGTTGTCATAAAAGCATATAAAATAATACAATTCATCACAGGGTAAGACAATAAATAGGGTTAAAATAAGTTCACATAATGAATTATTTCAAGTATTTACATATACAGTATACTTCAGGGGAACTAAAGTGCATACACTGGGTCCAAACATAGGTTACAAGATCTATAAAAGGGTAGGGTATATTTACAGCAATTTACTTCTTATTACCCAAGCCCAACCTAAATATTTTGCCACAGCAATGGCCACAAATTGATCAGTGCAAGTACAAATTAATCTTACAGCCACCAACCCACTCCTAGTGCCCAAGGTTTAGCACATAGGAGTTAGCCACACCCTGCGAGGTGTTGCATATACAGGGCAAACAAACAGTAGGTGGTCAACAGTTTCCTTAGGGTACAAATAACCAGGGCACTCCACTTTGCCTCCGCTAGACCAACGGTTGGTAAAAGCTCTAACCGGTATACTACCAATTCTGAGTTGGAAATAGAGCTTGTGGTCTAGGGGTCGTGTGATGAAGTCCCAAAAATCTTCGAATCTGGGCCGGTCCTTGATCACAAAAAAGGTACCAGTCAATGAAAGTGGAGCAGTTTTCCTAAAAGTTTTCGAGGCAACAGCCTCCCAATACATCATTTTTAAAGCTTTTTTGGAGGGGAACCTGGCGTTTATGGGATCTTCCCATATTTCATTCAACCCCTGGCTGAATAATGTCTCTCGAATATTACACAGCCACTTTACCTTATGGAAAGTGTCAGATTTGATGATATCCATAAGCCCATTTGCAAATATTCTCAATGCAGGTGTTATCCATAAATGTCTCCAGTATAAAACTGGGCGTAAGTAGGCAAGTAAAGCAATTGGACTTAGACCCAAATCAAATAATAAGGGACACATTGGTGTACTCTGGGGTAGCTTAGTAAGATTTCTTAAAAAACAAAATTCTGAAGATGTCAATTTCTGCAGATTCTCGAATCCCCAAATTTCGACACCATATAAAACAGAGCTAACAATTTTTCTATTGTACACTGTTAATGCTGGGGCTATTGGCTTGGTGAGCGACCTAGAATGCTCTTGTCTCAAAGCTCCAGCAAGCTGTCGGTGTTTAAGGGTCGCCAGCTCAGTCTGTAGCTTCCAGGAAAGGTCATGCTGAATACAAACACCAAGATAATTAAAAGCTTGGACCTTCTCAAGTGGCAATTCATTCATAATTACAGTACCCTTGAAGGATTTCGATTCATTAAAAGACATAAATTTCGATTTTAAAACATTCACCTCTAGACCTCGAGCAGTGCAAAAGTTTTCAAAAATTCCTAAAGCCTTTTGCAACCCACTCGGGGTTTTTGCAATGATCAAACAGTCGTCAGCAAACATTAAAATGGGAATTTTCTCTCCTGCAAGAATAGGGGCGTCAATATTTGATTCTATCAGCATACTTGCCACATCATTGATGTACAGGGAAAATAGAGTTGGAGCAAGGACACAGCCTTGTCTAACCCCTCGTTCCACAGGAAACTGGGGGGTACATTTCCTAGGCGCCCCCATCTAATCTGAGCGAAATTCTGCTCATATAGTCTGATGATTAGAGTAAGGAGGGTACTCGGCATTCCCATATCTTTAAGAACTCTCCACAAAATAGAATGGGGGACAATATCAAATGCTGCCCTAAGATCTATGAAGGCAGCATATAGGCTACCCCTGCCTATTTGTACAGTTTTCCAGTACAACATAGCAAAGTGTAACACTTGGTCAACTGTGCTGATAGACGATCTGAATCCTTCCTGCAGGTGGGATAGGATGTTCTGATCCTGTTCCCACTCTAAGACCTTATTTAAGATTAACCTACCGAAGACCTTTTGCATAGTGTCAATCAGGTTGATTGGGCGATAATTACCAGGTAGCGATTTATTTCCCTTCTTGAACACGGGTATAATTTCAGCCCCTTTCCAAGATTTAGGGAAAGGTGCTCCTCTTGCTATGGCAATTGCTAGGAGCAATATGTACCTGGCCCAAGATTCTTTCCCATAGAAAAAAAGTGTCAGCAGAGACACCGTCTATACCTGGTGCTCTACCAGGAACCACCAGGTCTAGGGCAATAAGAACCTCGCCAAGATTAAACACATCTTCCAAGGGGAATGTGTGCTGAATCTCCATGATTGTGCTCGGTTCCGGACCCTTGGCGTATTGAGGTTTAAAGTAGGCCACCCATTCATCTTGAGCCACCCAATTTTGGGGTTTATCCAGAGTCCCATCACTACCCCACTTAAGGACATTCCAGAATCTTCTTGGGTCTTTTAGGGTACCTGCTTCTTTTAGATCCAGCCATCTTTGTTCATCCCATGCTCGCTTTGATTTATAGACTACATTCTTGTATGCCGCACTGGCAAGCTGAACATGACTACGTGTTTCACTTTTTATAGCTCTACCAAGATCCAGTCGAGCCTGCCGACACTCCCGAGTGTGCCAACGGGGAGGGTGGCAAGCACGATTGTCACTCAGCTTTGATGGTCTTTCAAAAAGGCTTCTTAGGTCAATGAAAAAGGATTCATGGATCGTTGTGCTCTTTTCTACAGCTAGATTTGCTGCCCCTTTGTTGGTAAGGTCTCCCAGATTACTTGTAGCTTCTAACAACTTGTTTGTGACAAAATCAATGTGCTCTTGGCACTCTACTACTTTGGCCCACCGAAGATGGCGCATGTCATTTGTCACATCTACGTCTCTAGACAAAACTTGGCCAGCGCCCCCTGTATCGGTGGATTCCTCCCAATAGGTCAAAGACATGCAAAGTGGGTTATGATCACTCTCAACCCTTTTGACTACCATCATATCTACTAGGTGAATCCATAATCCCAAACTAATCAAGATGTAGTCGATTCTACTTTCTCGGGGGCCAATCCTAAAAGTGTTGGCCCGAGTTTATCATGCATAGTCCTGCCATTAGTTGTTCTAAACCCCTTATTCAGACACAATGAATTTAACTGAGTTGAGAGTTCGGTCCACCTTTTAACTGGAGCCAATTCAAGCTTCGGGACACCCCATTCTCTGTCTTCATCATCCATGACGTTCCAGTCGCCACCTAACAGGGGCTCAAAGGTTGTATTAAAATCTCCGCCTAGGATAATGTAAGAATGCTGCGAATAACATTCAATACATTCGTCCAGGCATGCTAAAACTTCCGACTTCCTACCCCCCGTGCTTCTTGCGTATAAGTTATAAATATGGACTGACTTTCCATTTTTATTACTGAGCGCAAGAATCTGGAGATACTTATGGTTAGAATCAAGGGGTTTGATGATAATATCAAGACTCTGGCTGATCCAAATCGATAGGTCACCCGAAGGGCGTTCTCTACCACTCTTCACTGCGTGTACACTGTAGTTCAGGTAACCTGGGAAATTTAAAGCTTCTAATAACCAGGTTTCTTGGAAAAGACATATTTTATGTTGGTTAATAAATAAGGCACAGTCTGGGGATTCTAATTTAGATTTGAGGCCGGCCACATTCCAAGATAGGTTAGAACAACATTTGTCCAATCCCACTGGGGAACTGGCATTTGACTTCATGCTAGAATTCAAATCTACCACAGAATTTGGGGGGTCCACAGAAGTATTCATAGATATTAGTTCTGTACTGGGACCTACAATCCCTACTTTGTACTGGGATAGTTTTACTCTAACCAGTGCATCCGTTCCTCCTGCCTGAACTGAGTCATTCAGTAGTCAATCCTTAAGATCCAAGCCTGAACTTCCCTCTACATTCCATCCCAGGTGATCTTTACAATGCATTGGCAATCTCTAGGGGGGAGAAATCTCATTTGTACTCTAGAGTGGTCAGGAGAACAACTCCTAAATTCCAAGTCAATTACATTTTCAGCCAGCTCAGTGTTCTTAAATCTTAACTCAATACAGTCTACTGAGTCCCCTGAGAATGACAACCATTTAGAGCTAACAATGTCATCTCTGATAATAGATATACAGCCCCGGACATACCTTATCCAATGTACAGCTTTATTTGTTAAAGATTCATTAGTTTCCGGGGCCTTTCCGGGGTTCAATTTAGGGACATTAACTAAGTAGACCAGTGGTGGCTTTCGCGCATAGGGATTTGGGCTTGAACGAGAGATACCTGTACTCAACATATCCCTACTGTTCTTCGTGGATCTATCAGCCCTCTCTTGTCTAACATGACTACCAGTTGGCAAAGTACCAGTACCCCTCCTTGCTTGATAATTCTCGCCCCTGTTAGCGGAGTTTGCCTAGGGGCAGTGACAGAACTACCCGTTAACAAGGTGCCAGAAACTCTGTTTACTTGATGATTCTCAACCCCTCTTCGCACAGTTTGCTTAGGGGCGTTCGCAGACTCATGGTGTGTTTTTGATACACCCCTCCCAGTTCTAGTCATCTTGCTATATATTATGCCAGTTTCTGTACGAGTGCTTTGCTTGTCCCTGCCCATTGCAGCTTCTGTAGGCCGGGACCCACTTACCCCTCCCGCTTTCATTGTGTCTACACAAGTAGGGCAAGAAGCAATGGCCTGCCTAGCCTTGCCCTCCTTTACTACATCAGTAAGATGGTCTAACCTAATTTGCATAGCCTCAATCAGAATACACAGTTGTTTAACTACTGAAGTTAGTGGATTAGTATCAGACTCTATTTGGGCTGAGATGCTAGAAGTAGTTTGCAACTGGGAATCACTCTCACATAAGCAGGTATCTCCCTGGGGAACGTGTGAAGGAAGATTACTGTCAGGAATATCGGTTTGTGCCAAAACTGAAAACCTATTTTTACATGGCAAGACCGGTGACAGGCTGAAGTGGGGACGAGGGAAAGGAGTTCTGGGCTTGCTCATTACCCAAGTTTTCAAATATACTTTCCCCATCACATTCAACAGTATTTGTAATACCAACTGTTTTGGTTTTGTTCAAAAACATTTCAGGAATTACCGTCACATACCTCTTACCCCCTAGCCCATTGATAGTATGCGAGTTATTTCCACCCCCACAGTTCTTCCCACTAATTGGAGATTTCGCAGTCAATATTTCCTCACATTCTTCGATTAGCTCATCAATCCGATCCATGACACAATTTCCCCCGGCATGTAATATACGTGTCTTTGGGGGGGGGTTTGCTTTGTTTTTCTTCATTTCTTTCCACCCCTAGGGATGCCACTCGATCCTTCGGTCAGATCTTCCACGCTTTTCCTCTTCCCCATAGATGATGTATTTAGACACAAGCTTAAACAAAGCGAAAACACAGTACCTTGTAATTGTGAATCAAGGGGGGTGGCCCAGTCCGGCCTCCTTTGGCCCCTGACCGCCACAGACGGCCCGCCCTTTGCCCGGGCTTCGCCCGTCTCGTCCCGCGCAGGTCCCGCGATGCGGTATACCAAGGCAGATTATATACACCTGTGGGGGCGTGGCGAGAGGCTGTCTCTGTGTCCCAATGTCTTGTGGACACTGTAGTCCTCCCTCAGATGATGGAAGCAGGAACCCCCAGCTGCGAGCGTTTCCTGCGGGAAACGCGAGAAGTGGCGAAAATATCCCTGGACAGATTGCTGATGAAAGGGGAGCGTGGTTCTCCACCGAGTCGTGACGCCCACTGCTGATTCCAAACAAAGTCCGCAGGGTGTGAGAGAGTTACCCGCGATGCGGGATACCAAGGCAGATTATATACACCTGTGGGGGAATGGCGGGAGGCTGTCTCTGTGTCCCGATGTGTTGTGAACACTGTAGTCCTCCCTCAGATGATGGATGCAGGAACCCCCAGCTGCAAGCGTTTCCCGCGGAGCGGGAAATGCGAGAGGTGGCGAAAATATCCCTGGGCAGATTGCTGATGAAAGGGGAGCGCGGTTCTCCACCGAGTTGTGGACCCCAC
The DNA here is from genome assembly GCF_964261635.1 of Lissotriton helveticus. Lineage (NCBI taxonomy): Eukaryota > Metazoa > Chordata > Amphibia > Caudata > Salamandridae > Lissotriton > Lissotriton helveticus. The sequence continues at coordinate 62,723,029 of NC_136062.1, forward strand.
TGCTGATTCCAAACAAAGTCCGCAGGGAGTGCGAGAGTTACCCGCGATGCGGGATACCAAGGCAGATTATATACACCTGTGAGGGCGTGGCGGGAGGCTGTCTCTGTGTCCCGATGTCTTGTGGACACTGTAGTCCTCCCTCAGATGACGGATGCAGGAACCCCCAGCTGCGAGTGTTTCCCGCGGTGCGGGAAACGCAAGAGGTGGCGAAAATATCCCTGGGCAGATTGCTGATGAAAGGGGAGCGTGGTTCTCCCCGGAGTCGTGGCCCCCACTGCTGATTCCAAACAAAGTCCACAGGGTGTGCGAGAGTTACATTTTCATTTTATGATGTTCTTTTCAAGTCTTACTCTAAATTCATTTAAAACACTATTTTTAAAAATACTCCCAACATTTATTACATACAATATTTACCCAAGAGTTAGATTTTTCTTTTCAATCTTTTCTTGCATCCTCTATTTGGAACAGTACATTTATTAAATCTTGTCATTAAATCATTTTATTTCAAACATGGGAAGGAAAAGGGTATTTTATATGTGTGTCATTTGGTCTCTCAAAACTCAATTCTATCTTTTCCTCAGTAACAAGAACGATATAACCTACCTCATTCATACGTATAACCAATTACTTCCTGTGCTTCGATCCATTTTACTGAACAATAATTTTACCTCTGATTCTACCCTGTTCACTCCTTCAACACGATTATACAATATTACTTGTGACTCCATCCCCAAAGCATCTTCCGTATTTGACTTTCTATCTTCCCCTATCCCTAGGAGGAATAAATCCCCTATCGAACTTCTATGGGAGACGGACCAATCTCAATCATTATCTGTTCACCAATGGGATCAATTGTGGCGTAAAATCTTCAGTATCTCTAATGTTGCCAATATTACTCAGTCTTTATTTTTTATGAATAATGGAGTTATTATCACTCCTTCCCTTCTTCCTAAAATTAATTCCTCTCCCTTATGCAGGGCATGTATTTCCTGTACTTTGACCCATCTACTTTATTATTGTCCTAAAGTGAATGAATTTCGGAAATCTATTTGGTCAAAATGTTTAATGATATTTTCATGTAAAGTTCCATTATCTATTCAAAATGTTTTTCTTGGAACTATATCTGCAGATTTTAATAATCTTTCTTCACAGCATGTACTATTTGATCTTTTTATTGCACATGCTTTTAAAGTTATACTAACTTGTTGGAATGATAACTCTGAAATATATATATTATCTTGGTAGAATCTTATTTGTGATGAGTATAGAATATTTACGGTCTTATCTACTTTGATATCTCAAAAATGTAATCTGATTTTCTTTGGTTTCTATTTTCTCTCTCTCTTTCTCTTTCTTTTCTTCCTTTCTCTCTTTCCTTTTGTAAACAAAAATATAATTATACATCAATATTACTGGTTCATTTCACTAATTGACGTTATTAGATGTATATTTCATAACTCTCTGATTTTTAAGGGATTCCTCGACCAAATATATCAACTCTGTATTATGTATAATTGGTTATATTCTTCTTGATAACTGTATTGTTTACAACATTTTATCTTAAATAAAACATATGTAACAAAAAAAACATTTGATTACAGATTTGAATTTCGCATTGCTCGCATCCTACTTGATCACTCGTACAGCTGTCGGGTGGAAAACACGCGTATGGCTCGTACTTTCTTCTTTGTGCAATACATAGTAATTCCTTTTTTTAGAGAGAGCAAAGCAGACTGGTGCAAAATGGAGAGGATGATGAAGAAAGTTCTGATGAATGATGAAAACAGTTAAAGCGTGAGGGGACAGTATAGAGAAGGATAATAGGCAAGACTGAGTACCACGTGGCAAATGGCATAAAGAAGTGATTTGCAGCGGAGCGAATATTTTGAATGGCATATGGTTAGACACAAATAAATATCCCTATGAGAGTGTGAGACCATTACTTCGTTCTACACAATGAAAACAAAACACAATACAAGGTAAGCAGTTTATTTAGAGAGTTTTGTAAAGCCGGTACAAAACCAAAGGCTATTAGAGTGCTGTACAGAAATGAACCTCAATCTATATAATCCGTGGCTTGGTGCTTTGATAAATCTTAACTGTTTCCTCTTTTAACCTTAGTAACTACCAGCCTTCATCACAACTGAATTAGTAACAGTCAGCAGAGTAGAGTCAGTAGAGCAAGCTAAATTACCAACACATTACGGAATACAAAGGTACAGCACTATGGTGAATCGGCCAACCTAACTAGTAGCAATCAGGTGGGTTTGCTATCATGACATACATCTCAATTCTCATCGTAATTTAGATCTTCAAATCTCTAAGGTCACAAAATCCAGCTTTTTCACATCTTCATCCTGAGAAGTATTTTTCCATTTTTGCGCTTTGTACATAAGATCATGATAGTTTATGCCTTTGCTCGATCGCAACTGGCTTAGGGCCTGATTATGAGTCTGGCAGTCCAGCTACTGCTGCACCAGTGGTCCAACTGCCCACTAACAAGTTTGATGACCCCAAGACTGCCATTGTGGTGGATGCACCACCACCGACTAAGAGGTCCAATCTCTGTACTGCAAGATTGTTGGTTTACTGTACAAAAAACCACTGGAGCTCCACTAACACCATCAGCCATTCGCCAACCACTGTGACAGAGGTCGTTGAAAAGCAGCTGTCATAGGGCAGTACAAAGAACTTCACCATTGTCCAAATTAGGAGTTGCCTTTCCAATGAGCCAACAGTGGCCTTTGGGACCAACTGCTTTGAGCTGGTGGAATCAAAGGATTTGGGCTGCATACTCACCCATTTCTGTTTTCTCCCTTCAGTCACTGACATGGGCACCTTCCTCCAGGGCTCCTATTCACAGCAGCATCTTGACGCCGATGAAAATGACCCTGTTGACACTGAAATCCAAGTACGTCTGTTTTGCATTTATTGCTCATTGACTGAACTGGGCTCATATGGTACAAACTCCAGAAATGTGAAAGTACTGGTAGTTGGTAGTGTTTCACACATCATGGATATGTGTGCACTGCAGTAAATAAAACACATATGCATGGACACCCATGAAATAAACAGACACAGCTCTCAGAACCACCTCCCTTGACTCATCAGGAACATCATACTAAGACAGGCGGGAGACAGCCGCTGCCATGGTCTTTATGGCTCAGCTGTTGTGGTGGTCTTGTTGTCAGACCACCAAAATTATAAGCAGGCCTTAATGTACAAAAAAACTATAATATTAATTCAATCTTCAGGTTTTTTCAGTGAATTACAAGAGTTTTTTTTCCCTATCAAGATATAATGTAATGTGAATGTTGGATCTGGCCCTCTCTGCAGTGTCACCCCAAACATTTTGTCTTTACCCTCCCCTTTTTTACTGAATTAGTTTTTGTTGGCCTTAGGACTCTATGTTAAAGTGCTTGTGCTCACTCTCTTACACCTGGCAAAATTAGCTTACAACTGAGACATATTTAAGTTACACATAATTTCCTTGTAGAATGGGAGCGGTACGCCATATAATCAGGCAATGTAAATTAATTGCTACTAGTGGGCCTTCAGCATATATTGTGCTGCCCAGTTAAGTAGCCCATTATAACATGTACCAGGCCTACCATTGCATTCTGAATGCAGTATTAATCTGCCAACTTGACTTGGTAATATAACCCCCTTGCCAACACTAAAACTCCCCTTTTATTACATATAAGCCAACCTTAAGATAGGCTTTAGGTAGCCCACAGGCAATATGCATTGTAATGAAAAAGTTGGGCATGTACTTTAAGTTTTTACCTGTCCTGGTAGTAAGTTAATTTATCACAACTGTGAAGACTATCTGTCTCATTTGATAACATTGGGTTGCCATATGACAGTTAATAAGTGCTAACTTCTGATTGAAGACTGATAAGCCTTTCATGAACGGTATCTATGAAACTATAACTAAAAAAATCTCTTTAATGGTAAAGTCGGATTTTCAATTATAATTTTTAAAAAGCCACTTTAAGGAAGTTGGAATTTTCCTGCCCATAGCCTTTTGGTGCCTGCAGCCTCCATTGGGTCACTTAACTGGGTATAACTGCAAGTTAGACTTTGTGAATTCCTTCCAGACAGTCACATAGTAAAGAGATTGGGCATGCCTGAATGGGCCATCTGCTGGTAGGATGGGGAGGGTGGAGCTGGGCACATACCCACTTGCAATTGAATAGGCTGTGCTCTGCCTTCACACAAAGGGTTTGTCACCTCCATATTGTATCTGCAGCCACATTGGAGCATAGGCAGGGCAGTAAATTCAAAGCACTTCAAAGTTAAACCTCTAGAAACTTCTACCACTTTCTAAGAAGGCACCAGAGATAAAAATAGGGCCTTCAGACCCACTCTCCATATCACTTTCTTGACATGTGGAACAACTCTCAGAGGACTGCCTGCTGCTGTTGACTGCTGTGTACTCTGCAAGACTGCTTTGCTGCACTTAGAAGGTCTGTTTTGCTCCCATGAGGCTGCTTTGCAACCTGAAAGGCCAGCCCTGCATCTTCACTTGAACCCAGAACGACAAGAGTGACTCAAAGGGCTAGTTTGATGGCCTTGTGTTCTAAGCCACTGCAACATAAAAGTCTCCAACCATCTTGAACCTGCATCTGGACCCATCCTGAATGAGTCCTGAATCTCCAAGTGGTGTCCAATCAGTCCTGGACCCTATGGTTTTAAAGGTGCACAGATAGTCAATATCTAGAATGTTTGGCTAAAAACTGCTCTGAAAACCAAGGGAAGACAGGAGCCAACCTGCTCCTTGATCCGTCCAATGTGCATTTCTGATTGGCCTGACTTCACGACTGCTCTCGCAACATTCTTCTCCCCACCAGCAAATCATTATCACCTGTCATTTACAAAAGGTGTATCCAATCTTTTGGAACTGTCTTTGGCTACGGCCTCATCCAGCTGGAGATTTCCAACTTCCAAAAATAGTGAGTACGTCCAAACATAGAAATCTGCTCTGCTACTTTGTCCAAGGCTCTTTTTGTCCCAAGCGCTCAAAACATATTTGATATATTTTATTTTAATTTTTTTTTGTCCTCATATTCCACCAGGTTTCAAATATTACAGGTTGTTTGTGTACCATATGCTGTCTCAGTACAAGACTGGCAAGGGTTATAAACTGTTCCTATTTCGCGACCCTTCAGCATAACGAGGGTACCTTAGGCATGCGATTGAAAACCATGTGCTTGTGGATGTGATTTTTTTTTGAGTGAAAATACTTTATTGTATAGTTAATTAAAACCATTACAAAGATACAAATATGATAATGTGCTAAAAACACACTGAGAATTTACACTAATGTGAAGTGATAAAATTAAAAAATTGGAGGTAAAAGCAAGTGTCTTAATGGGGTAAAAAATAACAATTCCAAGTTCAAGGTTTTGCCAATGTCATTTGCTTTTTCTCAAAGTACTCGATAAATTTGATTGATCTACAAATGAATTGCAGGTCTGTGGTGCATAATGTTTGTATAATCGCAGAAGTACAAGTACGTATTTCAAACTGCAAGAACTTGGATTTCAACCAATTCCGACGTTCCTGATTAAGAGCCGGGCAGATGCAAGTCAGGTGGATAAAGTCTTGTCTTGCTGCACCGCATAGCCCGCACCCTTCACTTCCTTGGGGCTTCCACATAGGATGCTCGGCATTGGTTGGCAAACAACCCAACCTTATATTAAGATATTTGTGTTTGATATAAGGCGAGAAGGCCAGGTCCAGAAAGTGCGCCGGCACTAGTTTTTTGTATGATTGGATAGTCATCCAGGCATGTGACCGGAGACTGAAAGCTATTTTGTCGTTTGGATGTTATTGCCAATAAAAGGAAAACTGGGAAAGTAAAATCCGGTAAACAGAGGGAGGTAAACCATAGCAGCATAATCATTGGACCGGGGGAAAAAAAAAAAAACCCGGACAGCTAGTTCCATTTCAGCAAATGCCAAAAGGATCTTTTATTGCGGTTCCCAGTCAAGTCTAGACACTTGAAGGACTGAAGCTCACCAATCAGGTAGCGACGGTAGATGCTGATCCTCCCACTTTACGAAAATCTCCCTTCTTACCAGCAAAATTGAGTAGAAAAGAAGATTTTTCGCTGGGCTTCGAACTCCATCGTTCACTCCCAATATGACAAGAGGTAGGTCTATAGAAATTTGGAAACCCAAAGAATCAGACAGCAACTTACTAATGGAATCCCAAAAAACTGAAATGCAAAGGCATTCGAAAAACATATGTGCGTTGGTGGCCTCCAACAGGCCACATCTAGCACAGGCCACCGGGGAACCTTGGACACATTTTGAAATCTTTTGTGGGGAATAATATGCTCTATGAAGCGTGTACAGGTGGTTTCTACGCAGCCATGCAGGCTTCACAATATCCCATAGGACTTGAAATGATAGCGTCCACAGATAAATTAGGTTAGGACATACTAGGGCAGGGCCCCACAACACCTCTGGAAGTTGGAATTCTCCATCAGAATCCTCCAATATCCAGTTATACCACACAGATATCTCTTTTTTTGCCCGATGGTTTGTCTAAAAGTAGAGCCTCAAGTTGGTTGCCACCCCCAACTGGAGTTCGACTTCAGGCTGATGTTTGCTAGGTATAGTGTTGCATCCAGCTGGTAATCTGGATATATTTAAATTTAGAGAGGTTAGATCCTGTTTTCATATTTAGAGCTTCCCATGGTAACACGCTTCCTCCCACAAATATGTCTCCCCATACCTCCAGGCCACCAACACGCAAGGGAGCAGCCAAGCTGTCTTTCAGCCACTCAGGACTTCCAGGAGATTCCCAGAGCGGGGACCTGCTAGAAAAGTAACCAAGCTTAACCAAGGTCCTCACATTATACCATATTTTCGCCATCCCCTGCAAAACCTTCAACTTAATGTTCTTAAAGAAATTTAAACAAAAAACCTGATTGTGAAACCGCTTCCCCTTTAAGCATAGCTGAGAACAACCTGCCAATCCCGTGATCCACAGGCATTTTCAACAACATTCGGGTATGGCTAAGTTGGAAAGCTCAAGCATATGCCTGTAGATCTGGTGCTGCCAAGCCCCCCTTCTCCATGCGCCGCCTGAGCTTCTTCCATGAAATCCTAGGGATATGTTTATCCCAAATAAAATATGTTATATCTCCCTGTAACTTAGAAATAACAGTTGGGTCAAAAAAAAGAGGTATGGTATTGAAAAGAAATGACACCTTTGGCAAGATAGTCATCTTAACTAAATTAACGGAAGATGGGACCAGGTTTGCAGGAGATTGCGACATTCACTTGTAACATTGGAGAAATTAACTATTGCAATTTTATTAATGTCTTTGATTATATTCAGACCCACATACCGAAGACTAGTAGTAGGCTGTACCTCCAGTACACTATCAGTATCATTCCAGATCATTACCTCAGTCTTAGAGGCATTAACCTCGTAGCCAGATATTTCACCAAATTCTAAAGCAAGATTAATGGCTGCTGGAAAGGCTGAACTTATATCTGAGGAAAATAACAAGATGTCGCATATAAAGCCACTTTCCTTTCCCACACTTCAAAGACAAATGGCTTGATAGTCTCCTCTTCCCTCAACCGCTGGGCGAAGGGCTCTATCTATAGATCGAACAATAGAGGGGAAAACGGGCAACCCTGACGGGTTCCCCTAGTAATAGGAAAGGGATCTGACAATTCGCCGTTCACCAGCACGCAGGTGGAAGGCTTAGAGTATAAAAGTCTTACAGCACGACCAAAGTTCTCACCAAGATTAAACTTATCCAAGACCCCCGACAGGTATTCCCAGTTCACCCTGTCGAAGGCCTTGGTTGCATCGAATGCTAAGACTGCCAGAGGGAGTGAATGCGCTGTTGCTATATATATAGCTCCTATCAAATCATAGGTTAGCTTGTACAATTGGCGACCCTTCACAAACCCTCTTTGGTCCTGATGCAAAACACCTGGAGCTACTAAACCTAGCCTCTTCGCAAGAACCGAAGCAAAAATCTTGTAGTCCCCGTTCAAGATGGATATAGGCCTGTATGACCCATAGGTCAGTGCTGATTTCCCTGGTTTTAAAATTATGGTTATCGAAGCACTATCCCAGGAAACAGGTGGAGATGTTCCATCCTGCAAGATTTGATTAAATAACCTAGTTAGAAAAGGGACGACTGCTTGCTCTAGGACCCTATAGATCTCGACTGGTAGTCCATCTGGGCCAGCAGCCTTCCCCTTACCACTATTAAGGATGGCAGCCCTACCTTCCCCTCAGTAATGCTAGCATTCAGAGAGGCCTGTTGCTCATCGGATTGGGATGAAAGGGACATATTATCCAACCAGTTGTCAATAGTTTCTTTATCCAATATTTTATCCTCATGGTAGATGTTTAAACAAAAATTCTCTGAAGATTCTCCTAATATCCCCATCCGATGAGTACCGTGTAATATCCTGGACTATGGACTCGATATTATTGCGAGCCCGGTCAGTTCTGGCCTTCCAGGCCAGCAATTTGCCAGCCCCCTCTCCAAATTGGAAGTGAGCTATCTTGCTAGCCTCCCATTTCTCCTGCAAGCGTTGATTCAGCACAGACCCTAATTGTGCTTTCAAAGATAGCAACTTGCTATCGAGAGCTTGAGTAGAAATACCAGATGAAACTTGATCTATTTTCTCTTGCACTACCATCATTTCTGCCTCTATGGACGCTACCTTCTCTTTGTAACACTTCCTTCGATATGAGACCTTATTTGTAATAAGGCCTCTTAAAAAGGCCTTAAGAGCGTCCCAAACTATCCCCGGGGCAGCTGATCCTACATTGGTCTCTATAAACAGCTGTGTTTCAATAAGTAAAGGGGATATATCGTCTGCTGCTGATAGGAGCAAGCGATCAAACGTCCAAGATCTAGACGTCTTAGGAAACCCACCAAGTTCCATCAGGATGGTCGAATGGTCCAATAGGTGGGATGGAAGATATACAATCTTTTTCACACATTCGACCAAACGCTGATTAATTAGAACAAAGTCAATCCTAGACTGATGGTGGTATTTCTGGTTTCGAAAAGAGACCCCCTGCTTATTTCCAGCCCTATTCCTCCAGATATCGACAAGCCTGTACTGTTTCATAGACCTAAGTAAAAACACCCTTGTTTTTGAAAGAGACAAAGGTCGGCTGCTTGGGGGTTTGTCTAAACGAGGATCCAGTACTATATTAAAATCTTCAGCCAGAATAGTCGGTTCGGGGAAAGACAACAAATGTGAAAAAATAGACTTTAGTACAGATGGATCATCAATATTAGGTCCATAATAGCCCACTATCGTAGTTTGTGCACCTGCTATTAACACTGAAGCGATGACCCATCTGCCACCTGGGTCTGCTATTTTCGAAACTAATCTAACTTGAAGAGGTTTTTTAAAGATAATTGTCACTCCTCTAGTACTAAAAGATTGAGAGGTAGAGATAGAACAATCAATCCACCTATTTTACTTCACCAATGAGAGTACTTCCGCCTCAGTCAAGTGGGTCTCCTGGAGAATGATGACCTGCGCATCCAGATCCCGCAAATATTGCATGATCTTATCTGACCTAGGCCTGGTGCGGAGGCCATTCACATTCCAGGAGACCACTTTCACATTACTCATAAGGAGGCAGCAATTTCATACCCCAGGCATATACGGCCACCACAAGCCAAAAGCTCTGCCATAGACAGAAAATTGCCAGACTACATCCAATAACTCTTAACCAGCAACAATCCAAAAACTTATCGGAAATGAGGTTTTTTATTTTACTTCTCCCTGACCCCTCCTCCCCCCCGTGCCCTAAGCTACCCTCCACCCTCCCTTGGGAAACCCTTGCCCTATCTATCCGGAACTAGTCCAGAAGATAGTGCCCCGACCCAATACTCTCATTGTGCTAAATGTAGGTGTAAACTTCGGAAACTCCCAAGGTGACAACTTAAGTGAAGTAGCGGTTACCAAACTGGACCAAAGTTTAAATATGCTAGCCCTACAATCTAACCTATGTGCTCACCCCATTTTTCTTCTTTTTTTCTTTTCTTCCCCCTTCCCTTCCTTCTCCTTTCTTCCCCTTTTTGATTTTAATTTATTTTTCAAATGAGATAGAGAAAAATAGAGCAAAAAAAAACTTTTTTTCTTATTATCCTTTTCCTTTTTTTCTCTCTTTCTTCCCTTCCCTCTCTTCCCTTCTCTTTTCCTTCCCCATCTTATCTTTTCTTTTTTCTTTATATTTATTAGAAGAGAGCAATAGATAGAAAACCCTCAGCCAGTAAAACCCTTCGCACCACCCTTAGACCCTCCAATATTAAGCAGTAGTTCTTCTGCTTCTTGTACTGACCTAATGTTAAACATGTTATTGTTATACATTATTCTAAGTGAAGCAGGGAACCTAAGCTGAGCTGATGCGCCTGCACTTCTGAATGCGTCTAGGCGCCTGCCAAGTTCCCATTGTTTCTCGAGAGTAGCCCTTGAAAGGTCTAATCTAACTTGGAAGTTAAACCCTTTCCCTGCCAGTGTTTTGTGCTTCAATGCCGCTGTCAGAATATTTTCTTTAAGGGTATACGTGTGAAAATTCGCAAGAATTTTATGAGGTTTGTCTCTATTAGGATTCTTTCTAAAGGGATCTCTATGAATCCGTTGGATGTCTTTGGCCAGATCTTCAGACGATTCCACCAAATTCAAAGCTTCTTTTAAAAGAGAGACTACATACAACTCAATGTCGGACCCTTCACTTCCCTCAGGGACATTCAAAATACGTAGGTTACTAGGTCTAGAATTGTTTTGGAGAATTTCCATCCTCTCAGCAATTAAAAGATCTTCTTTCTTGAGCTTGATGATGTCACTTTTGGTCTGTTCTAGATGTAATGACAGTCCTGCCACGGTCTCTTCAAGGGCTGATGTTCTTGCATACAGGCCATCTATTTTGCTGTCAAGGGACTCACAGAAATTCCTTATCTCCAGTTGGTTAGCTTTAGACGCTTCAAAACCATTTTTGATGTCACTGGTCAATGCTAGAAACATAGACTGCAAAGAGGGAGTCGTGGGGGCATCGGTAGCCGCCTGCAGAGGCTCTACCTGAGCACTAGCCAATTCCAGTATTTTCTCTGCTGCCATGTCCTCTGAGCCCACACATGCCTCACCTAATTGTACTGAGGTTATATCATCAACTTGGGAGGGCAGAACAGTTTCTGCCCCCCCTGCACCCGCTTCAATATTTGTGCTTACAATTGTGTCAGCGTCTGTGACTTCGCCCAAACAGAGACCATCCACGAGGGCCACAGAAGGGGGCACAGAAGGGGACTCCTCCATACTGTTAATAGCGGTTCCGCTTAAATCCAGCGTTTTGGCCCCCAAGGGAGTAAGCGTATCAGGGATAAAGTCCTCTTTAATACGCAGCACCTGTGGAATAACCTTGAAGTAGGAGCGCAGTGATGGAGTAATTTTGGCCCCCGCCCCAGCACCAATGGGTGTATTAAAGCCTTTCAATGCCTTAGAGCCTTTGGCCCGCTTTGCTTTAATTTCTGTACACAAATAGGAGGAGGGCTTCTTAGGTCTAACTGATCCCAGAACCTTTAAGCTTGGAGAAACAGGCACAGCAAAAAGTTCACCACATACTGCTTTAACTGACTTAACAGGCTTAAAAGATATTGGAACTGACGCTGGCGCAACTGATGTAGAGACTGACTCACTCTCACTCTCGCCAGGTCCCACCGTGACACCCTTGCCTCCCAGAGACTTCTTTTTAACCCCACGCTTACCTCTTTTTTTTGTGGCAGTCTGTATAGCTTTCACTAGGCTTGCTGATTTGGTTTCATTTTTAGCAAAGACCACATCCCCACAATCACTCCTGACCTCAAAGGTGGGCTCTGTTAGTGTTGTATTTCGGAATAACAACAATAGAAGTAGGAGTTCAGTTGAGTGATTTATTTAGGTATAAATCCTTATGATAAATTAACCCACAAGACAAGCTAAGGATGAGCGATGCTGTCGTATACAACAGTTAGGGGATCAAAAAACCTGCTTGGTTCTTTAGAGGATCCGTGCCTGCTGGTATCTCTTCTCCCCCGACATCAACAGGGAAACCGCTGGAGCCGCCGCTTGCAACGCAAGAAGCGTGCAAAAGGCTCCGAACCCGCCGCCCTCTCCTAAGCTCCAGGCTGGCCCTACACCAAAGCTGTAAACCCGGACCAAGAACCGGTCCTGGCAACGAGGAGGGCGAGCCAACAGCTGAGCCTCCGAGCCTGTCAGCTCCCTCGCAAGCCGTCTGCCGGTAGCAGGAAGAGGTCGGAGTGGAAGGTCGAGAAGAGGCGGGAGGGGATCACCCGCCTCCCAGCGCATGAGTCGAAAACGCCGAGACAGGCCGGTCACCAATAACGCACCTCGCCAGCAAACTCAGCAGGTAAAAAAAGAAGTATTTGCGGTATGATTAAGAGCCACCCCCAAGTCCGTGAGGGGCCTCTTAAACTTAAAAGTATCTAGTGCACTTCACCATAGTGCACATAACCCAGAGCTAGCAAAAAAACGTGAGTATTGGATGGAGCACCGCAGCAGCTCAGCTTGCTGCCGCCATGTTTCCCCACGACATATTACCTAGAATCCTGATGACAAAGTTAAAATAAATCACTGAATTTCTTCCATTTTCATTTTTGTAGCTTCCAATTCTTTAATTCATTGCCTCAGAGCCAACATATGTTTTGTCGCTGTATGGGATACCCCTGAGACCTTGTCAGGGCTCAAAATATAGATAAGGCTCCATATGTAAATATTACATCTCATAATATAACTGCTAACCCCTTAATCAGGTGACACCCGTTATGTATTAATGTGCAATTGGATTGTACACAATCTGTGAATTTTCAGTGGAAACCCATGCACTGTCATCAATTCCAATGGTTCCAAATACATTTCTATGGGTTAAAACATAATTCATATACATTTATTTTTGTTCAACATAATATTGGAGGATAATCCTAAGTATCTACTACACCTTAATAATCATGGCATGTTTTCCAACGTATTATCTTTTCTGAGCCCTAAAGTGTGCTTAATAATGGGAATCTATCATATCCCCAGACTCCTGATTTGCAAACCCAGTGTACTTAAAGAAAGGCCCAGATTACAGAATCATGTATGTCATCATCATCATTGATAACTTTATTTCGGCCACAGTGGGCCATAAAAGTACATGTTAAAACACAAGATAAAACATTAAAATCCAAATTGAAGTTAAGAACACATTTCATATATAAACACATAATATACATCAAAAGGCATCAAGGACGCTCCTAGCTAAAAATATAAATAAACCATCTGAGTAGTTATCAAAGTGATTTATGGCTATCATAAAAGACTTAAATCTAGAATTAAATCATTGTAAAAGTTCTGCGCTTAATGCACATACCATGCAGAAATCGGGAAACGGCAAAAACAACCGGTGGATGGGTGTCGTATCTAAGTACTCTAAGCGCATGCTCATGTTCACGAAAACCCAGATTCCTGCAGATAGGTTTAATCCACCTATTACGGGACAGCCCATATGCTAGACAAAAGAAAAATACATGGCTTATATTTTCTATTGGGTGGTCACATGCCGGACATTCTGTACTTTTATTTACATCCCATTTGTTAGTCAGTGACCTTAGTGGTAGGCTACCCATTCTTAATTGTAAATACAGCTTCCTAGCTTGGGCTGGGTAGATCATATCTAGGAATTCCTCCTTCTTATATTCTGTTTTTATCTCGAAGAATTCACTAGTAATTCTCCCTACTGCCGTACTAGCATGCAGGGCCAACAAGTTATTAGACCTAAACCTTTTTACCAGGTCAGTTCTAGAATAAGCCACAGAAGCTGACTCAGGAAATTCCCATAACCCAGGGACATCAAGCCGTGCACACAGGTCCTTGATATGCGCTAACCAACTAAGTTTCCTTGACCTCAATGCCACCCATACCTCCTGGAACTCTGCACGATACGGTGCGAGCTCTGGGACAGACCAGAATCTTCTCCAATAAGTTAAAGGCTTCAGGGCAACCTCCTCTTCCACGGGGAATAATCCCAGATCAAATCTTAGTGGGACCAATGGGGTACTGACAGGTAGGGCAAAGAGTTCTCTCATAAATGTGTGTTCGACCTTTACTAAGCTTTTTGGCCGACAGTGTCCCCATAATTCTGCCCCGTATAGTGCAGCTGCTCTGACTTGTACCCTGTAGATTTCAATAACAGGGGCGGCCGGCTTAAATGGAGATGTTATGTACTTTTTGGATAGCCCACCCACAGTCTGCATTAGTTTCAGTGAGGATTTAATTATTTGTGCATCCCACCCCAGATGTTCCTCGAGAGTAATTCCTAAACAATCAAACGTCTTGACTCTCTCTAGAGGTATGCCGTTCAGGGCAGGGTTAGGACTTGTTTGCCTTGGGGGATTAAAAATCATGAAATTTGTTTTACCCAGATTGATTTCTAATCCACTTAAGGCACAAAAATCTGCAAATCCATCAAGGATGCGTTGGATGCCGGTGGCTGTTCGAGACAACTGTAGAGTGTCGTTCGCAAACATTAGAGCGGGCACTCTTTCTGTGGCTTATATACAGACAAAAGAGAGTAGGGGCTAGCACACACCCCTGGCGTACCCCCTTTGCACTGGAAAACCTCCAGACAGTTCTCCCGCTTTTCCACATCTAACCTGGGTGTAATTTCCTGTGTGGAGCCTGATCAATACTCCCAGGAGGTAATGCGGCATACCAAGGTCATGGAGAACTCTCCACAGCTTGTTCCTGGGCAGCAGATCAAACGCGGCCCGTAGGTCCACAAAAATGAGGTAGAGGCTGCCACCCTCCACACTCACTGTTTTCCAAAAAAGGACCTGTAGGCGGAAGATCTGGTCAATGGTTGAGATACCAGATCTGAAGCCCTCTTGCAAGTTACTTAAGATCTGGTTATCCCCTTCCCATAGCTGAATCCTATCCAAGAGTATCCTCCCAAATACCTTCCGTGGGATATCTATCAGGCTGATGGGCCTGTAGTTTGAGGGTTGCAGGGGACAGCCTTTTTTAAAAATGGGAACTATCTCAGCCCCCCTCCATGTCTTGGTGGGACTATGCCCATTAGTATTGTATTAAACAAGACACAAAGGTAAGGGACCCATATTTTGGGTTCCGACCGAAACAAGTCCCCGGGGATTTTATCAAGCCCCGGGGCTTTGTTGGGTAGTAACTTATTTATGGCAATCTCTACTTCCAGAGTCGATATCTCCGGAGCCTCCCCAGTCGATGCTCATGGAGGAGGCACAGGGACTCCAAATCGGAGTCACCATTGCCTGGCTCAGCAAAGTGTTCTTTCCATACTATTGGGGCTATATTTGGGCTTATAGCGTTCCTCTAAACCCTGCCCTTATTACCAACAATAGCCCAGAAGGATTTGAGGTCTCTACGTTGTAATGCTTCCCTCAAATCTTCCCACTGTTCCACCTCCCAGGACTTTCTTTCCCTTTCTATGACCTGCTTATACTGCAGCCTTAGGGACTTAATGCGTAATTTGTCTTTTTCTTTGATAGCTTTGACCAGCTCTCCTTTCAACTTGCGGCATTCAGCAGTATACCAAGGATGACTCTTAGCCACATTTTCCCTAAAAGTCTGGAGTAGGAAAAAAACATCCAACATTATTGGGGCTAACTGTTTATGAATTTCGATGGGTCTACTATCCATGCCAGCTACCGCACCCTTAGACCCCACCTCTGCCATATCACTAAGGAAGGGCAACACTTGGAGATAGATTTGAGACTGCCGTTCAGAGCAGCCCATAATAGAAGGCCATTTTACTCTCCTCCTGTTATTGTGCAGGAGAAGAGGCTGTGGAGGGGAATTCAACTCTGGCGTATTGTTTCTTAATCCCCAACTCCCTGGCTTCAGGGACATTACCAGGGCATTATGGTCGCTATCCAACCGATGATGGATCTTGAAGTCCTGGACCTTGTCCCACGATCTAGATTTGATCAAAATGTAATCGATGATCGAAGATTGACCAACTCTATTAAACGTCACATTAACAGGCGTATCTGATTTTAATCGGCCATTACAAGATCTTACTGATAGTGACAATATAAGGGACATCATTTGGAGTACCAACGGTGTCCACACTTTTACTAGGGGAATTGATGGTTCCGGTATATTCCAATATTGATTTTCTTCATCAGGGTCCTCCATACTTAAATTGCTGAGGAGTTCAAACTGGCAGTTGAAATCCCCCCAATTATTATACCAACCTCGGGGTCAAGGGTCCTGACAAATCCCCTCAGTTGATCAAAAACCAACGACTCCTGACCACTCTGTGTTGGCCTGGAATAGATGTTAATTATGGCTAAGTGCTTGTTCCCTGGAAGTATTAGCAAGACACATAGGATGTCTGGGGAATTGACTGTCACCTGTTTCGCCGTAACTCCCAGGTGAGTGGCTACCCACGTACTAAGCCCTCCTGAAGGTCTTCCTCTTCCCCCTTTTGATGCAGGAACATTAAATGTTGCAAACCCACTCCGCTGGTAATCGTACAGGGCCCACGTCTCCTGCATAAGGCAGATATCGTGTTTGTCCATGAACAGACCCCAGTCATCTGATGTTAGTTTATTTTTCAGACCTGCAACATTCCAGGAAAGTATGTTGACACTCCAGTTTTCTTCCCTATATGTTAGGCTTCTACTTACACCATAGTCGGGTGATCTGAAAAGACGGTCACCCGGCTCTGTCAATTCCTTTCTTTCACCCACGCTGCTGTCTCCCCTTCTCCCTATTTCTCTAGCCTTAAAACATCCACTTTCCATATCGCCTCCTGTCCCACTCAGTAAATCACTTCTGGTATGACTTTTTCTGTACCCTGGTGTGCCTTCCTCTGCCACAGTTCCTGACACAAAAAAAAGGCGCTTCATCTCAATAAAATTAGCTTTTTCCTGCAAATTCTTACATTCAGCTTTATAACAGGGGGGCTTCCTTAGTTCCATTAGTCAGTCTACAGATTCCAGTTTGCTAAATCTGTTATGATGGTAAACCATATCAAGTGGAATTGGGCTATTTAAAGGGCCATTCCTGTTAGTAGTACCTGGAATACGATTAACTCCCTGGTTATCAGCGCCCGTCCAGTTGATCCTCTCCCACTTATGCTCAAAGTGGTCCTTGCTGTGTGTACCCGGATAGAAATAAGTTAGTGGCAGGGTTCTAATAGGTGTATCTGGACTACCTGACTCCAAATTGCAAATATACCTAACTGTCCAGCTATTCCTAAAATTGATCACAATTCAGTCCCCTTCTATGTTCTTCTCTCTGGCTCCAACCCAATCTATTCGTCTAGCGAATAGGATTTCACTGGTTCCCCCGATCGGCAGGGGTCTATGACGATTCAACCAGTAAAAACATTTATTTTTAAGGTCTCTGTAATTCTTGACCTTTCCCGGGCTCAGTGAGGGTACCCCCACAAGAACCACCACATAGGGAACTGACTCCGGGGGCAAGGCTAGGTGGGGCAACTGGGGCCTGCTATGACCCATTGGGTATGTACCACTCAATGTCTTCAAAATACACTTCAATCAAAAAAAAGGACAAGTAAAATTAGGTAATGATATATATGCAAGTGTGTTTCTGGTGCAAATATTAAATCCAAACATGTACCTCATGTCTAGTTGTATTTGCATCCTGGTCCATCCATATAATATTCCCAAGCTATGCTCCCCTTCTGTGATGGGCAAACAAATGCACCCGTTATGTGTGAGGTATTACTGCCAGATATGCAGTTTTCTCATGTTCCCCACTGTATTCAAAAATGTTAAGCAGTGGGATCAACATTCAGACACTGTAACCTCATTACGATATGAACACTTATTTGAGAGAGTAAAAGTAAAATTTCTTACTGGTGTGAGGATACGGCTAAACCTCGCATTGGCAAGTTGAAAATGAGGCCAAAGAGGCCAAAACAAGGTCAATCTGGCCACCCTGAGTAACCATGTATAAGTGCCATCTTAGGCTGGTGTATAAAATATGATTCAGAATAGGGGGTGGTGATGAACAGAGTGCCTGAATTAAGCAGACCACTCTTACCCAGTCCAAAGATCAGGGCTTGATCCATCACCGTTTTTTAGCTCACTGCACCATCCCAGCTCAGAACTTGGCTATATGCAAATAAGTCTGTTCCTGTCCCAGTGCATGATGGGAACAGGGCAAACCAAACTACCAAGCCAATTCTTGTACTGGGAAGGAAACAAGCTTCCGGGGACTGGTTTCTGCCATTTCAGGCGTCGTCGGCCCGGCTTGCTTGAATCCTGATGGTGCAATGAGCAAGGGACTCACATCTGAGTATACCCTTCCACGCTAATGGTGGACAAAATGATTCAGAAAAGGGGGTGGTGATGAACAGAGTGCCTGAATTAAGCAGACCACTCTTACCCAGTCCAAAGATCAGGGCTTGATCCATCACCGTTTTTTAGCTCACTGCACCATCCCAGCTCAGAACTTGGCTATATGCAAATTAGTCTGTTCCTGTCCCAGTGCATGATGGGAACAGGGCAAACCAAACTACCAAGCCAATTCTTGTACTGGGAAGGAAACAAGCTTCCGGGGACCGGTTTCTGCCATTTCAGGCGTCGTCGGCCCGGCTTGCTTGAATCCTGATGGTGCAATGAGCAAAGGACTCACATCTGAGTATACCCTTCCACACTTATGGTGGACAAAATGATTCAGAAAAGGGGGTGGTGATGAACAGAGTGCCTGAAATAAGCAGACCACTCTTACCCAGTCCAAAGATCAGGGCTTGATCCATCACCGTTTTTTAGCTCACTGCACCATCCCAGCTCAGAACTTGGCTATATGCAAATTAGTCTGTTCCTGTCCCAGTGCATGATGGGAACAGGGCAAACCAAACTACCAAGCCAATTCTTGTACTGGGAAGGAAACAAGCTTCCGGGGACCGGTTTCTGCCATTTCAGGCGTCGTCGGCCCGGCTTGCTTGAATCCTGATGGTGCAATGAGCAAGGGACTCACATCTGAGTATACCCTTCCACGCTTATGGTGGACAAAATGATTCAGAAAAGGGGGTGGTGATGAACAGAGTGCCTGAATTAAGCAGACCACTCTTACCCAGTCCAAAGAGCAGGGCTTGATCCATCACCGTTTTTTAGCTCACTGCACCATCCCAGCTCAGAACTTGGCTATATGCAAATTAGTCTGTTCCTGTCCCAGTGCATGATGGGAACAGGGCAAACCAAACTACCAAGCCAATTCTTGTACTGGGAAGGAAACAAGCTTCCGGGGACCGGTTTTTACCATTTCAGGCGTCGTCGGCCCGGCTTGCTTGAATCCTGATCGTGCAATGAGCAAGGGACTCACATCTGAGTATACCCTTCCACGCTTATGGTGGACAAAATGATTCAGAAAAGGGGGTGGTGATGAACAGAGTGCCTGAATTAAGCAGACCACTCTTACCCAGTCCAAATATCAGGGCTTGATCCATCACCGTTTTTTAGCTCACTGCACCATCCCAGCTCAGAACTTGGCTATATGCAAATTAGTCTGTTCCTGTCCCAGTGCATGATGGGAACAGGGCAAACCAAACTACCAAGCCAATTCTTGTACTGGGAAGGAAACAAGCTTCCGGGGAACAGGGCAGACCAAACCACCAAGCCAATTCTTCACCAGAAAGGAGACACGCTACCGGGGACCGGTTTCTGCCATTTCAGGCGTCGTCGGCCCGGCTTGCTTGAATCCTGGCCGACGAGGCTGAAATGCCAGAAACCGGTCCCCGGTAGCGTGTCTCCTTTCTGGTGAAGAATTGGCTTGGTAGTTGGGTCTGCCCTGTTCCCATGATGCACTGGGCCAGGGACAGACTAATTTGCATATAGCCAGGTTCTGAGCTGGGATGGGGCAGTGAGCTAAATAACGGTGATGGATCAAGCTCTTGGACTGGGTAAGAGTGGTCTGCTTAATTCAGACACTCTGTTCATCACCACCCCCTTTTATGAATCGTTTTTGGCCACTATAGGTGTGGCAGGGTATACTCAGACATGAGTCCCTTGCTCACTGCTCCATCAGGATTCAAGCAAGCCGGGCCGACGAGGCTGAAATGCCAGAAACCGGTCCCCGGTAGCTTGTCTCCTTTCTGGTGAAGAATTGGCTTGGTAGTTTGGTCTGCCCTGTTCCCATGATGCACTGGGCCAGGGACAGACTAATTTGCATATAGCCAGGTTCTGAGCTGGGATGGGGCAATGAGCTAAATAACGGTGATGGATCAAGCTCTGATCTTTGGACTGAGTAAGAGTGGTCTGCTTAATTCAGACACTCTGTTCATCACCACCCCCTTTTCTGAATCGTTTTTGGCCACTATAGGTGTGGCAGGGTATACTCAGACATGAGTCCCTTGCTCACTGCTCCATCAGGATTCAAGCAAGCCTGGCCGACGACGCTGAAATGCCAGAAACCGGTCCCCGGTAGCTTGTCTCCTTTCTGGTGAAGAATTGGCTTGGTAGTTTGGTCTGCCCTGTTCCCATGATGCACTGGGCCAGGGACAGACTAATTTGCATATAGCCAGGTTCTGAGCTGGGATGGGGCAGTGAGCTAAATAACGGTGATGGATCAAGCCCTGATCTTTGGACTGGGTAAGAGTGGTCTGCTTAATTCAGACACTCTGTTCATCACCACCCCCTTTTCTGAATCGTTTTTGGCCACTATAGGTGTGGCAGGGTATACTCAGACATGAGTCCCTTGCTCACTGCTCCATCAGGATTCAAGCAAGCCGGGGTGACGAGGCTGAAATGCCAGAAACCGGTCCCCGGTAGCTTGTCTCCTTTCTGGTGAAGAATTGGCTTGGTTGTTTGGTCTGCCCTGTTCCCATGATGCACTGGGCCAGGGACAGACTAATTTGCATATAGCCAGGTTCTGAGCTGGGATGGGGCAGTGAGCTAAATAACGGTGATGGATCAAGCCCTGATCTTTGGACTGGGTAAGAGTGGTCTGCTTAATTCAGACACTCTGTTCATCACCACCCCCTTTTCTGAATCGTTTTTGGCCTCTATAGGTGTGGCAGGGTATACTCAGACATGAGTCCCTTGCTCACTGCTCCATCAGGATTCAAGCAAGCCGGGCCGACGAGGCTGAAATGCCAGAAACCGGTCCCCGGTAGCTTGTCTCCTTTCTGGTGAAGAATTGGCTTGGTAGTTTGGTCTGCCCTGTTCCCATGATGCACTGGGCCAGGGACAGACCGAATCGGTATTTAAGAGGTGGTAAAATAGAGGGGGGAGATGTAGGTATTTCAGATTCGGTAAATACCGAATCGTTAAGATTCGGTATTTACTGATTCTGTAAATACCGATTCGGTATTGCCCATTGATTCCTATGGGCCTTGCAGCCCATAGGAATCAATGGGCAATACCGATTCTGTAATTACAGAATCGGTAAATACCGATTTTAGCAAGGGTGTAGGGAGTGTCACTTTGACACCCTCTGGCACCCCAAAAATAGGCATGTGCGCCATGTGGCACACAGACATGCCCTAAGGGCATGTCTGTGTGTCACATGGCACAGGTGTGCATGCACACCTGGATTCGGTATTTTACCACCCAATTGGATTGGGTGGTAAAATACCGATTCTTAAAGCCCTGTGACACTCTGACATGTGCCAGCTACATCTGCATTTACAGAATCGGTATTTTACCGAGTCTGTATTTACCGATTCGGTAATTTTACCGAATCGGTAAATACAGAATCGGTAAAATACCGATTCTGTAAATGCATGCCCTACATCTCAAAATCCGATTACCGGTCGGTAACGGCCGAATTCGGCCGTTACCGACCGGTAATTGGCCACCTACATCTGGCCCCTAGTTACTAACACTGATTAGCTTCATCCTAGATACATTATTACGACAATTTGCATAATTCATAACTATCAAGCAGGTTCTAAAGCATTTGTATTACAAATCTACTGAGAACCATTGAAATTAAACTTTTAATCTGAGATTATTTCTGCTCTCAGACCATGCTTTCACACTCAGTGGATTCTCGTACCAAGGAGAAGAAGCCTGTGTGCCCAACGCTGGCAGCATTCTAAAGAAATGTTGTTAAACACTGTTAATACTATGCATGTCAGACTATAAATTGTAAAGAGCAGAAAGTGCACACCCCTATCAGTCACACATAATTTTCACACACTATTTCAAAAATCTCTAAGTTACAAAAAGTAACACCTTAATGGAGGCATATCTCCATTAAAAAAGGCATGACCTAAAGTGGCCATCACCCTTGTTAGGCCTCATGACGGCATCTATCCAGAACCTCCGAAATATTACTGCTTGAACACCTTTCTCTATTGCTAAAAGCACTTCACTTTCTAGACCTTTGATTCAAGAAAAATGAGGTAAGCGTTTGGTAATTTCCACCGTAAATATCACTGTTTGAATACAAGGCAAGTGCAATTACTCTCTTTCCATCCAGATCTGTTTAGATCAAATAGACTATATAGTAACCTAATCTAATACTCTCTCCCTCATGGACAATGGTGGCAAATATAGTGCATGTTTTCCCTGCAAGTGAAATATACCCCCTTTAAAGATGGAAATTTTAGTTTTGATTTTATTGCCATCTTCTGTATGTCTTTCGAGTATTAAGAAAATCATATCTCTGTGTTGGAATATTAACCAAATGTTAACATTTCTAATGCTGTGTAAAGAGTATCTAGTTTGTTCTTGTAGCAGTTTATTGAAAACTGGCTCACCTTTGACAGGGGTCAGATGAAGTAGATCCCAAAACACTGTAACATATTTCCCAACAGACAGAGTATTGTAGTTTGTTCTGAGCACTTTTTACATTCTCTGGTGAACCCAGATTAGCATTACATTTGAAACACTTTATAATGAGGATCCTCAATGTTTTAGGAACTCATGCTAGTTCATGACAAGCATCACTAGATAACTTGTGGTACTCCAGTTTGTTGTCATGCTCCACTCAACATCAGAAGCCGATTGAAACATATTTGCTTTTTATATTTTGTATAGTCAGGTCTTTGGGTATTGTTACGACACATGAAAGGTTACATTCTTTCTTTTAATATGCAGCCAGTAAGCCCATTGATCGGGAAACTTTTGCTAGTTCCTGCGTGTCCACTAACACAGGGAAGGGTAGGATTAAATGTGGTACATGTACATTTAGATTTACCATGCAGAATTCCATGACCAACTGATGCAGGTTTTTCCTGGTGAATGTGTAGTTGCTCTTCATTTAGTTCAGTTATTAATTAACTAAATCAATCGACTGAATATTTATCATAGCATTTTGAACCACATTGATAGAAATGACTGCCTCATTCTCAGTAAAAGGCTGACTACGAGGATCTCGTCTATGAGGTCCTGAGCTCTGGCTTACTACTAAGCTATCCTTCGCAACCTCACCTGATTGTTTTCCTCTTGTTGAATCTTATCTTTCAGATGAGTCAAAGGTTCTGAACATTCAATTCGGTCATTAACTGCATTGAAAGCATCCCTTTACTTGACATTTTGACCTAACAGTTCTCCCTAATGACGCCAAGGTTGAGGAGTTGCAGAAGCGCGAAATAAGAGTACTCTACCTTATCTGAAATGTGACAACAGAGTGTCTGATTGAAATGTTAGCAGACCGTGTTAGTACTGTCGCCATGGCAAAGTATGTTACTCCCACAATGGTGAGGGTACTCTACCTGCTACACTCAGAGATGTCCATAGGCCGAGTGGCCATTTCTTGAATTTAAAGGATCAACAGTCACTGTAGTTCCAGTAAATGCAAGGAAAGTGTGCATTCATGCTCCATAAACATAATACCTATCCCCGGGCGGAGGCCTCTGCTCCGTCTGCGGAGTGTGCAGAGATTTGCGTTGTGCGGAGAACGCGGATTTTGAATTTTTTAACTTTTAGTTATTTGTAGAGCGCACGTTCACTGAGCAGTTTCTTGGCGCTATAGGATTTCAAACTGAGGGAGACATCGAGGGCTATGGGCTGAAAGCTTGCTGAAATAGGAAGGTCTTAAGAGCCTTGCGGAACTCCTCGTAGGAGGGGGAGGATCTGAGAGGGGGGGGACGGAGTTCCAGAAAGTGGGTGCAAGTACCGAAAATTTCTGGCCACCGGATCATTTTTTCTTGAACCGGGGGATGACTAACAGGGATTTGGCAGAGGAGCGTAGGTCTCTAGCAGGGCAGTAATTGATGATAGCGGAAATAATGAATGCTGGAGCAGTGCCCGCCCGAGCTTGGAATGTAAGGCAGCCAAGCTTAAAAAGGGCTCTCTGTTTGATTGGTAGCCAATGAAGGGCAATGAGAAGGGGGTAGGAGTGATGGTGTTTCGGTAGGCCATGCACCAGGCGAGCTGCCTGGTTCTGCACCGTCTGGAGGCGTTGGAGTGCATAGGCGGGAGCACCATTGTAAATGATGTTCCCGTAATCGATCTTGGATAAGACCATGGCCATAACAATCAATTTAAGTGCTGAGGGGGAGAAGAACCGGGAAACTTTCCTGATAATACGTAAAGTAAAAAAACAGGAGGAGACAACAGAACTGATATGGGTGTGGAGTATTAAGTTGTGATTGAGCGTAATTCCAAGGGTCTTAACGGAATGGGAAGGAGTGGGAGGGGGACCAAAGGAAGGGGGCCAGAAGGAAGGCGACCAGGGGTTGCTACCGCCTCCAGTCAGTATCAGCTCCGTTTTATCCGGGTTGAGTTTGAGATGGTTTGCATTCATCCATGCCCGGATAAACAGCAAGACAGACTGGAAGCGGGAGCCTCCTAATGAAGGGACGGAAAAATTAAAAATGAGTTGAAGATCATCAGCATAGTTGTATACTGAGACCTCCATTTGTTGAAGTGCAAAAATAAGAGGGAATATATAAAGGTTAAATAAAAGGGGGGAGAGAGAGGAGCCCTGGGGGACCCCGCATTTCACCCTGGTAGGTGGGGCCGAAATTTCGGCAAGATGGACCGCCTGTGTGCGTCCCTCCAGGAACGATCCTATCCAGGTAAGAGCCTGGTCGCCTATGCCCGCCGCCCTGACACGAGACAGAAGGATGGAATGGTCTACCGTGTCAAAGGCGGCGGACAGGTCAAGGAGAACCAGGGCCTGGGGGATGTTGGTGTCGAGTCCCTCCCTGAGCTGGTCCATGACTGAGATGACCACCTTCTCGGTTGAATGCCGGGGGCGGAAGCAGGTAGTTGCTGCTCCCTATGAAGGAGCTAAGTGCCGGGGTGACGTGGGACTCTGCTACCTTTCCCAGATAGGGGAGAAGGGATATGGGGCGGTAGTTTGCCGGAAGAGAAGGGTCGGCACCTGTTTTTTTTTTAATATAGGGAGAATTATAGCAGTCTTGAAGGGGGCTGGAACAATGCCAGAAGTAAAACAGTTGTTCAAAAGAGCAATGGCGGGGGAAGGGCACGGCGAGAAAAGCTGACAGAGGATACGTGCCGGGCCGATGTCAGCTGGGGAGCCCGATTTAACACGTCTGAGTAGCAAAAGCAGGGATTCTCTTGTGAGTGGGGAGATAGTGGTAAAGGAGCGAGTATTGTCGGGGGGCTGAGGGGGAGAGAAGGTGGCAGGGGGAGGGGGAATGTTTGCTTTAATAAGGGCAATCTTATCAATGAAGAACTCATTGAGCGAGTCACATAAGACCTGGGAGGGGGGGATCATGGGTGAGGTTCTATCCGAAGATGCCAGTTCGTGGATGGTGGAAAATATCTCGCGAGATTGGCATTCGGCTGCCAAAATACGCTCAGAAAAGTACTCGGTCTTGGCTGTCAAAATGGCAGCTTTATATTCATTGAGCATGGTGATGAAGAGTTGTCTGTGGGCGGGGCAATATGCTCTTCTCCAAGCTCGTTCGGCCTGCCTTAACTCCAATTTCTTAGCTTTGAGAGCGGCGCTAAACCATTTGTTGGCATTATGGGTGCGGTTGATGGTAGTATGCTTCAAAGGGGCCACTGGGTCGCAGGCATTGGTGAGCCACTGATCTAATGTGGCGGCTTGTAAGCGAGGGTCCGAGCCCGAAAGGGCTGGGCAGGTGACAGCTAGCGAGTTACAAAGAGAAGGGATATCGACTTTGTGCCAACTCCTACCCCAGGTGTTTTTGGGAAGAGGAGGAGATGTAGTATGGCTCAGGTCCAGGGAAAAGGTAAGTAAGGAATGATCCGACCAGGAACAGGGCGAAATGATAGGAGTAGACATTGGAAGGTTAAGTGTCCAGATCTGATCCAGGGTGTGGCCCCGGATGTGGGTAGGGCCTTGAACGTGCTGGGTGAAATTGAGGCTAAGGAGCAGTTGGGTGAAGTCTTTGGAGGTGGAATCCTCAGCAGGGTCAGTGGGCCAATAGTTAAAATCGCCCAGCACCAGGACAGATGCGTTATTGATAACCAGGGTAGCCAATAAGTTCTGAAACGCAGGGAGGAAATTGGGGGATGACTGAGGAGGTTGATAGGTTAGTACGCACGTGAGTGGGGTCTTGAAAGAAGTGAATCGCACTACAAGGCAGTTGGCTACTGGTACGGTTCATCCATCTATCCTTCATCCATCCACCCTTTCATCCTTCCATCAGTACATCCATCATTCATCCATCCACCCTTTCATCCATCCATTCACCCCTCATTAATCTACCCATCCTTTTACACATCCATCCATCCATCATTCATGCAACCTTTAATCCATCCATACATCCTTCATCCATCTACCCTTTCATCCTTCCATCCATCCACCCTTTCATCCATCCATCCTTTCGTCCATCTATCCACCCTTCATCCGTCCACCCTTTCATCCTTACATCCATCCTTCATCCATCCACCCTTTCATCCTTCCATCCATACATCTATCCTTCATCCATCTATCCTTCATCCATCCACCCTTTCATCCTTCCATCAGTACATCCATCATTCATAAATCCACCCTTTCATCCATCCATTCACCCATCATTAATCCACCCATCCTTTTACACATCCATCCATCCATCATCCATGCAACCTTTTATCCATCCATACATCCTTCATCCATCTACCCTTTCATCCTTCCATCCATCCACCCTTTATCCATCCATCCATCCACTTTTCATACCCCACCCACCTTTTCACACATCCATCCATCCTTCATCCTTACATCCATCTATCCATCCACCCACTTTTTCTGTGCCTCTCTCATGGGGGGCGAGGGGGGTCAGTATCTCTCTGCATTTCTTCCTTCTTCTTTCCTGCTCATGGGAGGGCATCTCTGTGCCTCTCTGCTGGGGGTGGGGGGGACGTGTCATGGGACCCACAGCTCCAGGCGTGCAACATCCATTGAACTCAAAGGGCTATACTACAGCCTGCTCCCCCAGCCCCCCCACAACCCCCCCAGCTCGTGTATGTGAGCCCGGCTGAAACCGCTTCAGGGACACACACACAGCCACTTGACAGGTCTTTAAAAGACCTTTTACTTGTTAATGAGGCTCTGATGTTTTTCACACCTCGGTGTGAATTAGGTCTCCGCCGTGAGCACCCTCGATCAGGCCGACGCCAGGAACTGCATGCTCTGACAGATTCTGCGACCCCCTTCCAAGGACTCCAGGACCCCCTGGGGGTCACGCCCCACAGATTGAAGACCTCTGCTCTAGAGTCTCACCTTTTCCCTGAACTTCTTCAACAAAGACTCTTGCACTAGTATTTTGAAATGATGCTACTGTTTTGACTATATGTACAACAACATACATCAAAACAGCGAGTTCACATTCAAAGAGAAGGTAAAAAAAAATTGGAATATTTTGTTTGAATATTCTGAGTGCTGTACTCTGATCGTCATTACACCCTCCTTCTCTTGTTGGAAAATGATGTGGAAAGCAACAGGCTTCTAAATTCTTTTCCCACACACTAATAAGTTCACCTTAACCTTGTTCCATCTGAATTAATTCTAATGCATCACCCGTTACATCCCTAGAGAATAGAGGATTGATACTGTAGTGTTCATATATTTATTTTGTTTTTGCAGAATCTTTACTCTATCACACTGTCCATTCTCAGTAGACATTAGAGTTGATGGGCCTAAATTAAATTACATGTCAATCTATATATACATCTTTGTCGAAATTGTTGTTTCTTTTAAGTTATTCTGTTTTTTTTTTACTTTCTCAATACTAACCAATTCCAGCCAAATCTTTTGTTCTTTGATTGAAAACCATGTACTAAAACCAATAGTAAGTTTCTCTACTTCTCGATCTACACCAAAAGTTTCAATGTTCTCTTTAAAGTCTTTTGGAAGGTGTGCAACTCTCCCTTTAAGGCATTTCATTAATTCACTAGTAATGCTGCAATTTTTGTCTGAAACGGGTTTACTGTTTGAATCAGAATACTCTCATACACTTTGAGTTCCTGAAGGTCAGGGGGATTGGAAAAATGTCTAACCTATTGTAAATACCTCTAGGAGGCATTTTGTGATCATCAAGTTTGTTTATCTAAGACTTGTTCACTATTTGATTGATAAATAGATCAAAGCTCTCCTCTGCAAGTAAATCCAGGCCAAGTTTAAACCTCAGAATGAAGTCTTCCTCTTGAGTTTTTGCACAGATATAAATTTTTTAATTTGTGCTTTGTAGTACATGTGTCGGCAACAAACACATATCTTGTCCGGTATTTCAGCAGATATTGCACTGAATTATCTTATTTCTTTGCTGAAGTTGTCAAACATAGTACCTGTGCTTTTGCTCTCTCTGGTAGGTTCTACTACTACTACTTTAGTGACTTCAGGGTGAGATTCAGATCCAAAGTTAATTAATTGAATAGCTTCTGAAGTATTTCCAATTTCAGACAGAGTGCCATGCAAAAAAGATGTATTCACAGCTTTGAGATGGTGAGTTGGACATTTAAAAAATACAACCTCGTATCTAGATAATGGATGTATGTGTGATGTACAGAGAGCATTCGCAATTTGGTGAAAAGTACTGTCACATATCTCTTCAGATAGGCAAGCCAATGAATGCTTCTAGATTAGATAGTGGCCTTACTATACAGGGATCAAGAATTTTTAAATTTCTGATTTCTGTTTTAAGGTTGCTCTGTTAAACTTTCTAATGAATAACCTAAGCATGTTGATTGAACCTTGTCTTATGTTACAGTTTCTGATACACTGGGATGCTGCAGTAACATTTGATCCCTAATTACTTTATCTGAATTTCTAGGTGCCAACCTTTCCTTTGGGATTGCTATGATCGACAGCCTGTACCAATAGCAAACAATATTTCTTCAGTTTACAAGTGGATTTCTTCAGTAAAATAAGTATCAATACTGAAAGTGTGTTTCTACTCTCCATAAGAAATTCTGCATAAGCTTGACATAGTGACTTGCTGATTTTGTCTGAGCTTCTTTTTTAGGCATGACACTAATACCCTTTTCTTCTTTACTCTTTCATTTGCTTGGTAACAGTATGCATGTTCATTCTTTACCCTCATCTGCTGTTTAGTAGGCGTTTTCCTAGATGCTTTCCTACTGGACAAGGATGACAGAACACAAAAGAAATATATATATTTGTTAAGTGTTATACCTCTACAAATGCCATACATTATAACATTTTCAGTATATACAAATATTATTGTTTTGGTATGTTAACTGCACAGAGAGTTCAGATTATTGATAGTACATGCTTTGGTGTGCTGAAAGGCTGTTAACTCTATAAGGAGCCTGATGTTAAATAAAATCTGTAAATGTAAGAGCTTCCACTACTAATGGGCAATGACTGTGATTAGGGTCTGAGCTCTCCATGTAGAGGCAGGTGCAGGGTGCAAGGTGTACATAGTAGGGACCTGGCTACAAAATAAAATATATCTGTACCAAGGAAATTGTTTATCCTTCAACAGCTGTACACAGGGTGAGCACTGTGTGTAGTATTAGTTTGGACACCCAATGATGCTTAGATGTGTTAGCGGACTGGCCTCTCTGTGTAAAACTCTTTACATGTTTACAGCTACATGTATAGTACACAGTTATACTTCGAAAATGTCTTGGATGTGGTAAAAACTGTGTTCTCTGTGAACATCTCACTGCATGGGTAAAAGGATGTGGAGCATGAGCTTGTTCAACTAATGGGGTTGTGTTAGGTAAAGCAGCGGTTTCTCCATGAAGAGTTCTGTACTGATTGTATCCTGTGGTCTCTTGGGACTTGGCACCATAATTAAGCTTTACTAGGATACACTTCGGTTTCTTTTGAAAAACAGTTCACACAGTGAAGACTGGTTAGGAGCTCATTATCCGTATAATTAGACTTAGCTATGTTAATGAAGTGGCTTTTTCTGCCAAGACTCAGTCCAGGGGAAACCTATATGTAAAATAAGCTTGACCCCCTTATCAGGAATGGCTATGGTAAAGGACTGTCCTCTTTTTTTTTCAGTCAAATCTGTTTTTATTTTTCAAGGACGAGTAGAGTCACATAGAACGAGATCAGGAATACACAGCGTTTAGCCTACAACCCTATCCAGGGCCGGCCGAGTGTTCAAACATCATACACAATGTGCCAGAGCTTCATAGATGGAGTGGCTTGTTACAGAGCGTTATGCCTACCACCCGCAAGGAGCTGGCCGCTTTTGTGTTGTGCATGATAGTATATTCTGATCTTCTTGTGGAGGGAGAGCCTCAGTGTTCGCTCTGACAGCAATGTGAGAACATAATCGTAACCAACATTCAGCCCAACAGGGGCCCGGAGTCCGTATAACAGCGAAGAGATGGAAGAAAAAAGGGTAGACAAGAGGAGAGGAGCGACAGGAAAGGGGAGAGAAAGAGTCAGAGTCAGAGTAGGAATAATGTGCATCGGGAACAAGAGGGCGAAGCGTGGAGACCTTCCCCAAGGGGCCATGATGGAATCGCAACACAGGGGGTCGGTTAGGGTATCAATCTATCTGGGTCTGAGGGAGTCGAAGGACTGTCCTCTTTTTGAAGAGATATGTTCTGGGTGAAAGCTGTAGGTAGTACTGACTTGGGTACATAATGTGGCACACCTATTAGTTGGCCAAATGTTTCCACATGCAATATCATTCATACAAGGCTGACCTTTTCCTGGACAGACCAGTAACACCACAAATATGACCTATTCATTATTCTATCCTCTTCTACATACAGCTTTCACCCTGTACCAGGCTCTTCCAAGATAGAAATACCAAACAGTAGTAGAAGTGTTCAAAATTGCACCTCCTATTAAGATACAATTCTAGTAGGAAAATGTATCCTGTATAAGTCATATGGTTGACTGGACAGACTACTACCAAAGGTGCCAAAGGCAGCAGAACAAAGGACCCACTGCACAATAGAATTATGCAGAAGATATCAAAGTATTCATTAAGCAGTGTTTTGTCACACAAGGGAATTCTTCAAGGCTGCAAAGAGTAGCAACATAAAATGAAACATATTTCCAAAATTACAGTACAGATGAGTAAGACAAAAACAAAAAAACATTAACTGTACGAAACTTGTGAAAAGAAAGGCGTGGCTCCCGCTCCACGGGCGCCGCTCTCCCTGTTTGCACCGCTGCGGGACTGCGAGGCAGGGACAGGACACACCTGCAGCCTCTTCCCGCAGCGGCTACGCCCACCTGCCTTGGAGGTATAAAATTACCCAGCCCATTCTGCGACGGGGGACGCGCGCGGGACGGAGCACGGGGTGAAGCCCGGGCAAAGGGCGGGCCATTTGAGGCCGTTAGAGGTCGGGAGAGGCCGGGACCGGGCCACCCCCCTTGCTTTGGCTCTATTGTGTATCCGGCACATCTACATACTAAGAGTGGACAAACCTCCGTATCAACATGACCACCAGAGAGAAACGGAGTAAAAGCACTTTGGCTGCAGCAGGTGCTGCTAAAGGTACGCTGGAAAACTATTTTGCTAAAGCTGGCACCCAATTGATTGATGAAATCACGGTCCTAGAGAGGCGCATTTCACAAGAACTAGATAGAGCGAGGAGATCTTCAGTGGGCCCTTTGGCATATGCTAAGTCCCCTGCCAACAGAGCCGATCTTACACCAAACATTGAAAACATTGACTCTAATAATGAGAAATTGGGCACTGTCACTTCTCCTATGATTACAGATACATTAAACTCTACCTCATTTTGTATTGCAAAGGACCTGAGTGAATATATTGATATGAGCATGTTAAACTTGCCGCAGAGTCAACCACACTCTATCCCACCAACTACTGTAGCCCTCGTTCCAGAGGTAATTATTGACAAAGGCATATCTAATAATTCTTTGCAGGGGCAAGGGAAGGAGCTATTCCGAAAAGGAAAACAGATGTCCAAAATCAAGGGAAAAAAAAGACAAAAACTACCAAGCTCAACCCAATCCCCGAGACCAACAGACCTGGCATAATCAACACAAAAAATAGACCCATTCATACAACCGAGTCAACATCCTCTGAGGTATTACTTGTAGAGGCAATAGAACACAACAACACGCACCTTCTCGATACCTCTAGTGAGGACATCACGCTAGCAGACATAGGTGCTCTCATGAGATCCCTACTAAGCCCCCTAGAAGTGCGGTTAATAAAGATGGAAGCTAGGCTAGTAGCTATTGAAAAATCGACTGTCCAGGTAGCAGACAGTCTAAAAATAGATAGTGGGGGCGGCAGAGGGGGTACAAAGCCAAAGAATAAAAGGGATGCCCCAACAAGCTCAACAAAGAACAACAGGGCAGTCCCTCTGGTGCAAAAGGCAGAATCAATTCCCCCCCCAAGCACGACTAACCAACCCAAGGCCAAGGCAGATAATCCCAATCCACCCACTAATCAGCAACTACCGAATCCCCACCCCCAGACTAACCCCAACCATATCAAGGATAATACTCAAGCCCCAAATGAGTCACATAAATCACACAAATCAATACCACCAATAGTTGAGGCACCTGGGAATATTAAGAAGTTTAGAGCAGTGTATTTACCTCCGGAGGCAAGCCCCTATACAGTGATTTTAGCAGGGGTTCCTGAGCTGAAAACCACCTTCAAGGAATCAACAGCTTCCCTGAAAAATAAGGTGGTTAGTTGGCTATCTATGTATAGACCTTTACCGCAAGGTATAACTGGTGACGTCCTGATGGTCAGAAGGGTTCCATGGGTAGGCAGTTCAAAGAAAACCATCCATGGAGATAGTGTCCTGATTAATTTCAGAGATCCTAGGACTGCCCCCTATATTTGTGCATGGCACCCAGACGACCAAGGGAGTAACATCAAGTCATTATCCCTCTCCTTCTTCTATCCCCCATTGAACTATGAAAGGGATGTGGAGAGATGGGGCAGTGTCCCAGAGTGGGTTGGGTGGGTGGGCACATAGCGAGAGAGCGAATTTCAACTACCCCATAACCCAACAACAAGCGATTTTTACACCAACGTTGGAGGAGGAGGGTTGAGAAACCTATCATGGTAGGGGAGGCGGCTGGGGTGGAAGAAATAGAGGAGAATACCGTCCAAATAGAGGAGAATACCGTCCAAGAGTCCATCCCCGATATACTTTCCCACATTTAATAGATACAGTGAACTAGAAATGGTGGATTGACAGGTAAGGCCCCATGGCAAGGAGTATCTCAATTGCCATAGAGAGTGTCCCGAGGGAACCTCCACACCCTGTAGTTCTATAAATGAAGCATTGATGGAGACTAGGCAGATCGAAGAAATGAATCAAAGTCTCCCCAATAGCAACAGGGAAGCAGGAGAAGCACGAGGACTTTTGACCTCAGCAACAACACTCAAGGGCAACATAAATGACCATGCCCCCTCTCCAACATCAACCGCAAATCCCAGGCCTCCCTCCCTGAAAAGTATTTCATGGAATGTGGCAGGCCTGGGAAATAAATGGGACCAACCAGATTGGATATCCTTCATTGACTCAAAAGACATATGTCTTTTCCAAGAAACCTGGGCGAGGGAAGAATACTCCCCTCCTGGCTTTGCAACACTTTATATCCCTGCAATATCGGGTGGCAAGGGACGCCCTTCGGGTGGCCTTGCAGTATGGGTAGCAACTCACTTGGGATGCAGGGCCACACGCCTCCCACTGACCAGTCAAGATATATTGGCTGTGCAGCTCGATTGGACAAATTCGCGTAGACTCGTCCTGATAAATGTTTACTCTAGATCAGTAAATATAGCACGAGAATCGACCACCATTGAGGAACTTCAGCTTTCCTTAATGAACTACCCACGGGGATCCCAATCGTGGTGGGAGGGGATTTCAACTCACATTTTGAGCCTCTTGCCGGCCTCCTGGATGGGTCTTCACTAGAAGAGGATGCGAGATGGTCAATTCCTCCAACGGTAGCCCCTCCCCCTAGAGCATGGACCCCACTTGCCCTACAGATCACCGCCCTAACTCTTAAACATGGTCTCAGGGCGTGCAATGGTCGCACTAAATCTGATAACCCCAGTAAATTTACCTTTAATGGAGTGGGCAGGGAGTCAAGAATAGATTACGCCTTGGTCCAATTGTCCTCTTGGCAACACATCATTGATTTTAGGGTATTAGCCAGAACAGACAGTGACCATAACGCCCTGGAATTGGACTATGCCGCCCCTGGCAAAGAGGGTAGGGACCACACCATGGTGGCGGTAAACCCAAATCCAGGCCTCCTTCTCGAGAACAACAGAAAGAGAGTAAGGTGGGAAAAATTGGCTACTAGTAGGGAAAAATGATCCAGCCTTTACACAAGAATAATCCCAATACTAGAAAAGGTTGGTGTCCTCAGTGTGGAACCAAGTTCCCGGGAAACCTACAAACCACTGGGGCTGGTACATGAAGAACTTGTTAGGACCTTGGCGATAGATCTCTTTTCCAATGCCCATAGTAGAGGTGCTGCCTACCATCGTTCAACATGGTATAACGCCACATGTCGCAAGGCAAAGGGGGATCTCGTCTCTTCTATTAAAGCAGGCAAAAGCAGACTAGAGATACAGACTAGAAGACAGGCATACAAGAAAATGGTCAATAGTGCCAAGATGGAGTGGAACCAGAACCAATGGGAGGAACTATCCAGTTCCCTAGCCGCTAGGGATTCTCGAAAGTTCTGGCGCATTGTTAACACGGGGTCCGAAGACCTAGCACCTGCAACAGAACCCAATATTGCACCAAGTGTATGGCAGGAACACTTCTAGTCCCTCTACACAGAGGAAAGCGGGGCCAAATGTTATCCATCCCCATCTGTCATTAATCATCCAGAGGGGGACCTCTTTACAGAAAAGGAGGTGAGATCGGCGATTGCGGGCCTACCATTGGGCAAAGCGCCGGGGTTGGATGGTCTTCCATGTGACCTGTTTAAACAGGAGCCTGATGTATGGGCCCCATACCTATTGGTATTATTCAATGCAGTTCTGAGGGGCATGGATGTGCCTTGTACTTGGCTGGGAGCAGAGGTCGTTCCTATATTTAAGAAGGGTTCGCCCCTGCTCCCAGCCAACTACAGGCCCATAAGCCTCATAGACGTGTCTCAGAAGCTCTTTGGGAGGCTCATGCTGGATCGGCTACAGAGCTGGATGGAGGAATGTGACATTTTGAGCCCATACCAGGCAGGTTTTAGAAGGGGGATATCTACAACCGATCAGATATTCCGTCTGAACCTCATTTACTGGAAGACTGCACTAATGGAGGGCGGCAGCTTGTACACGGTGTTTGTGGACTTGCGAGCCGCCTTCGATTTGGTGCCAATATCAAAATTGTGGACCGTACTGGTAGATATGGGTGTCTCAGCAGATATCCTATCCATCCTAGTCAAATTACATCAGAACAACTTTGCACGTGTCAGGTGTGGCAGGAATGGGGACCTTACAGACAAATTCCCCGTTGACAGAGGGGTGAGACAGGGCTGCGTGCTTGCACCTACCCTGTTCTGCCTCTTTGTGAACGGGGTAATTGCCCACCTGTCCAGGATCAGTAACACTGATGCCCCTAAATTGGATGGCAGCAGGGTGCCCGCCATCATGTTTGAGGATGACACCCTGCTGCTGTCCAAATCCCCCATGGGAATTCAAAAGGTACTGGATGGTTTTTTGGAATTCTGCACGGAAAGGGGACTTGAGATCAACACTTTAAAAACAAAATACATGATCTTAAACCCCACCCCCTCAACACGCCCTACCCCTATGCTGGGTACAGTCCGCTTAAAGAGGGTCTCCACGTTTGAGTACCTGGGGGTAACTCTAAATGAGAAAATGACCTGGGAAACACACAAGATTAAAGCCAACATGAAACTTGTGCAGCTAGTGGGTGGCATCTCAAGGATGGTGAAGAACTCTACATACCGTCCACTGGGTCCAGTCATTCAAATTTATAAATCACAGGCCAGGGGGGGCAGTCACATACGGGGGTGAATTGTGGGGTCATACCACTGCCCAAAATTGATGTATACAGAAAACAAATTTATCAGGCAGTTGGTAGCTCTCCCCACAAGTACGCCGCTGCTTCCTTTGAGACTCGACCTGGACATCAGGCCAATAGCAGATGAATTGGGACTCAAGTCACTAACCTTTTGGCGACGACTCTGGAGCAGCAACGATCTCGCCAAATACAGGACAGAGCTTCAGGAGTTCCTAATTCTACCAAATGCAAGTGCTATCCCATGGCTAACCTATATAAAAAGGTCATTTGAGACCCTTGGCCTATTAGAACTCTGGACTGATCCGGAAAATGCAAGCACCAGGATCTCACGGAAAGAACTATCAAAAGCTTATTATGACCAAAAGCTCACTGTTGCCGTGAATGAGACGCGCGTGGGCTCACTGACAAACTTATTCATCCAAAACAAAGACTGCTACTCTTTCGAATGTGTTTTGGATGGTATGACTCCCGCGCTAACCAGGAAGCTCTTTTTGCAGTGGCGGTATGGTACTTTACCATTAAGGTCATTCACAAGCTTATGGTCTACACAGCCGGCTACCGAGCTCTGCCCAGCATGCGCGTACCCCCAAGAAAAGGATTTACATGTGTTATTTTTTTGTG
This sequence comes from Lissotriton helveticus, assembly GCF_964261635.1. Classification (NCBI taxonomy): domain Eukaryota; kingdom Metazoa; phylum Chordata; class Amphibia; order Caudata; family Salamandridae; genus Lissotriton; species Lissotriton helveticus. Next base: position 62,759,999 of record NC_136062.1, read on the forward strand.
AACCCTACCAAAAAATCAGAAAATACTGGCTTATTCCCCTCCTTAAAAATATAGGTTTTAGAAACTTTTTACCGGCATATAGAATTTTGAAGACTGATTCTTCTCCACAGATAGTGTTCGCAATGGCGAAGTATTTAACGGCAATGTGGCACACACGTTCACGCTTTCTCAAGCTGGACGCGGACTCTTAATTCCGTTTTAAATAAAATTGCACTTGGATATTGGTTTTAGCTCCAATTGTGGATATTTTGACTTATAGCGATGAGACCAATTTTTATAATCATTGTTTTTGATGCATTGTATACATTTTAGGTGACTGTGATGTGTGTACATCTTTTATGATCTTATTGGTCGAAATAAAGATTTCAAACGAAAAGAAATGTAAGTAAATGTCACCTGACTGTGCCACCAAAGCCAAGCAAAAGAAATGAGAAAAAAGAGAGAATGCCAATTGTCCAGATCTGTGAACTAAACTATTCCACACCCTAGTGTAGAAAAGGACTAATTAATTAAATAGTAAGCAGAGGTGAAGTTAATATGGTGTGCATCCCTTCCTAAAGCATGGTGATAGTTTATCAAACTGAACACAAACGTGTATAACACATGAACAATATTTACGGTCAAAGGGATCAGTAGGTCTGTGTGTGAGCACGTATCAAAGAACATTTTCTGGAGGTTTCTGTAGAAACATATATGTAATATGGTAGTAACCTGCGTTTCTAAGGGGACTCCCGTATTTCTAACTGCACGCCAGCCTTTCCAGTGGGGGCCAGGACTCACTGCCCCAGACATCACCATGCTCCTTTGAGCGCGCAACATCATTGCCAGCGCCAGGAGGCAGGAGTTTAAATTCTGCAGCGGTCTCCCGCAGCGCGGAATACTCGCATTTCAAACTGCACGCCAGCCTTTCCAGTGGGTGCCAGAACTCACTGCCCCAAACATCACCACGCTCCTTTGAGCATGCAACACCAGCACCAGGAGGCGCAAGTTCAAATTCTGCAGTGGGCTCCTGAAGCGTGGGACGTGCGCTGATGAAGCACAGGCCAAGAGCAGGTCCGTCCTTGCCCGTCATTGGCAGGAAGACGCAGGACAGGACCACCTCTTTTTCTCCTACTGCCCAGATGGGGGATTCTCCCATGGACCCTTTCCGGAATAGAGGTACTGATTTTCTGACCATTTCCATCATCCCTTAAACATAATCTTTGGTGGAGTAGCTGAGTAGAACTTTGAATCTTAAGCGTCTTGTGTTGTCCCACTTATTCTGACCATAACTGTGGAAATGGCTTAGTTTTAAAGCATTTGTAGCCATTATTGTCAGGTTGTACAATCTAGAAGTATGGGGAAAATAAAAGTTATGGAAGGAGGCAGGGATGGGGGTGAGGAAGGGGGTGGTGTAACGGGACGGGGTAACAAAGGGAAAAAGGCCAGAAAGTGACATAAGTATGCAGGCAGTAAATGTGTACTAGACCATATTGACACCCTTATTAGCGAGTGTGAGTTTATAAGAGGCAGCGCCTAATGCACAAGCTGTCTGTGATAAGTCCCCACCTAGATCTACCCAATCCACCAAGAGAAGCCCAAATTGCCAGCCCTCTATCCCCACCATGTTTCGCGAACCCCGTAAAAGAGGGACTGCTATTTATAATGTTGAGGGAGAGAGTGACACAACGAGAATAGGACACTCGACTATTAGCTCGTCTGGGTCCAATCGTCAGAAAATAGATCCCACAATTATATGTACGAACAGATTTTTGCTCTTGTCAGACCTGACTAACATAGATAGGGAAGAAAGATCCCAGACTGTCCAGTTACCCTGCTTGCCACTAGCGAATAGTAAAGAGGTAGGACATGACCTAACTAGTCAATATGCTCCGGCTCCAAGTAGAGACTATGAAAACTATGATTGAGGGCCTAACCTCTATGGTCAAGCTTCTATCGCAACCGATCTTCTCTCATAGAGAGTGTGTTAATACTACAGCAACTCATCACCTCTCGTGTTGCCAGGCCATCAATTCCAGAAGAGCACCAGCTCCCCCTGATGCGGGTACTAACACTAACTCTAATGACCCCCCTCTCTTTTGGTATGGCTCAAAGCCAAAAGCTAATGATAACATCATCTATGACTAAGCGCCTACTGCAGACTAATGCAAGCAATCCCAACAATTTCCATAGGGTAGTACCATCAAGGGACCAGACATTACACAGCAGGAACACTCTCGCTCGGGGACAACATCTTCAGTGTAGTTCCCAAGCCAGGTCCTCGGAACAGAACATCTCCAAATCGCCCTGTAGCCACAGAATATATATGGTGAATGTGCCCAAGTATGACAACAACAAAGGCGCAGAGAATGCAGATTCCCTGAATAATAAAGCCATTATTGGATACAGCATGTATGGGGATGTCGCTCAGTGATAAGGGAAGATATTTTTAAGGCCTGTAGGCTCACTTTTCTAGCCCACCAGTCAAACGGCATTCAGCTTACCCTGAATAGGGCAGATTTAGCTGAAAATCATTTTGCTCTGGAGTTACAAACTAGTTTTCCAGGATTGTCACCCATCCAGTTTAAAATATCTCTTCGGAATAGCCAGATTACATATCCTCTTAGGCAGTCACTCAGCAGTCAGTCCGGAAGCTCCAAACTGGATAATAACGACTGACTCCAAGAGACTGCCTGTTAGAAATGGCATGTCAGGATCAGCACTTAGCGGAAATTGGTAAAAGAAAATAGATCATAAACCTACAACCAGTACCCACTGGTAATCACTGTACACCACCTCCACCTGTAACATAACATTACAGTACGCACAGTCACATCAGGAGCGAATTACATCCTGCGCCAACCTCACCTGCATAAACATATTATGCAATCTCTCACTAGTCTAAACACATTAGACCCTACCTCCTAAATATAACTCACATTAGGGGCGTAAATCACAGAGTGAAACATCATCTCACTAGGATAACCACAAGAAATGTCAAATAACCTTATATTCATAAACCACAGTTTAGAGGTATAAAACACAGGGTGCGCAAAACATAAAAAATGCATTACATTTCCTAGCACCATATTTAGAGCACATCAATCACATTAGGGCCTTGCGCCCTATCCATATACCAGCCCCCTTGGCCAACTGACCATCCCAGAAGGGGCTCAAATGCCCTGTGTCCAGAATGTCAGGGCGTGCTGCCAATGCAGCGCCAGTCAGGGGTGCACCATCTGCTGGGCAGCTGAGAACAAGAACAGGGCCTAAACGCTGCAGCTGGCACTAAGTGCTGCATGGCTGGGGAAGGCCTGGCACCTCTGTGCCACTTCTGTCCCTCTTAGGGACTCTCACTGGAACAGAGCCTAAACGGTGCAGCTGCCTACTACTTGCTGGGCAGCTGTATATCAGCCAAGGCAAAGGGGACATGGGCACTCACTACCCCTTAGGAACAACTGACTGTGCCCCCTGGAGCCATCTGGCTCTTCAAAAAAAATATGCACAGGCCGGAGCCACACGGGGCTCTGTAAACAAAGGTGTCTCCCAAAACACTGTAGCTGTCCTCTCCTACGCGGGGCAATTTATAGAATACTGGATAAAACCGCAGAGCGGCCCGCTGCCAGCTGGGGCAGCTCGAAATGCCACCAATATACTGTGTCTCGATCAGGCACTGACCCCCAAGAAGTTGCAGCCACGTGGGCTCGGAAACAACAGACTACAACTGTTGGAGCGGCCCGCTGCCATCCGGGGCCGTTCTAACTGTACAGCCACACTGTGCCTTGATCCGGCACCAACACTCGGCAACACGGCGCCCCGAGCCTTGCTCACTCACCGGGCTGCTCAGGGGTACTCCTCCTCGTGCTGCGGCTTCATCAGGACACGCGGTGGGGCAGGCACCGGCAATGTACCTCAAGCCACCTCTGCCTTCAGTCACCATCTGCTGGCGCCTGCGGGGCTCTCCCTTGGTCACGGGAGCCCCGCAAAGGCAGGCGCCATCCTCTTCTCCCTGGGCAGCTTCACACGATCCCTATAGGCTGCCGGGCGTGCGTGGGACTTCCTGCCGGATCGCAGGCCCCGCCCACGATTCGGGTCAGGGCGCCTAACTTAGGGTTCTTTGGCCAGGCCGCGGCAGTTATTTTCTTTGTGATAAAATGAGGGCTAGGCTCCCTTGGTCTGCAAAACAAGGTTAGGATTGGGGTGAGCACCCTCTCTGAATTAAAATATCAGAAACACGGGCATAATGCAGGGTAGGAACCTGCACTCCAAAAATAAGCTGAATCTGCGGGGTGGGGACACCCGCAATGTGCACACAAGGGCAGGAGCACTTCCCTGTAGGAAAACAACAGCGCTCTGCCCATGAATACAAATAAAGCGTTCACAAGGCGTTGGGGAGCACAAAAAAACCCCCAAAGGCCCCGGAAATTGCCCCTTAAGGCAAAGGGTCCCAGCAACAAGCAGAAAAACACAGGCAAAGGTTTCCAGGGCAAAGAAAAAGTCTCCGAGCCATCCTACGGCAAGGCAGAAGGGCCCCCCAAAGAAGTCCTCCAGCAATCATGGGGCTGGGCAGGGCCCAGGGAGGCAAGCCTTCCCCTGGGCCCCAGCAGCAGTACGCCCCTGGTAGATTCGAGTTGGAAACAAGAACCAAATCATGTGGTCACAGCCCCTCTTTTATACACAAAATCCCTTTGTTTGCAAAGGTGCAGGCAAGGGGGGAACCAGATGCAACTGGTTCTGGAGCACTTTGTTTTGCTCAGCCCCTCTGCCTAATCACAGGGTGGGCCAGGGACATCAGACACACCACTGGGGGTCGTGCCAGCATTGTGGAGGGAAGGCCCAGCCCTATTCAGGTCCAGGTGCACTCCTCCCTCCCATCAACATGCAGATCTCTCCATTCACCACCGGGGCAGACCCATCCTGACTCCTGGAGACAGGCACACCAGCCAGCCCCAGCCAATCACAAGCCAGACAGTCAATTCACATTTACTGCACAGACATGCCAACTTCTAGAAGTGGCAATTTCACACTAGACACCATAAATCCGCGCACATCATCGCACAACATTTAATCTCACGAGTTTGCACATACCAAACTCACTCCTGCACTCCCCACACATCAGGAACTACCATGGACACACATATTCCCCATGCATTCCTATGGGAGGGCAGGCCAGTCTCACCACACATACACAGAGAGCACACGCACGTTATACTGGCCCACAGTGAAAAAGTGCGCAGAGGCCTAAAATCACCAACACCAGGTTTCAGAAACAGGCTAGGAAATTGCAAAACATTTTCAGGGTGAACCTGCCAAAAGGGCCAAGTCCAACACTGCCGCTCCAAATCTTGGGGATCAATCTCTCTTTCTGACACCCTCACTACTAACTCTAGTTTTTTCAATTAAATTTTTACGAAACCTTGGATTACGCTTACCCTTTTCTTCTTTACTCTGTCATTTGCTTGGTAACAGTATGCATGTTCATTCTTTTTCCTCTTCTGCTGTTTAGCAGGCGTTTTCCAAGACACTTTCCTACTGGACAAGGATGAAAGAATACAAAAGAAATATATCTTTTTTTAAAAGTGTTTTACCTTGTTTTACCTTGTTGTAAATATTTTTGTCCACCCTAAGCGTGGAAGGGTATACTCAGACATGAGTCCCTTGCTCATTGCACCATCAGGATTCAAGCAAGCCGGGCCGAAGACGGCTGTAATGCCAGAAACCGGTCCCCGGAAGCTTGTTTCCTTCCCAGTGTAAGAATTGGCTTTTGTAGTCTGGTCTGCCCTGTTCCCATGATGCACTGGGCCAGGGACAGACTAATTTGCATACAGCCAGGTTCTGAAACTGGGATGGTGCAATGAGCTAAAAAACGGTGTTGGATCTAGCCCAGATCTCTTGACTGGGTGAGAGTATTCTGCTTAATTCAGAGACTCTGTCCCTCACCACCCCTTGTTGTAAATATTTTTGTCCACCCTAAGCGTGGAAGGGTATACTCAGACATGAGTCCCTTGCTCATTGCACCATCAGGATTCAAGCAAGCCGGGCCGAAGACGGCTGTAATGCCAGAAACCGGTCCCCGGAAGCTTGTTTCCTTCCCAGTGTAAGAATTGGCTTTTGTAGTCTGGTCTGCCCTGTTCCCATGATGCACTGGGCACGGGACAGACTAATTTGCATACAGCCTGGTTCTGAAACTGGGATGGTGCAATGAGCTAAAAAACGGTGTTGGATCTAGCCCAGATCTCTTGACTGGGTGAGAGTATTCTGCTTAATTCAGAGACTCTGTCCCTCACCACCCCTTGTTGTAAATATTTTTGTCCACCCTAAGCGTGGAAGGGTATACTCAGACATGAGTCCCTTGCTCATTGCACCATCAGGATTCAAGCAAGCCGGGCCGAAGACGGCTGTAATGCCAGAAACCGGTCCCCGGAAGCTTGTTTCCTTCCCAGTGTAAGAATTGGCGTTTGTAGTCTGGTCTGCCCTGTTCCCATGATGCACTGGGCCAGGGACAGACTAATTTGCAAACAGCCAGGTTCTGAAACTGGGATGGTGCAATGAGCTAAAAAACGGTGTTGGATCTAGCCCAGATCTCTTGACTGGGTGAGAGTATTCTGCTTAATTCAGAGACTCTGTCCCTCACCACCCCTTGTTGCAAATATTTTTGTCCACCCTAAGCGTGGAAGGGTATACTCAGACATGAGTCCCTTGCTCATTGCACCATCAGGATTCAAGCAAGCCGGGCCGAAGACGGCTGTAATGCCAGAAACCGGTCCCCGGAAGCTTGTTTCCTTCCCAGTGTAAGAATTGGCTTTTGTAGTCTGGTCTGCCCTGTTCCCATGATGCACTGGGCCAGGGACAGACTAATTTGCATACAGCCAGGTTCTGAAACTGGGATGGTGCAATGAGCTAAAAAACGGTGTTGGATCTAGCCCAGATCTCTTGACTGGGTGAGAGTATTCTGCTTAATTCAGAGACTCTGTCCCTCACCACCCCTTGTTGTAAATATTTTTGTCCACCCTAAGCGTGGAAGGGTATACTCAGACATGAGTCCCTTGCTCATTGCACCATCAGGATTCAAGCAAGCCGGGCCGAAGACGGCTGTAATGCCAGAAGCCGGTCCCCGGAAGCTTGTTTCCTTCCCAGTGTAAGAATTGGCTTTTGTAGTCTGGTCTGCCCTGTTCCCATGATGCACTGGGCCAGGGACAGACTAATTTGCATACAGCCAGGTTCTGAAACTGGGATGGTGCAATGAGCTAAAAAACGGTGTTGGATCTAGCCCAGATCTCTTGACTGGGTGAGAGTATTCTGCTTAATTCAGAGACTCTGTCCCTCACCACCCCTTGTTGTAAATATTTTTGTCCACCCTAAGCGTGGAAGGGTATACTCAGACATGAGTCCCTTGCTCACTGCACCATCAGGATTCAAGCAAGCCGGGCCGAAGACGGCTGTAATGCCAGAAACCGGTCCCCGGAAGCTTGTTTCCTTCCCAGTGTAAGAATTGGCTTTTGTAGTCTGGTCTGCCCTGTTCCCATGATGCACTGGGCCAGGGACAGACTAATTTGCATACAGCCAGGTTCTGAAACTGGGATGGTGCAATGAGCTAAAAAACGGTGTTGGATCTAGCCCAGATCTCTTGACTGGGTGAGAGTATTCTGCTTAATTCAGAGACTCTGTCCCTCACCACCCCTTGTTGTAAATATTTTTGTCCACCCTAAGCGTGGAAGGGTATACTCAGACATGAGTCCCTTGCTCATTGCACCATCAGGATTCAAGCAAGCCGGGCCGAAGACGGCTGTAATGCCAGAAACCGGTCCCCGGAAGCTTGTTTCCTTCCCAGTGTAAGAATTGGCTTTTGTAGTCTGGTCTGCCCTGTTCCCATGATGCACTGGGCCAGGGACAGACTAATTTGCATACAGCCAGGTTCTGAAACTGGGATGGTGCAATGAGCTAAAAAACGGTGTTGGATCTAGCCCAGATCTCTTGACTGGGTGAGAGTATTCTGCTTAATTCAGAGACTCTGTCCCTCACCACCCCTTGTTGTAAATATTTTTGTCCACCCTAAGCGTGGAAGGGTATACTCAGACATGAGTCCCTTGCTCATTGCACCATCAGGATTCAAGCAAGCCGGGCCGAAGACGGCTGTAATGCCAGAAACCGGTCCCCGGAAGCTTGTTTCCTTCCCAGTGTAAGAATTGGCTTTTGTAGTCTGGTCTGCCCTGTTCCCATGATGCACTGGGCACGGGACAGACTAATTTGCATACAGCCTGGTTCTGAAACTGGGATGGTGCAATGAGCTAAAAAACGGTGTTGGATCTAGCCCAGATCTCTTGACTGGGTGAGAGTATTCTGCTTAATTCAGAGACTCTGTCCCTCACCACCCCTTGTTGTAAATATTTTTGTCCACCCTAAGCGTGGAAGGGTATACTCAGACATGAGTCCCTTGCTCATTGCACCATCAGGATTCAAGCAAGCCGGGCCGAAGACGGCTGTAATGCCAGAAACCGGTCCCCGGAAGCTTGTTTCCTTCCCAGTGTAAGAATTGGCTTTTGTAGTCTGGTCTGCCCTGTTCCCATGATGCACTGGGCCAGGGACAGACTAATTTGCAAACAGCCAGGTTCTGAAACTGGGATGGTGCAATGAGCTAAAAAACGGTGTTGGATCTAGCCCAGATCTCTTGACTGGGTGAGAGTATTCTGCTTAATTCAGAGACTCTGTCCCTCACCACCCCTTGTTGCAAATATTTTTGTCCACCCTAAGCGTGGAAGGGTATACTCAGACATGAGTCCCTTGCTCATTGCACCATCAGGATTCAAGCAAGCCGGGCCGAAGACGGCTGTAATGCCAGAAACCGGTCCCCGGAAGCTTGTTTCCTTCCCAGTGTAAGAATTGGCTTTTGTAGTCTGGTCTGCCCTGTTCCCATGATGCACTGGGCCAGGGACAGACTAATTTGCATACAGCCAGGTTCTGAAACTGGGATGGTGCAATGAGCTAAAAAACGGTGTTGGATCTAGCCCAGATCTCTTGACTGGGTGAGAGTATTCTGCTTAATTCAGAGACTCTGTCCCTCACCACCCCTTGTTGTAAATATTTTTGTCCACCCTAAGCGTGGAAGGGTATACTCAGACATGAGTCCCTTGCTCATTGCACCATCAGGATTCAAGCAAGCCGGGCCGAAGACGGCTGTAATGCCAGAAACCGGTCCCCGGAAGCTTGTTTCCTTCCCAGTGTAAGAATTGGCTTTTGTAGTCTGGTCTGCCCTGTTCCCATGATGCACTGGGCCAGGGACAGACTAATTTGCATACAGCCAGGTTCTGAAACTGGGATGGTGCAATGAGCTAAAAAACGGTGTTGGATCTAGCCCAGATCTCTTGACTGGGTGAGAGTATTCTGCTTAATTCAGAGACTCTGTCCCTCACCACCCCTTGTTGTAAATATTTTTGTCCACCCTAAGCGTGGAAGGGTATACTCAGACATGAGTCCCTTGCTCATTGCACCATCAGGATTCAAGCAAGCCGGGCCGAAGACGGCTGTAATGCCAGAAACCGGTCCCCGGAAGTTTGTTTCCTTCCCAGTGTAAGAATTGGCTTTTGTAGTCTGGTCTGCCCTGTTCCCATGATGCACTGGGCCAGGGACAGACTAATTTGCATACAGCCAGGTTCTTAAACTGGGATGGTGCAATGAGCTAAAAAATGGTGTTGTATCTAGCCTAGATCTCTTGACTGGGTGAGAGTATTCTGCTTAATTCAGAGACTCTGTCCCTCACCACCCCTTGTTGTAAATATTTTTGTCCACCCTAAGCGTGGAAGGGTATACTCAGACATGAGTCCCTTGCTCATTGCACCATCAGGATTCAAGCAAGCCGGGCCGAAGACGGCTGTAATGCCAGAAACCGGTCCCCGGAAGCTTGTTTCCTTCCCAGTGTAAGAATTGGCTTTTGTAGTCTGGTCTGCCCTGTTCCCATGATGCACTGGGCCAGGGACAGACTAATTTGCATACAGCCAGGTTCTGAAACTGGGATGGTGCAATGAGCTAAAAAACGGTGTTGGATCTAGCCCAGATCTCTTGACTGGGTGAGAGTATTCTGCTTAATTCAGAGACTCTGTCCCTCACCACCCCTTGTTGTAAATATTACCTTTACAAATGCCATACATTAGAACATTTTCAGTATATATAAATATTATTGTTTTGGTATTCCTCCCAGTACCAAGCTTCTTATGCACTGATCCGGCTCGGTCCCGAAAAACCACATCTGTATCTCCAATTCTGATGGAAATAAACAAGTACAAGCTGCTGTTCTTAGGCACATACAAGGTCATACAGAAAATGCACAGTCGACAAGTGGGAGGAGCTAACAGTTAGGTAGTTGGAGTAAACACATCCTGACAGTTACATGCTAAGGACAGCTGTATGCTCTTCTGAGCATGTGCAAAGTATAGGAGACTAAACATATCTTGTTTCTAGGCAGATTTCAAGAGCAGTTGACAGGAAGGTAGGACAGAGCACATGGCATACAAAATGGCCGATAGAAATACAAAATGGATTCCGTAAAACGGGCAAGATAGTCTCTAAATACGACATGTCTTCTGCTAATGCTTAACCCAATTACTGTTAAATTATCACAGACGACCCTTTCAGCATTTGCTGAAGACATTCGTCTGTCTAGGGTAATCTGGATCTGCATCCTGTATATTGATATTCATCATATTAGAAATGTCTTTGCTTAACATTTGCTGTTCTTTTGTAACATTTATTTTAGCAGGTGTACAAGCAGTAACGCACATTGAGCAAATCATGGGACCACATTGTATACAAGTACAGCATTTAAATAGTATCACCAGTAGTATACATAGAAAAGTCAGTAGTTTCCAGCCCCAAGTGACAAAGTGTCCATATCCAGTTTGAAAATGTCCATGTACCAGTCTCTGAGTGAATGTCTGCAGCAATCTTATGCAGTTTAGAAATTGTATCATAAACTGAAGGCGAATGGTCAGGTATATAGACACAGCAGCTGCTTCCGATGATGCGGCATGCACCTCCACGATCAGCCAAGATCACATTGAGCACCATCCGATTTTGGAGTGCTACAATTCTTGCAATTTGCAGTTCTTCTGCAATGTTCCCAAGTGCCATAGCTGTCTGATTGGTGACAGCTTCCACTACACGAGTCAATCGACAGATCTTTCTACTATTTATTGCAGCACCCACGAAGAAGAACAAACCCAAATTAAAATCAACATATTGTTGCAGGACAGTGTCTGTCTGGTCAATCTCATCAGTACTTGTTGTCCATTTATATCTATTCCTTGAAATATCATTATACAGTTTCAGGTCAAGATGATATGATGTAGATGCTAAAAACACAGGGGGTAACAAAAATGATATGTAACATACCCCTGACCATCCAACAGATAATTGGTAGTATCCTTTATTTATTACCACACACAAAATAGGTGTTATGTGACGCTACAAAGCTGCTATTGTTAACACCCTCAATGTTTAATACAGTAGTACATTCGCTTCGTCCTACGGGAATTCTCCCAACACTGCCAATACATAAATCTGCTTTTGCTCTGGTTACAGAAATCACAAAGGGTCCAATGTCCTTCATATTCCTCACATTTGTGAAGACATATGGTGTCGAAATATTGTCCGGTTGGTATTCATCCCATTCCCATTTAGTCCCTTTAGCTTGAGGATACCCATTTTTGTCTTGGTATCATTCTTGATTTAATTGAAAAATGATTCCACCTATTGAAGGCTTTCCATAAGCAAACAAAAGGGCATATCAAGCTTGACATGAACCATTATGAGAAAATGGTAGAGGAATAAAAGGCATTCCCCCTTTCTTCTGGTGTGCAGGTATCATTCCACACACCCAACAATTGGTAGTATTTGTAGCATTATGGGTATGATGCATCATCTGAATGAATGTGTTATTCAGATAGGACTGTCAATGTTTCTGCTCATGATAAGGAAGGGTATAATAGTAGTGATATAGAGGAGCTGGAATAGTTGCAACAAAAAGCTGTCGAGCAGGAACTGCTTTCTCAATGAACCAAGTGGTTATTGCCAAAACTACCTGGGCAACAACAAACCCTACAGCAAAAATTATGTTCCTATTCATTTCAATTGACAACGATGCTCGATCTTTCTAAGAACCTGTTAGAAACAATCGTTGGAGCTCTTATCCCTTGGGTAGCCGCTGATTTCTTCACCACGGGCCAAGACGGGTGTCACTACACTAATGCAGGGCTGATCCCCCCTTGCCTCATTAGCTCTCCATTTCACAATCCCAGGGTGGTAGCTCAACCAGTCTCGTTCAAAACTGCAGATTCTTTCCTCTGTCTCAAATTGTATCGCGCTGTTCCAGGAATCGTGTGGTCCGGGAAGACTTCGTAGACTCGTCAGATGAGATAGCTTGACCCTTCTCCGTTTCCAGAATCTCTCGATGGTCGATCAGCACAGCAGGTTCCACCAAGGCGGGCGATACGCGCCTGCAATGCATTTTGTCAGTGATTTTCTTGTGTGCGCTACACTTCATAATGGCAACTTTCTTCGGATATGTGAGTGCAGTCAAGAAATTATGTACTAATTCTCTGTGCATTATCTGCATCCCGTGGGATGTAAGAAAGCCTCTTTCCTTCCAAAGTAGGCCAAAATCATGAACCACTCTAAAAGCATAGCGGCTATCCGTGTAAATGTTCACACATTAGTCAGTACTAAGCTCACACGCTCATGTAAAAGCTATTAGTTCAGCTGCTTGAGCCGACTTCTGAGGTATGCAAGCTGTTTCCACTACTGTTTCAAGTGGCGTGATTGCATACACAGCTGAGGTTGTGCCATCTGGTAACTTCAAACAGGACCCATCAACCCATAATTCCCCATCTACATCTGAAAGGGGCGTATCTTGCAAATCGATACGACCCTTTGTCTGTTCCTCAGTAAGGAATATACAATCATGAGGTTGCTTTGACTGAGACGGAGTCGCGGGATATGGCAACAAAGTGGCTGGGTTTAGTGTAGCACACCTCTTCAATGTAATAGGAGGTGCTAACTGTGTCAATTCGTATCCTGTCAGGCGAGCACTAGTTAAATGCTGAGTTTTAGTCTGATTCAAAAGGGCATCTACGGCATGGGGTACTAGCACCAACAGTTTGTGTGACAAAACTATCCCTTCACTCTAACGTATAGACACGACTGTCGCTGCGACTGAACGGAAACATCCAGGCAACGCACGAGGAACAGGATCAAGAACTGCAGAAAAATATGCACAAGGACGCTGCTTGTCACTGTGTGTCTGTACTAAAACTGACAATGCACATCCATCATTCTCGTGTACATAGAGTGTAAAGCTTTCGTATAATCTGGTGTACCTAACACTGGTGCAGAGCAAAGAGCTTGTTTCAACTGGCGAAAAGCATTTTGACATACATTCATCTGTCCAAGGAAGAGGAATCGGAGTGTTTTTAGTCAAAAGTGCTAACAGTGGATTAACAATGTGTGAAAAACCCAATATCCATTACCTACAAAATGAAGTTAAACCAATGAATGCACAGACATCTTTCTGCGTGGAAGGTACTGGAGTGTCTAAAATGGCTTGAATGCGATCTGATATCAATGCACGTCCCTCCTTAGACAGAAGATGACCTAAGTAGATCACCTTCGGTATACAATATTGCAATTTCCTCTGTGATACTTAATGGTGATGTGTTGTAAGAAAAGAAAGTAAGGACAAAGTACATGTTATCACACTGCTCAGGTGTATCAGCTGCCAACAAAATGTCATCGACATATTGTATGAGAGCCACTCCTTCAGGCAAAATAAAAGAATCGAGTTGTATTTTTAAGGCTTGACTATAGATACTCGGACTCTCAGTGTACCCTGGAGGAACTCTACAAAATCTATACCATCTATTATTCAAAGTGAAACCGAACAAATATCGGCTATCAGAATGAATAGGAATTGAGAAGAAAGCGTTATTCAAGTCCACTATTGAAAATGTAGTTGCTGTTGCAGGGACCAGAGTAAGCAATGTCGTAATGTCAGATACTACAAGATACTGTGGTACTACAATCTTATTGACCTCCCTAAAGTCAATGATAACTCTATAAATCTTAGTGTCAGTATCTTTTTTCAAAATAGGAAGAATCGGACTATTGCAAACATTGTAAGGAACTTCTTACACAACCCCCACTTTAATTAAGTCATGAACAATGCGTGTAAGTGCTTCCTCTCCTTCTCGAGAAATGTTATACTGAGGCAATCTCGGCAGTATAGCACCCTCCTTGACACTAATATGTACTTGTGGAATAATCATTTGCCATAAGCCAGTGTCTGAAGTAGCCTACAAAGTACTAGGGAGTGAAGCTAGGGCAATGTCCTCTTTAACAATACAGGATCTCTCAATCATGGGGTGGTTGTCATTTAAAATAACCTGTACTCCTTCCGGAGAACATTGTATTGTGGCCCTGAAATATTTGAGCATGTCAAGACCCACAATATTGTCTGGTGTATTTGGAGAACGCAAAAATGGACATGGAGCAGTAAACTTATCAACATGGAGTGCAAGGGGTTGTGATAATGGGCTAAGGGTTGATGTTCCATCGAAACCTATTGATGTAATAGTTAAGCCAGACAGGGGAGCCCTAGGAATCAAGTGTTTAGATAAGGCACTATGAGGAGCTCCGGTATCAACCAGAAACTGATCAATAGAACCTAAAACATGCGCTGTAACATAGGGACCCTCCTGATCTACTGTAACTTCAACTGATTCCTTACCCCATCCTAGGCAATCCTAGGCATAAGCAGAATCTTGCAAATAAGACGGTTCATAGTCGGACATTTGATATTGATTCCATCAGTCAAAAGAATTAGCCCCTTCTTGTCCACGTGCATTAGCATCAAACCGAGCATGATCATTCATGTTTCCTCTAGGTCCTGAATATCCTGCCCGATTTCTCATTTTCCCCCCACCACGTGAACACTGCTGAGCACGTAGCACTGGACAATTAGAAATCCAATGACAGACAAATCTACACGAGGATAGGGAGGAAAAGATTAACCATAAGATCCACCTCTATTATTACCTCAAGAAGGTGGGCCATAAGCTTGATCCACCATAACCTTTCTTTTTAACTCTTTAGATTTTTTTATCCTCTTTACTTTTTGCTTCTAATTCTTGTCGTTCATAATACTGAGCCATAGTTAGAAGAGAAAGCGGAGAGGAGGTAGCACATGAACTTTCGCTGGCCGTTAGGAGACTAGCTATTTCTGGCAACAGATTTGTGACATATTTATCGACCAACAGATGCCTACCCGTGTAATCTGTCAATGACTGGCTACTAAAATCGTGAAATGCTTCTTCAAAGCGTGTGAAAAAATCTGAAACCGATTCATTTACTTTTTGCTTGCAAGATGCTAGCATAGTCCAATCTATCTTTTTTGGGGAAATAATCGTCTTTAATGTAACCAATATAGCTGCTGGAAGATCTAAAATTCGCTGACACGGTTTTTGTTTAATTGTTCTATATCTGACCACAATGCTCCAAATACCGCACAATCGTCAACTTTACGCACAGTTCTCCACATATCAGGCGGTAATATTAATCCAAAAAACAAAACAATGTCAGACAAAGTCCTAGTACAAGAGCTAATGGCACCCTCAATTTCTTCATAGAAAGCTGTTGGATTCTTTCGTGGATCAGGCAATGCATTTTTAAGAGTACATTGACATCTGCTCTATTCCAAGGAGTGTAAACCCAATTGTAAATAGAATACCCTTTCGCGTCGACAGAAGTCTTATCATCACTTGTGCCTGTTCCTTTAGGAGCAACATACAGAGGCACAGCTTCTCGCATGGGTTTCACATTTACAACATTCTTATCTGTTTCGAGCGTTGGACCTCGTGCCATGTTGATTCGAGATGTTTGTGCAGCTGTGTCTGCTGCCTTTTGCTCCTCCCGCAAACGGACTGCTTCATCACGTAGTTTAACCAAGAGTCTGATCGTATCAGCCACCTGGGAGAAGACAAAAGAACCTTCATGTAATTGCTCACAATCCGCTGCTATATCATCTGGCTCTACTTCCACCAAATATTTCCTAAATCGCTCAACAACCTCTGTAGCCAGTATGTCAGTAAAATATTTCTGTTCCTTTCTGACCAATTCTTTATAGTATCAAGAAGTCCAGAAGCGGTGAGAGTACCACGATCGGCTTTTCGCGCCGCAGATCTAATCTCAGACGAACGCTCGGTAGTTAACATTGGGGCTTTATCCTGATCTGTAGGAGAGTCCTCATCTGACTCATTAGGAGAAGAAGGGAAAATATACGGAGGTGGAGAATGATCTAATAAGAGAGAATCATCTTGGGGTTTATTAAGAAAAGGATAGAGAGGCCAACAAATAGCATATTGGCCATTTACCTGTAACTGACGCTCCCTATCTTCCCTTTCTTTAATTTCTTTAGTTCTCATTTCTAATGCTTTCGCAAGCACACTTTTACGCTGTTCTTTTTCAATCAAGGCCTTTTCACGCTTCATTTGTTCACACACTTCTTTCTCCCACTTTCGCACACAGTCAAACATATCTTGCCTAGCCTTTGGCTTAGAAAAGGGGGTGGTGATGAACAGAGTGCCTGAATTAAGCAGACCATTCTTACCCAGTCCAAAGATCAGGGCTTGATCCATCACCGTTTTTTAGCTCACTGCACCATCCCAGCTCAGAACTTGGCTATATGCAAATTAGTTTGTTCCTGTCCCAGTGCATGATGGGAACAGGGCAAACCAAACTACCAAGCCAATTCTTGTACTGGGAAGGAAACAAGCTTCCGGGGACCGGTTTCTGCCATTTCAGGCGTCTTCGGCCCGGCTTGCTTGAATCCTGATGGTGCAATGAGCAAGGGACTCACATCTGAGTATACCCTTCCACGCTTATGGTGGACAAAATGATTCAGAAAAGGGGGTGGTGATGAACAGAGTGCCTGAATTAAGCAGACCACTCTTACCCAGTCCAAAGATCAGGGCTTGATCCATCACCGTTTTTTAGCTCACTGCACCATCCCAGCTCAGAACTTGGCTATATGCAAATTAGTCTGTTCCTGTCCCAGTGCATGATGGGAACAGGGCAAACCAAACTACCAAGCCAATTCTTGTACTGGGAAGGAAACAAGCTTCCGGGGACCGGTTTCTGCCATTTCAGGCGTCTTCGGCCCGGCTTGCTTGAATCCTGATGGTGCAATGAGCAAGGGACTCACATCTGAGTATACCCTTCCACGCTTATGGTGGACAAAATGATTCAGAAAAGGGGGTGGTGATGAACAGAGTGCCTGAATTAAGCAGACCACTCTTACCCAGTCCAAAGATCAGGGCTTGATCCATCAAAGTTTTTTAGCTCACTGCACCATCCCAGCTCAGAACTTGGCTATATGCAAATTAGTCTGTTCCTGTCCCAGTGCATGATGGGAACAGGGCAAACCAAACTACCAAGCCAATTCTTGTACTGGGAAGGAAACAAGCTTCCGGGGACCGGTTTCTGCCATTTCAGGCGTCTTCGGCCCGGCTTGCTTGAATCCTGATGGTGCAATGAGCAAGGGACTCACATCTGAGTATACCCTTCCACGCTTATGGTGGACAAAATGATTCAGAAAAGGGGGTGGTGATGAACAGAGTGCCTGAATTAAGCAGACCACTCTTACCCAGTCCAAAGATCAGGGCTTGATCCATCACCGTTTTTTAGCTCACTGCACCATCCCAGCTCAGAACTTGGCTATATGCAAATTAGTCTGTTCCTGTCCCAGTGCATGATGGGAACAGGGCAAACCAAACTACCAAGCCAATTCTTGTACTGGGAAGGAAACAAGCTTCCGGGGACCGGTTTCTGCCATTTCAGGCGTCTTCGGCCCGGCTTGCTTGAATCCTGATGGTGCAATGAGCAAGGGACTCACATCTGAGTATACCCTTCCACGCTTATGGTGGACAAAATGATTCAGAAAAGGGGGTGGTGATGAACAGAGTGCCTGAATTAAGCAGACCACTCTTACCCAGTCCAAAGATCAGGGCTTGATCCATCACCGTTTTTTAGCTCACTGCACCATCCCAGCTCAGAACTTGGCTATATGCAAATTAGTCTGTTCCTGTCCCAGTGCATGATGGGAACAGGGCAAACCAAACTACCAAGCCAATTCTTGTACTGGGAAGGAAACAAGCTTCCGGGGACCGGTTTCTGCCATTTCAGGCGTCTTCGGCCCGGCTTGCTTGAATCCTGATGGTGCAATGAGCAAGGGACTCACATCTGAGTATACCCTTCCACGCTTATGGTGGACAAAATGATTCAGAAAAGGGGGTGGTGATGAACAGAGTGCCTGAATTAAGCAGACCACTCTTACCCAGTCCAAAGATCAGGGCTTGATCCATCACCGTTTTTTAGCTCACTGCACCATCCCAGCTCAGAACTTGGCTATATGCAAATTAGTCTGTTCCTGTCCCAGTGCATGATGGGAACAGGGCAAACCAAACTACCAAGCCAATTCTTGTACTGGGAAGGAAACAAGCTTCCGGGGAACGGTTTCTGCCATTTCAGGCGTCTTCGGCCCGGCTTGCTTGAATCCTGATGGTGCAATGAGCAAGGGACTCACATCTGAGTATACCCTTCCACGCTTATGGTGGAGAAAATGATTCAGAAAAGGGGGTGGTGATGAACAGAGTGCCTGAATTAAGCAGACCACTCTTACCCAGTCCAAAGATCAGGGCTTGATCCATCACCGTTTTTTAGCTCACTGCACCATCCCAGCTCAGAACTTGGCTATATGCAAATTAGTCTGTTCCTGTCCCAGTGCATGATGGGAACAGGGCAAACCAAACTACCAAGCCAATTCTTGTACTGGGAAGGAAACCAGTTTCCGGGGACCGGTTTCTGCCATTTCAGGCGTCTTCGGCCCGGCTTGCTTGAATCCTGATGGTGCAATGAGCAAGGGACTCACATCTGAGTATACCCTTCCACGCTTATGGTGGACAAAATGATTCAGAAAAGGGGGTGGTGATGAACAGAGTGCCTGAATTAAGCAGACCACTCTTACCCAGTCCAAAGATCAGGGCTTGATCCATCACCGTTTTTTAGCTCACTGCACCATCCCAGCTCAGAACTTGGCTATATGCAAATTAGTCTGTTCCTGTCCCAGTGCATGATGGGAACAGGGCAAACCAAACTACCAAGCCAATTCTTGTACTGGGAAGGAAACAAGCTTCTGGGGACCGGTTTCTGCCATTTCAGGCGTCTTCGGCCCGGCTTGCTTGAATCCTGATGGTGCAATGAGCAAGGGACTCACATCTGAGTATACCCTTCCACGCTTATTGTGGACAAAATGATTCAGAAAAGGGGGTGGTGATGAACAGAGTGCCTGAATTAAGCAGACCACTCTTACCCAGTCCAAAGATCAGGGCTTGATCCATCACCGTTTTTTAGCTCACTGCACCATCCCAGCTCAGAACTTGGCTATATGCAAATTAGTCTGTTCCTGTCCCAGTGCATGATGGGAACAGGGCAAACCAAACTACCAAGCCAATTCTTGTACTGGGAAGGAAACAAGCTTCCGGGGACCGGTTTCTGCCATTTCAGGCGTCTTCGGCCCGGCTTGCTTGAATCCTGATGGTGCAATGAGCAAGGGACTCACATCTGAGTATACCCTTCCACGCTTATGGTGGACAAAATGATTCAGAAAAGGGGGTGGTGATGAACAGAGTGCCTGAATTAAGCAGACCACTCTTACCCAGTCCAAAGATCAGGGCTTGATCCATCACCGTTTTTTAGCTCACTGCACCATCCCAGCTCAGAACTTGGCTATATGCAAATTAGTCTGTTCCTGTCCCAGTGCATGATGGGAACAGGGCAAACCAAACTACCAAGCCAATTCTTGTACTGGGAAGGAAACAAGCTTCCGGGGACCGGTTTCTGCCATTTCAGGCGTCTTCGGCCCGGCTTGCTTGAATCCTGATGGTGCAATGAGCAAGGGACTCACATCTGAGTATACCCTTCCACGCTTATGGTGGACAAAATGATTCAGAAAAGGGGGTGGTGATGAACAGAGTGCCTGAATTAAGCAGACCACTCTTACCCAGTCCAAAGATCAGGGCTTGATCCATCACCGTTTTTTAGCTCACTGCACCATCCCAGCTCAGAACTTGGCTATATGCAAATTAGTCTGTTCCTGTCCCAGTGCATGATGGGAACAGGGCAAACCAAACTACCAAGCCAATTCTTGTACTGGGAAGGAAACAAGCTTCCGGGGACCGGTTTCTGCCATTTCAGGTGTCTTCGGCCCGGCTTGCTTGAATCCTGATGGTGCAATGAGCGAGGGACTCACATCTGAGTATACCCTTCCACGCTTATGGTGGACAAAATGATTCAGAAAAGGGGGTGGTGATGAACAGAGTGCCTGCATTAAGCAGACCACTCTTACCCAGTCCAAAGATCAGGGCTTGATCCATCACCGTTTTTTAGCTCACTGCACCATCCCAGCTCAGAACTTGGCTATATGCAAATTAGTCTGTTCCTGTCCCAGTGCATGATGGGAACAGGGCAAACCAAACTACCAAGCCAATTCTTGTACTGGGAAGGAAACAAGCTTCCGGGGACCGGTTTCTGCCATTTCAGGCGTCTTCGGCCCGGCTTGCTTGAATCCTGATGGTGCAATGAGCAAGGGACTCACATCTGAGTATACCCTTCCACGCTTATGGTGGACAAAATGATTCAGAAAAGGGGGTGGTGATGAACAGAGTGCCTGAATTAAGCAGACCACTCTTACCCAGTCCAAAGATCAGGGCTTGATCCATCACCGTTTTTTAGCTCACTGCACCATCCCAGCTCAGAACTTGGCTATATGCAAATTAGTCTGTTCCTGTCCCAGTGCATGATGGGAACAGGGCAAACCAAACTACCAAGCCAATTCTTGTACTGGGAAGGAAACAAGCTTCCGGGGACCGGTTTCTGCCATTTCAGGCGTCTTCGGCCCGGCTTGCTTGAATCCTGATGGTGCAATGAGCAAGGGACTCACATCTGAGTATACCCTTCCACGCTTATGGTGGACAAAATGATTCAGAAAAGGGGGTGGTGATGAACAGAGTGCCTGAATTAAGCAGACCACTCTTACCCAGTCCAAAGATCAGGGCTTGATCCATCACCGTTTTTTAGCTCACTGCACCATCCCAGCTCAGAACTTGGCTATATGCAAATTAGTCTGTTCCTGTCCCAGTGCATGATGGGAACAGGGCAAACCAAACTACCAAGCCAATTCTTGTACTGGGAAGGAAACAAGCTTCCGGGGACCGGTTTCTGCCATTTCAGGCGTCTTCGGCCCGGCTTGCTTGAATCCTGATGGTGCAATGAGCAAGGGACTCACATCTGAGTATACCCTTCCACGCTTATGGTGGACAAAATGATTCAGAAAAGGGGGTGGTGATGAACAGAGTGCCTGAATTAAGCAGACCACTCTTACCCAGTCCAAAGATCAGGGCTTGATCCATCACCGTTTTTTAGCTCACTGCACCATCCCAGCTCAGAACTTGGCTATATGCAAATTAGTCTGTTCCTGTCCCAGTGCATGATGGGAACAGGGCAAACCAAACTACCAAGCCAATTCTTGTACTGGGAAGGAAACAAGCTTCCGGGGACCGGTTTCTGCCATTTCAGGCGTCTTCGGCCCGGCTTGCTTGAATCCTGATGGTGCAATGAGCAAGGGACTCACATCTGAGTATACCCTTCCACGCTTATGGTGGACAAAATGATTCAGAAAAGGGGGTGGTGATGAACAGTGTGCCTGAATTAAGCAGACCACTCTTACCCAGTCCAAAGATCAGGGCTTGATCCATCACCGTTTTTGGCCACTATAGGTGTGGCAGGGTATACTCAGACATGAGTCCCTTTCTCACTGCTCCATCAGGATTCAAGCAAGCCGGGCCGAAGAGGCTGAAATGCCAGAAACCGGTCCCCGGTAGCTTGTCTCCTTTCTGGTGAAGAATTGGCTTGGTAGTTTGGTCTGCCCTGTTCCCATGATGCACTGGGCCAGGGACAGACTAATTTGCATATAGCCAGGTTCTGAGCTGGGATGGGGCAGTGAGATAAATAACGGTGATGGATCAAGCCCTGATCTTTGGACTGGGTAAGAGTGGTCTGCTTAATTCAGACACTCTGTTCATCACCACCCCCTTTTCTGTGTCGTTTTTGGCCACTATAGGTGTGGCAGGGTATACTCAGACATGAGTCCCTTTCTCACTGCTCCATCAGGATTCAAGCAAGCCGGGCCGAAGAGGCTGAAATGCCAGAAACCGGTCCCCGGTAGCTTGTCTCCTTTCTGGTAAAGAATTGGCTTGGTAGTTTGGTCTGCCCTGTTCCCATGATGCACTGGGCCAGGGACAGACTAATTTGCATATAGCCAGGTTCTGAGCTGGGATGGGGCAGTGAGATAAATAACGGTGATGGATCAAGCCCTGATCTTTGGACTGGGTAAGAGTGGTCTGCTTAATTCAGACACTCTGTTCATCACCACCCCCTTTTCTGTATCGTTTTTGGCCACTATAGGTGTGGCAGGGTATACTCAGACATGAGTCCCTTTCTCACTGCTCCATCAGGAATCAAGCAAGCTGGGCTGAAGAGGCTGAAATGCCAGAAACCGGTCTCTGGTAGCTTGTCTCCTTTCTGGTGAAGAATTGGCTTGGTAGTTTGGTCTGCCCTGTTCCCATGATGCACTGGGCCAGGGACAGACTAATTTGCATATAGCCAGGTTCTGAGCTGGGATGGGGCAGTGAGATAAATAACGGTGATGGATCAAGCCCTGATCTTTGGACTGGGTAAGAGTGGTCTGCTTAATTCAGACACTCTGTTCATCACCACCCCCTTTTCTGTATCGTTTTTGGCCACTATAGGTGTGGCAGGGTATACTCAGACATGAGTCCCTTTCTCACTGCTCCATCAGGATTCAAGCAAGCCGGGCCGAAGAGGCTGAAATGCCAGAAACCGGTCCCCGGTAGCTTGTCTCCTTTCTGGTGAAGAATTGGCTTGGTAGTTTGGTCTGCCCTGTTCCCATGATGCACTGGGCCAGGGACAGACTAATTTGCATATAGCCAGGTTCTGAGCTGGGATGGGGCAGTGAGATAAATAACGGTGATGGATCAAGCCCTGATCTTTGGACTGGGTAAGAGTGGTCTGCTTAATTCAGACACTCTGTTCATCACCACCCCCTTTTCTGTATCGTTTTTGGCCACTATAGGTGTGGCAGGGTATACTCAGACATGAGTCCCTTTCTCACTGCTCCATCAGGATTCAAGCAAGCCGGGCCGAAGAGGCTGAAATGCCAGAAACCGGTCCCCGGTAGCTTGTCTCCTTTCTGGTGAAGAATTGGCTTGGTAGTTTGGTCTGCCCTGTTCCCATGATGCACTGGGCCAGGGACAGACTAATTTGCATATAGCCAGGTTCTGAGCTGGGATGGGGCAGTGAGATAAATAACGGTGATGGATCAAGCCCTGATCTTTGGACTGGGTAAGAGTGGTCTGCTTAATTCAGACACTCTGTTCATCACCACCCCCTTTTCTGTATCGTTTTTGGCCACTATAGGTGTGGCAGGGTATACTCAGACATGAGTCCCTTTCTCACTGCTCCATCAGGATTCAAGCAAGCCGGGCCGAAGAGGCTGAAATGCCAGAAACCGGTCCCCGGTAGCTTGTCTCCTTTCTGGTGAAGAATTGGCTTGGTAGTTTGGTCTGCCCTGTTCCCATGATGCACTGGGCCAGGGACAGACTAATTTGCATATAGCCAGGTTCTGAGCTGGGATGGGGCAGTGAGATAAATAACGGTGATGGATCAAGCCCTGATCTTTGGACTGGGTAAGAGTGGTCTGCTTAATTCAGACACTCTGTTCATCACCACCCCCTTTTCTGTATCGTTTTTGGCCACTATAGGTGTGTAAAAACCTGAGTCGGGTCGGGGACAATCGATATTTGCCCGGCGGTATTGCCTCTGTGACCCTCGAATTATTTAATCAATGAAGAGGCAGGCGCTGGAGACTGGAAAGCAGGAAACAAGGTTTTATTCTCTCCGGAGGAGAACACAGCAAAACGGACAGCAGGTATCGTTCTGAGGTGCTCTACTTTATGTCTGAGGCCTGGCCCCTTATATACAGGGTTTTGCGGTTTTTATTACAGTTTACATACTCATGACAAAGCTTTGATGTACGGAAAGACATTCCCGGAATCCCCCCTCCGGGCCCGTTCCCACACGCATTTACAGTAGAGGTCCCCACCCTGGTCACAACAGGTGATGAGTATCGCGCAGCTGGATATTCCGCTGATTCATGGAATGCGGGGTTCGATCGGATCTCATGGGGTGGGGGCTTTGATCAACCCGGGGATCCTTTGATGGGGGAAGCTTTCTATTGTACGGGGAGGGGCAAGGAATAGTATCGGCAGAGCTGGGTGTCGGCCTGGGAACGAGGAAGACAAACGGGCACACTTGGAAAAGGGGGTTTGCATCAAAGGGCCGGGGATCATGAAAGGGAAGAAGGGAGGTGTTGCGCTGGGACCAGGATGAGGGCCTGAGGCAGAGCAGCGCTG
Source organism: Lissotriton helveticus (assembly GCF_964261635.1). Classification (NCBI taxonomy): domain Eukaryota; kingdom Metazoa; phylum Chordata; class Amphibia; order Caudata; family Salamandridae; genus Lissotriton; species Lissotriton helveticus. The sequence goes on from NC_136062.1 coordinate 62,784,568, forward strand.
AAGAGGGGTTTATGATTCAAGACAGGTGCAAGCAGGGGGTGGGTCAGCGTGCAGGCTTGGTGAGGGCGAAGGGCTATGTCAGGGGCCAGCGGCATGCAAAAGGGTTTGTTCTGATCAGGGCATCTTAAAATGGCGGGTGCGCACGACAAAAGTGTGGCATCAGGGGTAGAGGCAAGATGGCGCAGATAATGTTCACCAAACCGTACTAATTTTCAACAGTCCTCCCTTTAACATATTCAAGACATCTTGCTGGTTCATTTTCTACTCGGTTCTATTGTGGTGGGCATGAGAAAGAAAGCAGTAGGAACCCTAGATGAAAGAGCTGTAAACATTACATTTTAAGATCTCTAGTTTTTAGGAGGCGGACCTATTGATAAACTTTGATAAACTTGTTTAGCAGGAAAGTCATAGTAATGCAATGCAAAAAGTGATTCGAAGTGAGAGCAGTGAGTACATTTCATAAGGTGAACTGATGGATTGTTACATAATCAATACAATGTTGGCTGGGAGAGAAACGAGACGTGGCAGAAATGATCAGCAATGTTCGAGGTTTAGTAAGCTTTCAGCAATTCTTCGTCTTCCGTTGGCACTGTGGAGCACCGGCGGTGGAGCTACGAGTCCAGCTCTATTCTAAGTTCCGTGTTGCAGGGCACGACCTTTTCCTCGCGTTTCTGGTCAAAAAGGTCTTTCTCGCCCGGTGTCCTTTGGGATCAATAGTCAAAAGTTCAGGTGGAAGAAGAGTGTACAAAATAGTCCATAGGGTAGGTCGGAGAAAAAGGGGGGATGGAGCAAGGCCGAATCAGGAACAAACTAGGGGAACGAGAGATTTCAGATAGGCGGGCTCATGACCGAGTCTAGAGAGCGGGGACCTTTCGGCACACATTCGAACATGGAGCGGGGGCATCAGGTTAGCCCTTTCTTCTCATTTTGTTGGAGATAGTGCCTCGTCCTGTAGCTCTTGTTCTGTCGCGGTCTCGCCTTGGCCCATGTCGCTGACGTTCCATAGTCCGTAGTCAGGCCGCGTGCTCCCACATCCGGTCCTTCTTTCCTCCGACAGCCGTACCCTTGAAGGAGTTTGAAAAGACAGTTTTTAGAGAATTGGCAGAGGAAAGTAACCACATAAGTCTATTTCTCTCCCAGCTCCAGGCAAATGAAGATGGAAACGTTCGCTATATTAGGGCTCACGACTGACATATAAATGATCGATGGTGGACCTGCTGGGTTTACTATGACTTTCCCTCACAACTGTTTAATATAGTCACGACAGTTCATCTGATGGGGACCCACCTCTGTAATGTAAGCCTGGTAATGCTAACAAAAAGTGGTGTGAGCCATCCGCTTGGCACTAATAGGCTTCTCGCTGAGGGACGAACATAAGCTAAACATTTTTCATATCACCAATGCATCCTGCCCTTTAACTAAACATTTCACTTTCGACAAGGTTCAGTGTAATGGTTTTCTTTGCTCCGGTCTAATCTTTAACTTAGTAAAACATCATTCTGGTCCCTATGCAGCCTCTCGCGGCCGGATTACTAAATTAGAGAAGACAGGGGTCTCATCGGAAGACAACTAGGTACATAGAAAACTGTGATGGGGGGCATCATCTCATTTTGGGTTATAGGGGTACTGTCGGCAGACGGCCACAGTTCAGTTGGTGAGCATTCAGTGGCATTTCTCGAATTTTCAAACTCTGAAATTTGCCTATATATAAAAAATCATTTCTAGGTGCCACAGCTGGCCTGTGTGAGTCGCGAGTCGACCCACCCCTTACAATCGGGGGATGAAGGATAGTTATCGGGGGGGGGCAACTGAACGCAAGACTGGGTGCGTCCTGAGAAGATGGGGGGGTTTCGGTTACCTTTATGGGTTTGGGTATCGCGACAATTTGGGACGGGGAGGGGCGCGTTATCTGAGGCACTTTTATCTCATAGTAGTAGCCGCTGACATGTAGTTCCCTCATTTCGGGTCAGATTTAGGGAACCTCAGTTAGCTTACCTGTCCTTTCCTTTATGACCAATTCTCGGTTTCATCAAAATATTTCCGGAAAGGAGAGGTGGTGACACAGCATTAGGGTGATTTTATTAAAGACAAGTTTTGAGCAAATACTGGCGGTATTTGAAGCCAATTGGGTGGTGTGCTAGGGGTGGCGGTCTGCCAATTTCGGGGCTAATCGCTCGGAAGAGTGGGAGTGTGAAGGAGAGAGAGAGAGAGAGAGAGAGAGAGAGAGAGTGAGAGAGAGAGAGAGAGAGAGAGAGAGTGCAACGGCAGGCTAAATAGTACACGTGCGACAGGGAGAGTGGCAGTGTATTTAAGAAAGGCTATTTAGTGCATTACACAGTAAAGGACATTCACGGGTCTGCGTTAGAATCTTGAAATCATGCAGTTTGAGCATTAGACAGGGTAGAGGGGACATGCTTTGAGAAAAAGGAAAAAAAAGGAGGTACCATTTTGTCGCACTTTCTTGCATTCTCGATCCTTTGACCAGTTGGATCAACGCCTCAGTCACACACACACATTCTCTCATAGTTTCGCATCATACGTGACATGGGTTCATTCGTGCGGTCTGGTTTAAGGGTGATCACTTTTTATCGGGTCATACTAATTTTACGGGTTTGTTCGCTGCGTGAGTAGTTTGTAGGCGTGCTTAGGCGCCACCTTGCAGCGCTAGTCTGCTTCGTGTATTAGACATGGCAAGGCTTCAGATCTTCGCCATACCTCGGCTGTAATCTCTGATGTAACCTGCAGAGGGAGAAAAAAGGGGGGGGAAAGGGAGGGGAACAGCATTCGCGCATATTCAAATACATGGATTCGAGAGTCCTTTACTTACCTCTTACTCGTCTTTCCTCCTCGGGGCAGAGTCCCCGAGGATATGGTTTCTGGAGTCGGGGGGGGGGGGCAGTGTGTCCATATAGGTCGTGCGCGGGGAAACGTAAAGAGGAAACCAGAGGTGCCTAGTGCGAGGTATCTAGTTAGCAGATGTATCTCACTATCGGGGTCCTTAAATCTCCTTCAACGCTGTGACGTTCTAGGGTTCTTCGGTTCTCGGGTCAGCTCTGCCCACCAATACCTTTGAACATCGTACTTTATAACATTTACATCGTGTTATTCTACCCTTCCTTTACATTCCCTCATTTATACCGTTCGTTTTACCCATCCTTGGAAGCCGAGGTCTTCCTCCACGCGAGAGTTTCATGAGTCAGTCGCGTACCTTGAAGGCAGAGTGTCGTGTCGTAGATCCGATCCGTCCTCCAGGGCTGGGCAGCCATCTTCTTAATAACCTTAAAGAGAGAGCATAGTAGGGTGCACAGAAAAGAACGTTCCCGCCCGTCCCATATTTTCAAAATAAGCATGCAACACCCGTTCATTATTTCGAAGACCTTTATTTATGCAAAGTCATGGCACGTGGATTTATGGGGGGTACAGTCGTATTTGGCCGGACACGGCAATGGCTAAAGTGCGTACAGTGGGGGTGCCGTTTTGCAGCAATAAAAACGTTAGGAAGTTTTAGCAACTCATTTGTAGCAAACCAGAACGTCTATCAGTTGGCCGGGGGCTCGGGGGCGTTTATTTCATAATTTAGAAGCATAGTCATACTAGTTGCAATCAGATTTCTTATATGCATACCGTGTGCGTGCGTCATTAAGCGAGGATATACATCGGCTATAAAAATATAATACATTGTACAATTATAATCATCTTTTTTTAACACGACCCTTTTACATGTTCCTCGAGTGAGCTCTCCGTTCTTCTTGTCAAGTGTACAAAGGGTCATATATGTCTCAGAACATTAAGTTTGTATAGTAAAAAAAGGGACACCACGAGGTGCTCGTAAGTTCCTATTGATACCGGCGCCATTTTGGGCGGGGCCGGGTTAGTCCGGAAGTAGCATCAGGGAAAAATGTTTCCTACAACCGGCAGTTGGACCAGAGTCCTTTTCGGCAGTTCTAGAATTCATGCTAACAGAAGGAGTGACAATGTCATGTTTATTTCGTTGGCGAACAAGGCAGTTGTCCCTTACCGGAGGCCTGCAGTGGCCGAGGGCTCCTCCGGGGATCTTTGTAGAATCTTCAAGGCTGCGGAGATGTTGTCGGGGGTGGGGGCTCACGCTCCGGTGGGCGAGCGACCGAGTTACATTGCTGTTTAAAGTTACTCTCGAGACCCGCCTTCCAGCAGACTCAGACGCCATTTTTGAGGTCCTGCAGCAGTCCCCTCTCTTCAAGTCTGCAAGAGTGGAAGAGACCTTTTGAGGACAAAAATAGAGAGTGGAACTCTGTGTTGCGAAAGTGGGACATTCGGCTGGGGTGCGGTTGCGATGCCCCCACCTGGGGGGCGAGGGAGACTCGTTCGCGCCGTCTCCTTCTCCCGGTGCACTCCATGCTGCTCTTTTTCATCGGTCCGCACGAAGGTCTCTCCACATCCGGTGTTCCCCAAGTCTTGTGCTCAGTGCTGTGGGAGTATGGCCATCTGTGGCGCACACTCGGTGCCGCACAAGTATCGGTGCAGTCATTGCATATTCGGTGCTCCGAAAATATGGGCACCATTGCACGTTCGGTGCTGCGCAAGTATTGGGGCACCATCGCCTGGCTGGGGGTGTTCGGCGTTGGGCCGGGGGCTGGGAGACCTCCTATCCGTGGAGGTGGGAGAGGCTCGTCCGCGTCGCCTCTCCCTCCCAGCCCAACTTGGACAAATTGTTGCGGAGGTACGTGCAGGACATCCCGCCGTCCAGAGCTGCTGCGGCTGTTACGGAAGGGAAAAGAAAGAGGTGTCTCGTTCTTCTCTGGACATGTGGCGGGACTACCTAAGACTATCCAGGCCCGTGGCGGCTGGCCGAGGAGACATGTGGCGGGACTACCTGTAACTGCCCAGGCCGCTGGCCCCTGCCTCTCCTCCGGCTCCCCAATACGTTAAGGTTTCCAGACCAAGAGTTGGCAGCAGGGCCCGCCTTATATGGGTTGCCGCCGGTTGGGCGTAGCCGTAACCCTACCCTACTTTGGAAGGTTCCAGAAGGTGGGGAGGGGTCGAATGTTCTATTGACTTTCATGTTCTACAGTTTACCGTTCTTGTTTTTCTAGCGTTATTGTGTTTTTCTTTGCTTGTTATGTTAAAATAAAAGTTCGTTTTTATCAGTGGCTTACTGATTTCGTTTCCCATTTCTTTCTTTCCAGGTTGTTTCATGCTAAAATTTCTATTAACATAGTTTATGTAACATGGAAGCACGTGCAGGGGGATGACGCAGATTTACGAACACATAAACTCAGACGGGGGGGGTAGTAGAAAAGTATGACACACAAGATCCAAAGACAAACATAAAACAGTGATTATTTGGCCAAAATTATCTTTTTCCGTCTGTTAATTTAGAGCTAGGCTGGGTTCCCGTTTTTATATTGTCCGACCTAGGAAAACTCGAACATGTCGCTGAAATCGTTCTGGCGGAACCGGTGCCATCGGGCATAATCAAACGTGGTGGTTCTATCTGGTCTGTCCGTGCGAGTCGGATTTTTCTTTGTCTCGCGCTTTTTCTCATTCTGCCGGCCTGTCATTCCTGTCGGCCCTTTGCCCTTACTCACGCTCAGTAGAGTCGGGCATTGGGCTTTCCAGTGTCCGACATATCTACAAAAAGCGCATTGGTCTTGCCCTAAGTCTGGCCGTCTTTTGCGTAGTGTCGGGGGATAACTTTTGGGTCGTGGTGCCCAAGGGGTTGTCCTGTCGGTATATTTCTCTACCTGGTTTGTCCTCGTCTTTTCTCTGTCGTTGCATAGCCTCTCTGCGCCACATACCGAGACTGTCGAGCATAATAGGCGTTGTCTTATTATTGCGAAGGGCTATTTCCAACGTTTCTATTTTATCAAGGTCAAAGGATCCTGCCAGTGGCCACTGTTTGTCTTGACTTTCTTTGGTATACCTGTGCCACAATTTATTATAGGCTATGGTAACTAATCCATAGTTTATGAACATGTCCTTATTAGGGGTGCCTTCTAGTGGAGCTATATGGTCCACCTCTAATACACGGTCCGGCCTGAACCAATTATCAATCAGTGGGGAGAAGACAGACATGACGGCTCGTAACGAGGGACAAAAGTCAGCACTGCCTATCTTATCACTGGGCGCAAAGACTAGACAGAATATTCCTATTCTACGTTGTTTGCAGGCAGTGAATACCTCATGAACAAAAAAATAAAAAGTAACCAATAACGAGGGACAATCAAACAATCAATAAATAAATAAGATAGAGTAGGATCAATGGGGAGAGTAAGTAGGGCGCAAAAGTCTGCGTCCTCTACCCTTTCACTATCCGCAAAGAGGAATCTGTTGTTTCCGGTTTGCAGACAGAGAATCTCCAGAAGACAATCTGCGAACAGTAGTTCGGGGTCAAAGAACCCAGTTAATCAGTGAGGGAGAGGGAGTCTCCCAAAAACCGTTAAGAAATAATAGAGTCAGTGGGGGAGAAAAATAGGCGCGACGGTTGCGTTACCTATCCTTCACTGTTTGCAGAAGGGAAAGAGCCTACTGTTTCTCCGCGTGCAGACAGTGAATCTCCAAATAAGTTAACAAAGAGTAATACTAGTATATTTTTTTTTTTAATTTTTTTTAAATCAAGCAATCAATTATTTTCGCAATCCGTCGTGTTTACACAACCTTACCCGGACCGTATGGACAGTTTCTTGTCTTCCGAATCCAGCGCCCGTTCGTCCTCTTTTTCTCGTATTTCTCACGGCACTCCTAATGGTCCCCAGTCAGGACCGTAGATCACTCGAGAGAGGTCTGTTCGGAACTAGTGAAGTTCGGATGATCGGCTGCCAGACGAGGGTCTATTGGGCAAGAGCTCTCCCGATCGTTGCAGTCGTTCACTCTGTCGTCGGGACCTCTCCCACTGGATCCACGAATCGCTGATGGGCCCCACGCTTGGGACGCCAATTGTAAAAACCTGAGTCGGGTCGGGGACAATCGATATTTGCCCGGCGGTATTGCCTCTGTGACCCTCGAATTATTTAATCAATGAAGAGGCAGGCGCTGGAGACTGGAAAGCAGGAAACAAGGTTTTATTCTCTCCGGAGGAGAACACAGCAAAACGGACAGCAGGTATCGTTCTGAGGTGCGCTACTTTATGTCTGAGGCCTGGCCCCTTATATACAGGGTGTTGCGGTTTTTATTACAGTTTACATACTCATGACAAAGCTTTGATGTACGGAAAGACATTCCCGGAATCCCCCCTCCGGGCCTGTTCCCACACACATTTACAGTAGAGGTCCCCACCCTGGTCACAACAGGTGATGAGTATCGCGCAGCTGGATATTCCGCTGATTCATGGAATGCGGGGTTCGATCGGATCTCATGGGGTGGGGGCTTTGATCAACCCGGGGATCCTTTGATGGGGGAAGCTTTCTATTGTACGGGGAGGGGCAAGGAATAGTATCGGCAGAGCTGGGTGTCGGCCTGGGAACGAGGAAGACAAACGGGCACACGGGGAAAAGGGGGTTTGCATCAAAGGGCCGGGGATCATGAAAGGGAAGAAGGGAGGTGTTGCGCTGGGAACAGGATGAGGGCCTGAGGCAGAGCAGCGCTGAAGAGGGGTTTATGATTCAAGACAGGTGCAAGCAGGGGGTGGGTCAGCGTGCAGGCTTGGTGAGGGCGAAAGGCTATGTCAGGGGCCAGCGGCATGCAAAAGGGTTTGTTCTGATCAGGGCATCTTAAAATGGCGGGTGCGCACGACAAAAGTGTGGCATCAGGGGTAGAGGCAAGATGGCGCAGATAATGTTCACCAAACCGTACTAATTTTCAACAGGTGTGGCAGGGTATACTCAGACATGAGTCCCTTTCTCACTGCTCCATCAGGATTCAAGGAAGCCGGGCCGAAGAGGCTGAAATGCCAGAAACCGGTCCCCGGTAGCTTGTCTCCTTTCTGGTGAAGAATTGGCTTGGTAGTTTGGTCTGCCCTGTTCCCATGATGCACTGGGCCAGGGACAGACTAATTTGCATATAGCCAGGTTCTGAGCTGGGATGGGGCAGTGAGATAAATAACGGTGATGGATCAAGCCCTGATCTTTGGACTGGGTAAGAGTGGTCTGCTTAATTCAGACACTCTGTTCATCACCACCCCCTTTTCTGTATCATTTTTGGCCACTATAGGTGTGGCAGGGTATACTCAGACATGAGTCCCTTTCTCACTGCTCCATCAGGATTCAAGCAAGCCGGGCCGAAGAGGCTGAAATGCCAGAAACCGGTCCCCGGTAGCTTGTCTCCTTTCTGGTGAAGAATTGGCTTGGTAGTTTGGTCTGCCCTGTTCCCATGATGCACTGGGCCAGGGACAGACTAATTTGCATATAGCCAGGTTCTGAGCTGGGATGGGGCAGTGAGAAAAATAACGGTGATGGATCAAGCCCTGATCTTTGGACTGGGTAAGAGTGGTCTGCTTAATTCAGACACTCTGTTCATCACCACCCCCTTTTCTGTATCGTTTTTGGCCACTATAGGTGTGGCAGGGTATACTCAGACATGAGTTCCTTTCTCACTGCTCCATCAGGATTCAAGCAAGCCGGGCCGAAGAGGCTGAAATGCCAGAAACCGGTCCCCGGTAGCTTGTCTCCTTTCTGGTGAAGAATTGGCTTGGTAGTTTGGTCTGCCCTGTTCCCATGATGCACTGGGCCAGGGACAGACTAATTTGCATATAGCCAGGTTCTGAGCTGGGATGGGGCAGTGAGATAAATAACGGTGATGGATCAAGCCCTGATCTTTGGACTGGGTAAGAGTGGTCTGCTTAATTCAGACACTCTGTTCATCACCACCCCCTTTTCTGTATCGTTTTTGGCCTCTATAGGTGTGGCAGGGTATACTCAGACATGAGTCCCTTTCTCACTGCTCCATCAGGATTCAAGCAAGCCGGGATGAAGAGGCTGAAATGCCAGAAACCGGTCCCCGGTAGCTTGTCTCCTTTCTGGTGAAGAATTGGCTTGGTAGTTTGGTCTGCCCTGTTCCCATGATGCACTGGGCCAGGGACAGACTAATTTGCATATGGCCAGGTTCTGAGCTGGGATGGGGCAGTGAGATAAATAACGGTGATGGATCAAGCCCTGATCTTTGGACTGGGTAAGAGTGGTCTGCTTAATTCAGACACTCTGTTCATCACCACCCCCTTTTCTGTATCGTTTTTGGCCACTATAGGTGTGGCAGGGTATACTCAGACATGAGTCCCTTTCTCACTGCTCCATCAGGATTCAAGCAAGCCGGGCCGAAGAGGCTGAAATGCCAGAAACCGGTCCCCGGTAGCTTGTCTCCTTTCTGGTGAAGAATTGGCTTGGTAGTTTGGTCTGCCCTGTTCCCATGATGCACTGGGCCAGGGACAGACTAATTTGCATATAGCCAGGTTCTGAACTGGGATGGGGCAGTGAGATAAATAACGGTGATGGATCAAGCCCTGATCTTTGGACTGGGTAAGAGTGGTCTGCTTAATTCAGACACTCTGTTCACCACCACCCCCTTTTCTGTATCGTTTTTGGCCACTATAGGTGTGGCAGGGTATACTCAGACATGAGTCCCTTTCTCACTGCTCCATCAGGATTCAAGCAAGCCGGGCCGAAGAGGCTGAAATGCCAGAAACCGGTCCCCGGTAGCTTGTCTCCTTTCTGGTGAAGAATTGGCTTGGTAGTTTGGTCTGCCCTGTTCCCATGATGCACTGGGCCAGGGACAGACTAATTTGCATATAGCCAGGTTCTGAGCTGGGATGGGGCAGTGAGATAAATAACGGTGATGGATCAAGCCCTGATCTTTGGACTGGGTAAGAGTGGTCTGCTTAATTCAGACACTCTGTTCATCACCACCCCCTTTTCTGTATCGTTTTTGGCCACTATAGGTGTGGCAGGGTATACTCAGACATGAGTCCCTTTCTCACTGCTCCATCAGGATTCAAGCAAGCCGGGCCGAAGAGGCTGAAATGCCAGAAACCGGTCCCCGGTAGCTTGTCTCCTTTCTGGTGAAGAATTGGCTTGGTAGTTTGGTCTGCCCTGTTCCCATGATGCACTGGGCCAGGGACAGACTAATTTGCATATAGCCAGGTTCTGAGCTGGGATGGGGCAGTGAGATAAATAACGGTGATGGATCAAGCCCTGATCTTTGGACTGGGTAAGAGTGGTCTGCTTAATTCAGACACTCTGTTCATCACCACCCCCTTTTCTGTATCGTTTTTGGCCACTATAGGTGTGGCAGGGTATACTCAGACATGAGTCCCTTTCTCACTGCTCCATCAGGATTCAAGCAAGCCGGGCCGAAGAGGCTGAAATGCCAGAAACCGGTCCCCGGTAGCTTGTCTCCTTTCTGGTGAAGAATTGGCTTGGTAGTTTGGTCTGCCCTGTTCCCATGATGCACTGGGCCAGGGACAGACTAATTTGCATATAGCCAGGTTCTGAGCTGGGATGGGGCAGTGAGATAAATAACGGTGATGGATCAAGCCCTGATCTTTGGACTGGGTAAGAGTGGTCTGCTTAATTCAGACACTCTGTTCATCACCACCCCCTTTTCTGTATCGTTTTTGGCCACTATAGGTGTGGCAGGGTATACTCAGACATGAGTCCCTTTCTCACTGCTCCATCAGGATTCAAGCAAGCCGGGCCGAAGAGGCTGAAATGCCAGAAACCGGTCCCCGGTAGCTTGTCTCCTTTCTGGTGAAGAATTGGCTTGGTAGTTTGGTCTGCCCTGTTCCCATGATGCACTGGGCCAGGGACAGACTAATTTGCATATAGCCAGGTTCTGAGCTGGGATGGGGCAGTGAGATAAATAACGGTGATGGATCAAGCCCTGATCTTTGGACTGGGTAAGAGTGGTCTGCTTAATTCAGACACTCTGTTCATCACCACCCCCTTTTCTGTATCGTTTTTGGCCACTATAGGTGTGGCAGGGTATACTCAGACATGAGTCCCTTTCTCACTGCTCCATCAGGATTCAAGCAAGCTGGGCCGAAGAGGCTGAAATGCCAGAAACCGGTCCCCGGTAGCTTGTCTCCTTTCTGGTGAAGAATTGGCTTGGTAGTTTGGTCTGCCCTGTTCCCATGATGCACTGGGCCAGGGACAGACTAATTTGCATATAGCCAGGTTCTGAGCTGGGATGGGGCAGTGAGATAAATAACGGTGATGGATCAAGCCCTGATCTTTGGACTGGGTAAGAGTGGTCTGCTTAATTCAGACACTCTGTTCATCACCACCCCCTTTTCTGTATCGTTTTTGGCCACTATAGGTGTGGCAGGGTATACTCAGACATGAGTCCCTTTCTCACTGCTCCATCAGGATTCAAGCAAGCCGGGCCGAAGAGGCTGAAATGCCAGAAACCGGTCCCCGGTAGCTTGTCTCCTTTCTGGTGAAGAATTGGCTTGGTAGTTTGGTCTGCCCTGTTCCCATGATGCACTGGGCCAGGGACAGACTAATTTGCATATAGCCAGGTTCTGAGCTGGGATGGGGCAGTGAGATAAATAACGGTGATGGATCAAGCCCTGATCTTTGGACTGGGTAAGAGTGGTCTGCTTAATTCAGACACTCTGTTCATCACCACCCCCTTTTCTGTATCGTTTTTGGCCTCTATAGGTGTGGCAGGGTATACTCAGACATAAGTCCCTTTCTCACTGCTCCATCAGGATTCAAGCAAGCCGGGACGAAGAGGCTGAAATGCCAGAAACCGGTCCCCGGTAGCTTGTCTCCTTTCTGATGAAGAATTGGCTTGGTAGTTTGGTCTGCCCTGTTCCCATGATGCACTGGGCCAGGGACAGACTAATTTGCATATGGCCAGGTTCTGAGCTGGGATGGGGCAGTGAGATAAATAACGGTGATGGATCAAGCCCTGATCTTTGGACTGGGTAAGAGTGGTCTGCTTAATTCAGACACTCTGTTCATCACCACCCCCTTTTCTGTATCGTTTTTGGCCACTATAGGTGTGGCAGGGTATACTCAGACATGAGTCCCTTTCTCACTGCTCCATCAGGATTCAAGCAAGCCGGGCCGAAGAGGCTGAAATGCCAGAAACCGGTCCCCGGTAGCTTGTCTCCTTTCTGGTGAAGAATTGGCTTGGTAGTTTGGTCTGCCCTGTTCCCATGATGCACTGGGCCAGGGACAGACTAATTTGCATATAGCCAGGTTCTGAGCTGGGATGGGGCAGTGAGATAAATAACGGTGATGGATCAAGCCCTGATCTTTGGACTGGGTAAGAGTGGTCTGCTTAATTCAGACACTCTGTTCACCACCACCCCCTTTTCTGTATCGTTTTTGGCCACTATAGGTGTGGCAGGGTATACTCAGACATGAGTCCCTTTCTCACTGCTCCATCAGGATTCAAGCAAGCCGGGCCGAAGAGGCTGAAATGCCAGAAACCGGTCCCCGGTAGCTTGTCTCCTTTCTGGTGAAGAATTGGCTTGGTAGTTTGGTCTGCCCTGTTCCCATGATGCACTGGGCCAGGGACAGACTAATTTGCATATAGCCAGGTTCTGAGCTGGGATGGGGCAGTGAGATAAATAACGATGATGGATCAAGCCCTGATCTTTGGACTGGGTAAGAGTGGTCTGCTTAATTCAGACACTCTGTTCATCACCACCCCCTTTTCTGTATCGTTTTTGGCCACTATAGGTGTGGCAGGGTATACTCAGACATGAGTCCCTTTCTCACTGCTCCATCAGGATTCAAGCAAGCCGGGCCGAAGAGGCTGAAATGCCAGAAACCGGTCCCCGGTAGCTTGTCTCCTTTCTGGTGAAGAATTGGCTTGGTAGTTTGGTCTGCCCTGTTCCCATGATGCACTGGGCCAGGGACAGACTAATTTGCATATAGCCAGGTTCTGAGCTGGGATGGGGCAGTGAGATAAATAACGGTGATGGATCAAGCCCTGATCTTTGGACTGGGTAAGAGTGGTCTGCTTAATTCAGACACTCTGTTCATCACCACCCCCTTTTCTGTATCGTTTTTGGCCACTATAGGTGTGGCAGGGTATACTCAGACATGAGTCCCTTTCTCACTGCTCCATCAGGATTCAAGCAAGCCGGGCCGAAGAGGCTGAAATGCCAGAAACCGGTCCCCGGTAGCTTGTCTCCTTTCTGGTGAAGAATTGGCTTGGTAGTTTGGTCTGCCCTGTTCCCATGATGCACTGGGCCAGGGACAGACTAATTTGCATATAGCCAGGTTCTGAGCTGGGATGGGGCAGTGAGATAAATAACGGTGATGGATCAAGCCCTGATCTTTGGACTGGGTAAGAGTGGTCTGCTTAATTCAGACACTCTGTTCATCACCACCCCCTTTTCTGTATCGTTTTTGGCCACTATAGGTGTGGCAGGGTATACTCAGACATGAGTCCCTTTCTCACTGCTCCATCAGGATTCAAGCAAGCCGGGCCGAAGAGGCTGAAATGCCAGAAACCGGTCCCCGGTAGCTTGTCTCCTTTCTGGTGAAGAATTGGCTTGGTAGTTTGGTCTGCCCTGTTCCCATGATGCACTGGGCCAGGGACAGACTAATTTGCATATAGCCAGGTTCTGAGCTGGGATGGGGCAGTGAGATAAATAACGGTGATGGATCAAGCCCTGATCTTTGGACTGGGTAAGAGTGGTCTGCTTAATTCAGACACTCTGTTCATCACCACCCCCTTTTCTGTATCGTTTTTGGCCACTATAGGTGTGGCAGGGTATACTCAGACATGAGTCCCTTTCTCACTGCTCCATCAGGATTCAAGCAAGCCGGGCCGAAGAGGCTGAAATGCCAGAAACCGGTCCCCGGTAGCTTGTCTCCTTTCTGGTGAAGAATTGGCTTGGTAGTTTGGTCTGCCCTGTTCCCATGATGCACTGGGCCAGGGACAGACTAATTTGCATATAGCCAGGTTCTGAGCTGGGATGGGGCAGTGAGATAAATAACGTTGATGGATCAAGCCCTGATCTTTGGACTGGGTAAGAGTGGTCTGCTTAATTCAGACACTCTGTTCACCACCACCCCCTTTTCTGTATCGTTTTGGCCACTATAGGTGTGGCAGGGTATACTCAGACATGAGTCCCTTTCTCACTGCTCCATCAGGATTCAAGCAAGCCGGGCCGAAGAGGCTGAAATGCCAGAAACCGGTCCCCGGTAGCTTGTCTCCTTTCTGGTGAAGAATTGGCTTGGTAGTTTGGTCTGCCCTGTTCCCATGATGCACTGGGCCAGGGACAGACTAATTTGCATATAGCCAGGTTCTGAGCTGGGATGGGGCAGTGAGATAAATAACGGTGATGGATCAAGCCCTGATCTTTGGACTGGGTAAGAGTGGTCTGCTTAATTCAGACACTCTGTTCATCACCACCCCCTTTTCTGTATCGTTTTTGGCCACTATAGGTGTGGCAGGGTATACTCAGACATGAGTCCCTTTCTCACTGCTCCATCAGGATTCAAGCAAGCCGGGCCGAAGAGGCTGAAATGCCAGAAACCGGTCCCCGGTAGCTTGTCTCCTTTCTGGTGAAGAATTGGCTTGGTAGTTTGGTCTGCCCTGTTCCCATGATGCACTGGGCCAGGGACAGACTAATTTGCATATAGCCAGGTTCTGAGCTGGGATGGGGCAGTGAGATAAATAACGGTGATGGATCAAGCCCTGATCTTTGGACTGGGCAAGAGTGGTCTGCTTAATTCAGACACTCTGTTCATCACCACCCCCTTTTCTGTATCGTTTTTGGCCACTATAGGTGTGGCAGGGTATACTCAGACATGAGTCCCTTTCTCACTGCTCCATCAGGATTCAAGCAAGCCGGGCCAAAGAGGCTGAAATGCCAGAAACCGGTCCCCGGTAGCTTGTCTCCTTTCTGGTGAAGAATTGGCTTGGTAGTTTGGTCTGCCCTGTTCCCATGATGCACTGGGCCAGGGACAGACTAATTTGCATATAGCCAGGTTCTGAGCTGGGATGGGGCAGTGAGATAAATAACGGTGATGGATCAAGCCCTGATCTTTGGACTGGGTAAGAGTGGTCTGCTTAATTCAGACACTCTGTTCATCACCACCCCCTTTTCTGTATCGTTTTTGGCCACTATAGGTGTGGCAGGGTATACTCAGACATGAGTCCCTTTCTCACTGCTCCATCAGGATTCAAGCAAGCCGGGCCGAAGAGGCTGAAATGCCAGAAACCGGTCCCCGGTAGCTTGTCTCCTTTCTGGTGAAGAATTGGCTTGGTAGTTTGGTCTGCCCTGTTCCCATGATGCACTGGGCCAGGGACAGACTAATTTGCATATAGCCAGGTTCTGAGCTGGGATGGGGCAGTGAGATAAATAACGGTGATGGATCAAGCCCTGATCTTTGGACTGGGTAAGAGTGGTCTGCTTAATTCAGACACTCTGTTCATCACCACCCCCTTTTCTGTATCGTTTTTGGCCACTATAGGTGTGGCAGGGTATACTCAGACATGAGTCCCTTTCTCACTGCTCCATCAGGATTCAAGCAAGCCGGGCCGAAGAGGCTGAAATGCCAGAAACCGGTCCCCGGTAGCTTGTCTCCTTTCTGGTGAAGAATTGGCTTGGTAGTTTGGTCTGCCCTGTTCCCATGATGCACTGGGCCAGGGACAGACTAATTTGCATATAGCCAGGTTCTGAGCTGGGATGGGGCAGTGAGATAAATAACGGTGATGGATCAAGCCCTGATCTTTGGACTGGGTAAGAGTGGTCTGCTTAATTCAGACACTCTGTTCATCACCACCCCCTTTTCTGTATCGTTTTTGGCCACTATAGGTGTGGCAGGGTATACTCAGACATGAGTCCCTTTCTCACTGCTCCATCAGGATTCAAGCAAGCCGGGCCGAAGAGGCTGAAGTGCCAGAAATCGGTCTCCGGTAGCTTGTCTCCTTTCTGGTGAAGAATTGGCTTGGTAGTTTGGTCTGCCCTGTTCCCATGATGCACTGGGCCAGGGACAGACTCATTTGCATATAGCCAGGTTCTGAGCTGGGATGGGGCAGTGAGATAAATAACGGTGATGGATCAAGCCCTGATCTTTGGACTGGGTAAGAGTGGTCTGCTTAATTCAGACACTCTGTTCATCACCACCCCCTTTTCTGTATCGTTTTTGGCCACTATAGGTGTGGCAGGGTATACTCAGACATGAGTCCCTTTCTCACTGCTCCATCAGGATTCAAGCAAGCCGGGCCGAAGAGGCTGAAATGCCAGAAACCGGTCCCCGGTAGCTTGTCTCCTTTCTGGTGAAGAATTGGCTTGGTAGTTTGGTCTGCCCTGTTCCCATGATGCACTGGGCCAGGGACATACTAATTTGCATATAGCCAGGTTCTGAGCTGGGATGGGGCAGTGAGATAAATAACGGTGATGGATCAAGCCCTGATCTTTGGGCTGGGTAAGAGTGGTCTGCTTAATTCAGACACTCTGTTCATCACCACCCCCTTTTCTGTATCGTTTTTGGCCACTATAGGTGTGGCAGGGTATACTCAGACATGAGTCCCTTTCTCACTGCTCCATCAGGATTCAAGCAAGCCGGGCCGAAGAGGCTGAAATGCCAGAAACCGGTCCCCGGTAGCTTGTCTCCTTTCTGGTGAAGAACTGGCTTGGTAGTTTGGTCTGCCCTGTTCCCATGATGCACTGGGCCAGGGACAGACTAATTTGCATATAGCCAGGTTCTGAGCTGGGATGGGGCAGTGAGATAAATAACGGTGATGGATCAAGCCCTGATCTTTGGACTGGGTAAGAGTGGTCTGCTTAATACAGACACTCTGTTCATCACCACCCCCTTTTCTGTATCGTTTTTGGCCACTATAGGTGTGGCAGGGTATACTCAGACATGAGTCCCTTTCTCACTGCTCCATCAGGATTCAAGCAAGCCGGGCCGAAGAGGCTGAAATGCCAGAAACCGGTCCCCGGTAGCTTGTCTCCTTTCTGGTGAAGAATTGGCTTGGTAGTTTGGTCTGCCCTGTTCCCATGATGCACTGGGCCAGGGACAGACTAATTTGCATATAGCCAGGTTCTGAGCTGGGATGGGGCAGTGAGATAAATAACGGTGATGGATCAAGCCCTGATCTTTGGACTGGGTAAGAGTGGTCTGCTTAATTCAGACACTCTGTTCATCACCACCCCCTTTTCTGTATCGTAGCCTTTGGCTTAAACATTTGTTGCTCCACATACTGAATCTTTCGCAAATCAAATGACCCATGCATAGGCCAACATAACTTAGGATCCTTACGGGTGTATTTATTCCACAATGTGCTGTACATTATGGACGAAATACCATTTTTATTATACATATCCCTATTAGGCGTCCCCTCCGGGGGGGGCGGTTGTGCTTCATCAAGTTTCAAATTGTACCACTACAAAAGCAATACATCTTACGAAGTGTGCTGGAAACAGGCATGCTGAAAATAGTGCAAAATATGCAGTATTATAATCAAAGTAGCGCTGAAAGTACTCTTTGTACGTTGTACGTTGCGCCGTTCGAATTTCATAGGAGTAGAGAAAAATCTCCTCATTACCTGCCTATATGTGTTGCAAGACATATATATTTTTCATATTCATAGGACTAACTCAATATTTGGCCAATTCCATATACATATGCCACAGTAAGTGTTTCTAAAACTACCTTACCAATCCAAGGCATCAATCTTACAACAAGTGCCGCTAAACGGCTCTTACCAATCAAAGGGTGTCTAGGTTCCTACTGCCAAGTTCTCAAATCGACCAAACGGTCACTGCACGGCGAATCAACAGAAGAGATCTCAGTCGAGGACCGGCGCCACCTGGATGGTCAGATCAGAAATAAAGGGAAAGCGCCGTGGATGCCAAGACTCAGATCTCTTGCGGCAGTGATCACGTCCAAAGCGAGATTCCAATCCTTCGTCTCGACCAGTCCTTCGGGCATCCGAGTCACCAAGGAGCCCCACGTTGGGCGCCAATTTGTAGTAGCAAGCCCCAGCCAGGCCTACTAGTGCAAGGGATTCGCCCTTCTCTGCTCAGAGTCATTAGACCAATAGTAAGAAGTTGGCACAGAAACTGGAATAGAAAAAACAGAGTTTATTAAACCTCATGAGGTGGAACTACATTCACACAACACCCTTTGGTATAGTATGAGGTAGCACACTGACTGGAAGGAGCTGGGTCCTTTTATACCCACACAGGGGTTCAAAAGAAGGCAGTACAAGTACAAGCTGGTGTTCTTAGGCACATACAAGGTCATACAGAGAATGCACAGTCGACAAGTGGGAGGAGCTAACAGTTAGCTAGTTGGAGCAAACACATCCTGACAGTTACATGCTATGGACAGATGTATGCCCTTCTGAGCATGTGCAAAGTAGAGGAGACTAAACATATCTTGTTTCTAGGCAGATTTCAGGAGCAGTTGACAGGAAGGTAGGACAGAGCACATGGCATACAAAATGGCCGATAGAAATACAAAATGTATTCCGTAAAACGGGCAAGATAGTCTCTAAATACAACATGTATTCTGCTAATGCTTAACCCAATTACTGTTAAATTAAAACAATACTACTACTGTTGCAGGGACCATTCTGCACATACAGAACTATGGACAAGAAATAGGGCATTGGTGATAATAGGCGCAGTTAGACTTTCCACATACATCAGTCATAAATGAACCCCCAATCTCCTTACTGACTAGCTAGTGTGTCAGAGTCATTATTTAGCACCCAAATGCAGCGATGATCCCCAATGATTATACAACTCAGAACATAAGACTACGGAGTCAGAGTCCCAACCTCTCAGAGTCACGGACTCATGCTTGCAAATTGCAATCCCTTTTGCTCACTCACTCATTACCAAAAACCACAGTCTATGTAAGTTTTAAAGCTTTATTAAAAGTAAAACAACTAGCTATGTGTGTACTCTGTATATTAAATTTCGATTGTGCATTATATAAAAAAACAATTATTAAAATCAACTTCATATAAGATAAACAGTGAACTCTTGAAAACAATGGCTGATTTTACACATTAATTGTGGGAGATCCCTCACTTGGTTGGAACTTAAAGTCTTGGTGGTGATGATGACAACTCCGAGTAACATATTGCTCTTGTTCGTAGAAGGGAAGCTTCTGTCTGTTATGAGAAAAATGGTGCGTGTTAAAAAGCAAGCATTCATCAGTTGTACCAAAAAGTGTAGCATGTTATGGCTAAGCATAAATAAAAAACACCCTCCCCTTACTAAAGGGGAATTTTTTGTTTGGACTAGAGAGTCACAAATAAATAAATTTGTTTATGTAGTAACATATTTTTTCATTCCTAGACAAAATAGGGAGTGGTGTATATGGCATCTAAAAATATTAAATGTATTTTCTAGGCGTAACACTATCGGCACAGCCCACCACCAGTGCCGGGGCCAGCGCGGAGGTGGTCACTCCAGGGGTGGATGCGGTGCCAGCAGGAACTCAGGGGAGAGGAGTTGGCCTAACGGCTAGGGCGCTCGACCTCGGACCTGGGGATCTGGGTTCGAGTCTCGGTAACGACGCCAAAACCTCCTGTGATTCTGGGCAAATCACTTAATCTCCCCGTGCCTAAAATGAAAGTGTGTCCTCATGTAACGTAACTGGAAAAAAAAAAATATGTAAAGCGCTCTGATACCTGATTCGGTTCGGGTCTAGTTCGCGCTTTATAAAACTCTAAAAAAAAAACTAAAAAAAAAAAAGCCACGGTAGTGGCGGGCAGTGGTAAGCTATTATACTCATTACTTATTGAGATTGCAGAGTAGGTTTGCTGCGGGGTGCATATGTTGTACAGTACAAGTACACTTTACTGTTCAGAAGATTTACAAATTTAGAACTAAGTTTTTGTCAACCAGGTAGAAGACAGTCAGCCTTGACTTCGCATTAGCAATAGCATTAGCGGTGGGAGTTGACGAGTAACCAATGGCCTCCTCTAAATTTGACTGCAACTCAGCTGCGAAAGCTTTATCGAGAAGCCAAGTCAGATCAGAGATGAACTTGATGGATGGGATGAACGAAAAGGGAAAGAAGGGTGTAAGTGTGGTAAATAAATAAATAATACCCTATTTTTGAATGTATAAATGAATAACAGATAGCTCAATAAATAAGAGTCAAAATTCGAGGTAGTAGGAGTTTCGCAGGTTTATTACAGCATAAAGGACAGGAACAGGACAACCTGCATAGGAATAGGATGACAGGGCCCAGCAGCGCTGCTGGGGCTGGATCTGGGATGAGCGCGCTAGCATTTTAATAACAATACACAAGCATATATAGTAAAACAGTTGCATTACAGTACATATGGTAGGCGGAGCAGTGGGTGGAGCAAAGGGTGTGACGCGTAGCAGTCGCGAAAGATAAGGGTGAAAAGAGGTGTAACAGGGCGTATACATAGACATGTGATGCAAACGTAACAGAATATGTCATGAATGGGGCGGAAACCATGGAGGGGCTACCTGAGGAGCCGGGACCTCTAACCTGGTGGTGCGCGCAAACTAGCAATGACGCATCACTAGGAGAAGCTGGGGGCTTCGAACTCTGTGCTAGGAGCAGAGACTGAAGTCTGGAGAGTCAGGGCGACATGTACCTAAGCAGTATCTAGTATCTGATGTTTAGGGAACATGTTGATATAAACTAGAAGTCAAGAGGGGAAAGGCTAACTTGATTGTAAGACTGGACCATGCATTATTCTACATGTAGTGCGTGATGAAGAATATTAAATGACCATTAAATGCAGTATTTCTCTAACGTGGAGCCGGAAAGGCTAGACAATGACGGAAACTATTGATGCGATTCAGTAGCTTAGGAATGCAGAGAAGGAGGACTGAACTGATAACTGGAACTATAACATACTTTTGGCAGACTCAGAGGCTGAGCCAGGCTGAACCGGGCACTGCAAGGCAGGAAGTAAGTGAAGGGTCGAGGATACAGGTGGGGGCTGTATCGCTCCTCAGCGAGGCTTTAGGAGACAGGAGCTGAATCTTGTGTCCAGGCCCTTTTGAGGCCTAGAAACGGGGACTTTACAATGGAATAACGTGCACACTGAGAAACGTGGCAACGTAACTTTACATAGGCCTGATATTCGTAGTATTCACGAGAACTGGGAACTGGCATACTAGAGGTGGACACAACTATAAGTGCGTCTTGAATCGAACATGGGGTATGCATATGCATATTTAATCATGCACACATAACATATGATGGATGACACGTAGGGACACAGAACATGGCAAAATTTACTTTTCCACATTCCCTCCTTGTCACTACGTTTCCATCAGGAAACATCAATATTCATGATACCATCTATCATTTCATACAGTATCATTTGCTCGTCTTGAATTATCCTGGAACGGGATTTAGAACGGGGCTTGGGACTAGGAATACAAGAGGTAGCACAAATGCCGCAAATCGCAGGGCCACATTGTATACAGAGACAGCAGCTGAATATGATCGCTACTGTAATACCTAGAAAGGACAAGACTTTCCATCCCCAGGCGGAAATTATATTCCAGAACCAACCGGACCATGTCCAGGTGCCTGGATCTTGGTGTATCAGATGGGCAATTTTATGGAGTCTGGTTATAGCTGAATAAACAGACGGCGCGTTATTTGGAATGAAAATGCAGCAACTAGATCCGATGACTTTACAGGCCCCGCCCCTATCGGCCAGTATGACGTCAAGGACGAGACGATTCTGTAAAACGACAAATCTCATAGCAGATTGCTCTTCGGTTAAGTTACCTAGAGCAGAGGCAGTCTCATTTACCACAGCTTCAAGAGTTCTTGTTAACCTACGGATTAGCTTACTATTCTGGATAGGTCCTATAAAGAAGAAGAAACCTCTGTTGAAATCTGTATACTGTTCTAGAGCAGTTTCAGTATAATCGACAATTGGGGACTCCCTTCTATGTCTAATGTGTACTAGATGTGTGTTTCTGTGATAATCAGGTGGGGCTAGGAAAACAGGTGGCAGTAGGAAGGCAATGTAACAGGTTCCCTCCCAACCGAGGGGCAGACAAACATATGCAGTTTGACCACAAATAAAATATGAATGACGTGAAGCTTTGAAAATAGATTTCCCACTGTCACTATACTTGACAATAGTAGTACAATCACTATGTCCTACATGTACGGAACCATTATTACGGACACATAATTCACCTCTGACTGGCAGTACTGAAATAGCAGGTAAGTCTGGAGTAGTATCAGACTGAACATTCAGGACCATGAAATTCGACGAATAATTACCTAAATTATACACTTCATTTTCTAGATCTAACCCGGTTCTGTGGGGGAGACCTTGCTTGTCTGGAAAACATGTACTGTTAAGAAAAGACATATCTGTTGAGGATGACGTTAACGTGGACCATGCTCCACACGAACCATTATGTGAAAATGGATAAGGAAAAAGTGGCAGAACTCCCTTCGGTGTCTGGAAAGGGGGGAGTCGACCACACACCCAACAATTAGTGGTATTGCTGGACTGGTGTGAGTAATGTAACATGCGGATGAATGAGTTATTTCGCATAGCGAGGCGGTAAGAGAGTTCATGAGGAGGCAGATCACTAAACGTGTGCTCTACTGTAGCATTAGCAGACTTATTTACATGAAGAACTGGGAGATACAAGAAAAATGCATAACTGGTGCAGGAAATCATAATGCTGAGAAACAATATGAAACATAGAAAAATGATACATCGAATTGAGTTTTGACTAACTCTCTCACTATGGGGGTCTATTTTATACATGTCAGAAACAGTCTAACCGTTTCACCTAGGGGAGGACTTAGACAATCAAACTGACTGACTTATTTTACTAGACCGGAGTTTTAACTTATACTCCTGTTGCGGAGTTTTCTCTAACAGGGGAGGGTTTGTAGCAATGTCTTTTGCGGGACAGTCCTTGAGAACAATGCTTTGGCAATCCTTCAAATCCTGGGAAATGTTCTTTAAGACGGGTTTCAGTCCATTAAATTGTTTTACATGAGAAAGGTGCACCCAGCCTTTGCGACCTTCCAACTTCACGGCTGTACGGGTGGTGAGGAGGACTTGTCGGGGCTCCTTCCAGCGGGGCTCCAGCGGACTTGATCTGTCAAAGTGGCGGACCATCACCATGGATCCTGGAACGATTTCATGCGGTGCCACCTCAGTATTGTCTGGAAATGCGGCGGCAACCTGTGAACGACATGAGTTGAGGGCAGACATCAAGGAAGCTAGGTAATCTGTCAGCATATTACTTGAAACATCGGTAATACTTCGGGGTCTAGGAGTGCCCCACATGTTTGGGGGGCGGCCGAATACGACCTCATACGGGGACAGACCTGATCTGGAATGTGCGACCATGCGCATATAAAATAAAGCGACTGGCAGAGCTACTAGCCAGTCTACACCTTTTTCTTTACACACTTTTGCGATTCGGATTTTCAGAGTCTGGTTATGTCTCTCTACGAGACCGGCTGCTTCAGGATGGCGTACACAATGGAACTTCCACTGGTACCCTAACAACAGGGAAACATGCTTCATGAGTTCAGATGAGAATGGCTGGCCGTTGTCAGAATATACGACTCTAGGGAGTCCATAACGGGGGAAGAACTCACGAACCAACTGCTTAGCAGTGGTCGCGGCTGTGTAATCTGGGACTGGATATGCTTCTGTCCACCTGGACAAAGCGCATACAACTACAAGGACATACTTGAAACCTCGACATCGCTCCATCTGAATATAATCCATCTGGAGGACTTCAAAAGGGTGGTCAGGGGGCTGGAATCCACCTTGTTCCACCGGAACACTTTTACCTGGATTAAACTGACAACATATCATACAGGTACGGACTTTCTGCTTGGCTGCAGCTCGTAAATGCTTGTTGAACCAAATGTTCTGGATACTGTCTAACATAGCTTTTTCTCCTAAATGTGCTGGACTATGTGTGGTATTAATAATGACTTGAACCATAGAGTCGGGGAGAAACCATGTGGCTCTACCCTTTGTTAACCATCCTTGATCTGTCTGGACCCCTCCTTGTTCGGACCATTTCTTGATTTCTTCGGGAGTAGCATGTAACTGGATGTCTATGACATCTTGTGTAGGGTCCTTAACTGTCATGCATGTAATCGGATCTGGAGTGTGGGTCATGTTAACTGGAATGTCTAGAGTCTGTGCTGTGAGCTTGGCTGTGCGATCTGCTAGATCATTACCTTGGGAAATAATGTCAGTAACTTTCGTATGTGCTTTGCATTTCATGATAGCAATAGATGTCGGTAAATGTATGGCATCTAACAGAGCTTGAATAAGGAGACCATGCTGAATCTTGGTTCCATGAGAAGTCATGAAACCTCTCTCCTGCCAGAGCACTCCGAAGTCGTGTACAACTCCGAATGCGTAACGTGAATCTGTGTAAACATTAACTTTCAAGTTCTTGGCGTGAATGCAGGCTTGTGTCAGAGCAACTAGCTCTGCTGCTTGAGCGGACAGGGTGTCAATACGGTGTGTTTCAATAACTTCAGTGTCAGTAGTCACTGCATACGCGGCGACTAGTTCTCCTGTACTAGTTCTCATACATGAACCATCCACATAAAGTGTCAGGTCGGGGTCTGGTAACGGAGTATCTGTCAGATCTTGTCTTGGCTTTGTCGTAATGTTAACTACTTCCACACAGTCATGTGGGTCAGGATTCGAAGTAACTGATGGTAACAGTGTAGCAGGATTAAGGATGTTGCAGCGTCTGATTTCTATGTGTGGCTGGAACAGTGTCAATTCATAACCTGTTAAACGTGCAATTGTCAAGTGCTGAGTTTGTGTTTGGTTTAAAAGAACTTCCACAGAGTGTGGAACTTGTACTGTCAAGGTATGTCCTAAGACTATGGAATCACTTTGTCTGATAGCTAGTGCTGTGGCTGCAACTGACTTGAGGCACGCAGGCAGAGCCTGGGCTACAGGATCTAATGTGCTCGAAAAATAAGCACATGGCTTGTATTGTCCTGCTTGATCTTGTGTAAGAACAGATAATGCTGTACCTTCGCGTTCAGTAACGAAAAGTGTAAAAGGCTTACTGTAGTTCGGTGTAGCTAGAACTGGAGCTTGACATAGGGCTTTCTTTAACTCATTGAAACTAAGTGTATGTTCAGATGTCCAAGGGAGGACAGTCGATACGGCTGCCTCCTGTGTCGTTAACTGTATCAGTGGCTTGGCTAGAAATGCATACTGAGGAATCCATTGTCTGCAGTAAGAAGTAAGGCCAATAAAAGCACGTACCTCCTTCTGTGTCTTGGGCTGAGGAAGACTCGCTATTAACTGGATACGGTCTGGTGTCAACTGTCTACCCCTCTTGGACAGTAAGTGTCCTAAGTAGACCACTTGCTGGACACAGAATTGAAGCTTAGAAGGGGACACCTTGTGCCCCATCTCGGCTAGGAAATACAAGACTGTAAGGGATGCTTGCTCGCAAGCACGTTCAGAACGGGCTGTGATCAGTAGATCATCGACATACTGGAGCAGGGCAGTGTCAGTTGGCATGTGAATGTTGTCTAGTTGTCTCTTGAGTGCTTGACTGTAAATACTAGGACTTTCTGTGAAACCTTGAGGAGCGCTTGTGAACATATAGCTCCTTCCATTTAAACAAAATCCGAAAAGGAACTGGCTGTCTGGATGAATAGGGACACTGAAAAATGCGTTCTTGAGGTCTATGACAGTGAAGAACGTGGCTTCGGAATCAATGGCTGTCAATAGGGAAGAGATGTCTGGGACAACTGGGTACTGCGGAATAATACATTTATTAAGCTCTCGTAGGTCAATCACTAATCGATATACTGGGGGTGCATTTGGATCAGTACGTTTCATGACTGGAATGATCGGAGAATTACATACATTGGAGTCAGTTTCTACAACCACTCCTTGAGCAATAAGCTCGTCAATAATTTTGGATAAGGCTGCTACAGCCTCAGGTGGCAATCTGTACTGTCTGATTCGTGGTAACACTACACCTGGCTTGAGAGTCACACGATAGGGTGTGATTTGCATGTAACCTACATCAGTTGGACCTTGCGCCCATAAGTGCTGCGGGACATTAGACAGTCTTGAATCAAAATCTCGTAATACATAGTGACCCTTAAAGTCACGTAGGAACAATCGTATTCCCTCTGGGGAACAGCATATAACTGCACCTAACTCTTTCAGTGTTTTAATGCCTAATAGATTTTCTGGACATGACTTAGTAAGTAACAGATCAGTAGTGCGGGACAATGGACCTACTTCTAGAGTAACTGGCTTTGAAATCTCATTTACGATAGGTTTTCCTGAAAATCCAAGGGAAACATTTCTTGAGCCTGAGAGCGGAGCCCCTGGAACTTCGGCGTGACTAATTGTGGTCCTACTTGCCCCTGTATCAATCAAAAACTTTCTGTCTTTCCCTAATACTTGACTGTGAACATAGGGACCTTCTTGATCTACAGGTATCTCGATGAGAGGCAAGCCTACCTCCCTCTCTAGGCTGTTTCATGAATACTGCTGGTACTCTGGATACTCAGACTGTGCATACTGGTACATCTGCTGTGTAACGTGCTGTGTTGCAGCAATAGGCTGCGGTGCGGTAACTGTCTGTGGTGCATTCTGTGGCTGAGGAATCTGTGAAACTTGTTCTTGTCTAGGCGGACGTGGTCTTTCTTTAGTCTTACCAGTAGCTATGTTGTGTTTCAGAACTGCACACTCATTTATAAAATGACCTGGCTGTTTACAATAATTGCAATTCCCTTTAACGGGAGCTGCAGGATGACTGGCTTGATTCGGACCCCTCTTCTGACTGTCTTGAGGAACAGATTGTGCAACTAGTACTTTCATTTTCGTGTCTTTCATACGTTTTCTCTCGTGTTCTTGTTCTTCCCTGATTCTATTCTGGTGGTATTGAAGCATCTGCAACATCTGGGACGGGGTATTAGCTTGCCAGGTACTTTCGACTTTCAGAACTCGATTTTTAATTTGTGGGCTTGAATTCTCGACTAATTTAGTAACAAAAAGGTGAGGGTATGACTCACTACTCGTCTTGAGGCCACTGTTAATGCTAAAACATTTTTCAAATCTAGAATAAAAATCACTAATATCCTCATCTTGTTTCTGTTTACAGGCTGAGATTGCATCCCAGTCTTCTTTTCTAGTTGTCAATAATCTGGGTAAAACTTGTATTAATAATTCCGGTAATTCTTTACATTTATCTCCAAGACCGGTACCTGGTACTCGTGCCTTATCTTCAGCTTCTAGAACTGCCCAATCGATCTTTTTCTCCCCCACCTCCCATTCTTTTTCCTTGAGCTTTTCATACACCCCTGCGGGCAGCAGAACCTTTAACATTTTAATTATATCTGGATACGTGTATTCTCCCATACGGAGCATGTCTTTTAATTCTCTATGGAACCCTGCTGGATCTTTGTCATGACAGGGAATTAATTTCTTCATCTCGAGGAGTTCCATCTTTGTTATTGGAGTGTATACAAACACTCGCTGCATTTCGCCACCCGTTCCTCTAACTGGGTGGACTTCTCGTAACGGATTCTGTCTGTCTATGTAAAATGGTTTACTTTCTGGGGGTGAGACATGAACAAAATGCGGGTTCAGAAACGTTCTATATTTGTGGCGCTGTTCTAGAATGACACTAATTAAATCGGTACCTAGACCTTTCCATCTATACTGGAGTAACTCGTTCAGGACATCATGTAACGGACCTGGATCAGAGTGTTGACCCTCATACAAAGTAATGAGGTGCTGAATCATATACATACCCACCAGTCGTTGCTCGGCTGGGGGCAGTTTCAGAAACATCTGTGCCACTATTTCGTCTGGAAAAGTGGTAGAATCAGTAATCCATCGGACTGCTGATCGGGCTAGTTCTTGTTCATGCATGGTACTTAACTCACTGTAACCGATTCGTGATTTCAGAATGTGATCGGTAGCTTGAAACACTTGTTCTAGTGAACCTTGATCTGGTACTGGATGATGGGAAGTAGACTTGGATTCTAGGCGTAAATGGCGATCTGGAAATCTAGATTTTCCTACATACGCTATTCTGGCGGGATTCTCGTCCTCTTCCTCTTCAGTATCAGAATTACTTTCTTTCTCGCTTACTTGTGCTGCTTTACGTTGTTCGTGTATCTTTATTATTTCTCTACGGATTTTCTTGTACATACTCTCCATAGCACCGACGGTCTTGTGCTTACCCTCGGCTATATTATCACTCCACCTTGTCAGGGTTTTCATTTCAGCCGGATCTTTAGACGGGTAATCTTGTTCTCTTATTAGACAATTGATCAGAAACTTTAATATCATGAGCTGGATCTCGGCTTTCCTTTGAGACATGGCCTCGCTAATACTTTCTGGATCATCCCCTGTACGGATGAAACGATATATTCTGTCTAGATCTTCTTTCATATTCGGTAAGGTGACTAGATATTCGGCCACCTTTCTTACGCGGAATGAATATAAAACCATATTATCCTCGCCTGGGACTGGATCATAGCCGCATTCGGCAAGGGATTTTCTTATTTCTGCTACAGTCTGATGTCTGGGCGTACGCTGTGACGCTTGTGCATGTAATTCGGCTGTCGTTAAACGCTTGTGTGGCGGCGGGGTTTGAGGAGTACCTCCCCCTGCGGCCCCTAAACTAGAGTCGTCTACTGAGGCTCTTCGTCCTGGCAGAGTGGGAAATGGAAATGTAGGCTGGACTTGTATGGCGGGCTGGACCGGGGGTACCGTAACAGGTACTCCGGTGTCTGGAGGAGCGGGAAGTGCCTGATTTACCGGGACTGGCGGAGCGCGAACAGGATTTGCATATTCTGGGACTGTGTCGTCCAGATAGGACGAAATAAATATATCAGCTGCGGTCTGTTTGTGACGTAGTTTGGTCGGAACTAATGGTGGCGGGAAATTACTGGATGCCTCTGGGGTCGCTTTTGGCAAGCCCTCGGCAAGGAGAGGATACATACCCCTAATAAGGGCATGCCTCTGTCTGTCTGACTGTTCGGCTTTGACTTGTTCACCTATCTCGATTAGTTCTTTTTCTTGTGCTCGTTCTAAGGATTCTCTACTTAATTCTGACTTTCTGATTTCCTTTTCAGTTCTTTTATGAGCTTCTTTGCGCCATAACTCGATGGCATCTTTCTGTGACTGTCTGGCTTTCTTTTTCCATAATGCTTCTTCTACTCGCATGATGCATTCGGCATCCCATGTACCCGATACGGGCCATCTATACTTTTCTTCTAACTGTTTTGTATACTCTACCCATAAATCTAGATACAATATGGCGCTTATGCCATGCTTCTGATACATAAAATGACCTGGACTGTCCCTAGGCGGAACTGGAACTGCTGCTTCCAGCAGACCCTTTCTGGTTTTTAACTGACGTAATTTCGAAAAGAGCGGCATGACTGAACTATAATCTAGACACAATACAATACACAATAAACACGATACTTATTCCCCATTCATACCACGACATTAAAATACATAAAGAACATTTAAAAATAACAGTTCGAACAGAATACTACCTGGAATACGGAACACAGAATACATGAATTTTCTCGAGAACAGAACTGACTAGAACAAGAACTAGATGCACTGCTGAAACAGTACGAAACTTACCGGTCTCATGAAGAGACACGTCAGGACCCGCATCCACCGAAGTGGACACTTCGTTTGTGGGTCTGTGTACCACCAACCCACGGACCAGAGTCAATTAGATTGACCCTGTCTAGATACCACCCCAGTAACGGTACTCACCGGGCAGCAAGAACGGAAGGCCTCAGACTGGACGGGACTGCTTGGACGCCGGACGGGCGAACTTCGGACTTCAGTTACGGGTGGGCCTCCGGATACCTCGGACCTTGAACTCTCGGCTTGGGCTCTGGTCGGGACTCGCCGCGTTCCTCCACCGTCTCGTTTGGATGCTGGACCGCCTCCTCCGTCTCCTCCGTGGGCCTGAGGGATACTTGAAGCAGAAATATCTGCCGGTGCGCAGAAGAGTTCCGTCACGACTGCAGAGGGTCAGGGGGTCGGCGTGGCTTCACCGACGCGTGGGGAAAGGGCAAGTCCCTATTCGGGCGCCATTATGTGGTAAATAAATAAATAATACCCTATTTTTGAATGTATAAATGAATAACAGATAGCTCAATAAATAAGAGTCAAAATTCGAGGTAGTAGGAGTTTCGCAGGTTTATTACAGCATAAAGGACAGGAACAGGACAACCTGCATAGGAATAGGATGACAGGGCCCAGCAGCGCTGCTGGGGCTGGATCTGGGATGAGCGCGCTAGCATTTTAATAACAATACACAAGCATATATAGTAAAACAGTTGCATTACAGTACATATGGTAGGCGGAGCAGTGGGTGGAGCAAAGGGTGTGACGCGTAGCAGTCGCGAAAGATAAGGGTGAAAAGAGGTGTAACAGGGCGTATACATAGACATGTGATGCAAACGTAACAGAATATGTCATGAATGGGGCGGAAACCATGGAGGGGCTACCTGAGGAGCCGGGACCTCTAACCTGGTGGTGCGCGCAAACTAGCAATGACGCATCACTAGGAGAAGCTGGGGGCTTCGAACTCTGTGCTAGGAGCAGAGACTGAAGTCTGGAGAGTCAGGGCGACATGTACCTAAGCAGTATCTAGTATCTGATGTTTAGGGAACATGTTGATATAAACTAGAAGTCAAGAGGGGAAAGGCTAACTTGATTGTAAGACTGGACCATGCATTATTCTACATGTAGTGCGTGATGAAGAATATTAAATGACCATTAAATGCAGTATTTCTCTAACGTGGAGCCGGAAAGGCTAGACAATGACGGAAACTATTGATGCGATTCAGTAGCTTAGGAATGCAGAGAAGGAGGACTGAACTGATAACTGGAACTATAACATACTTTTGGCAGACTCAGAGGCTGAGCCAGGCTGAACCGGGCACTGCAAGGCAGGAAGTAAGTGAAGGGTCGAGGATACAGGTGGGGGCTGTATCGCTCCTCAGCGAGGCTTTAGGAGACAGGAGCTGAATCTTGTGTCCAGGCCCTTTTGAGGCCTAGAAACGGGGACTTTACAATGGAATAACGTGCACACTGAGAAACGTGGCAACGTAACTTTACATAGGCCTGATATTCGTAGTATTCACGAGAACTGGGAACTGGCATACTAGAGGTGGACACAACTATAAGTGCGTCTTGAATCGAACATGGGGTATGCATATGCATATTTAATCATGCACACATAACATATGATGGATGACACGTAGGGACACAGAACATGGCAAAATTTACTTTTCCACATAAGGAAGAATGAGCGAGTTAAATTAATGACTGGCAAAGAATTATACGTGTTTTTGAATGCGGGAACAGGTGGCTGGGAATATGATGCATGGCCGGTTGAAGGCTGAAGCAAGGATGGGTGGAAGGAGAAAGAAAAGAGGACTGCCTGGGTGGGTGAAACGGAAAATGTATGTGTGCGCAATATATCCTTTGGTTCAAATTCAAATGCAAGTCAAGCACGGATGCATGGCTGGCAGTATACAAAATAAAATAAAAAGGGTGTTTTTCGGTGAGAAAAAGTAAGATTTGTCCAGTTGAGACATTAGGAAGAATGATTGACATTTACTTTGAATGGATGGATGCCTGGTCGGTATCTTCCTCATAGATAGCATAGGTGTATGTAGACAGAGTAGACGGTCACTGGAGGAAGAGTGTTACTTTGAAGAGCATGTAACACCGCTCGTCTGTGCCAGAGTAGCAAAGCTGAGGAGAGTAGAAGTTGTAATTTTTCTGAATACTTCCTTGACTAACAGTAGTTTGCAAACACAGCATATTTGTGTATCTATATTGTATAGTTCACATTATCAAGTCAAGTCACAACTCACAAGTGCCTTTCTCCGGCGATTACAGGGACCACTCACTACCTCTGTTAATAATTTTTTTACAACACTGTCAATCATGTGTGGCCTATCGGTGTTCACTCAATCAATAAAAACAAAGCACCTAAAGTCATCCCTTATATAAGCAAATTTCCTGTGTGGGATAGATGATCATATTATTTATCTTCATTTTCCTTTTGTAGTAGTCAGGGGCAGGGCAGGGTGAAAGTTAAATTAATTGAGCAGTAGCCCTTGTAACAGAGTATGGCCAGTGCCACCCGTAATAGAAAAGTAAGAGCTTCACCACCTGCATGTACTGGACTGGTACTGGACTGGACTGGTAGTCTGCGTCATCATGCGTCATCATGGCTTGCGTCTGTTTTTCTTGGGTGCAAGCCTACTGCGCTGGAATTATGCCGGCTTCCACAAGTTTACGTACTAATTTTGCTAAACAAGAGAGAAGAAAAGTCCAATGTAGTGAGTCCATATAGTGCTAGTAGAATTCCTGAAACTCCCACTAATGTTAAAGCAGAGACCGACGAAGTGGGAGGTTAGATAGATACATGCCACAAATGTTATGGACTGTGCTTGCAAGTTGCTAGTTCTACTGTGACACAACTTTCTGTTGAATTATTTTGTGTTAATCTTAAAGAGTATTGGTTACAGTATGTTTTCCTTTCTTCATATAGATACTCCTTCAAAACTAACAAGCAAGGAGTTGGCTATTCGGGCCCAGCAACGGAAATTGGAGGCAATTGTCGCCGAATATCGGCGGCTGGTGGCTCAGGAGGAGGAGGATGACTCACAGTCAACATCCACAACAGCTGCATCCTCCTCCTCTGCCCCTGGGTCATACAGCCAGCGCAATACTCCAATGGTACGGCGCCATGTTTCGGCAGCCACCCGCCGCAGCCGAGCAGCGAAAACAACAGGTGCCCCCCACAGTACCTGCAAGGCTTGTATGCACCGATTGACCCTGTGAGTGGCCTACCTTGAGCAGGAGGTGGCGAGACAGAAAGCCCTGCTCAAGGACCTCCGGAGAGAGCTGCGTGACCACCAGGCCACAGGACACCGCCGGCAAAATTAGAGAGAGAGATACTCTCCCTTGCCCCTTTTTAAAGACTTTTGGGGGGAAATTGGGCGTTGGGGTTTTGGGCTTTTGGGGACATGATTTCATGGACATTGGTTGGGGTTAGGGAGGGGGTGGGTAGGGTCTTGTGGGATAGTTTATTTTTGTCAAAATAATTATTTATTTTCAACTTAAACATAGCATACACATTTTGTGGGGGAGGCAGGGGGGTTAACTGTACGTTTGTTTTGCTGAAACTTAACTGGCTGCTTGATTCAAATTGTCTAATCGCCAAAGTTTGTACAAAAGTGCCACTGACAGAGTTTGTGAATTCATTTGTTATACTACTTTACTAGTACTATCGTCAGTCTCTCCTCTCTTCCTCCTCCATTATTCTTCCTCCCCAAAATGCTTATCACACATGAGATTCGTGTTTTTGAGAATAGGGCTAGGCACAGGGCTGGCAGCATGGTAAATGGCGATTAAGGTTGGTTATGGAATCCTGGACGGATGAAATGTCATTGTTGTGGTGTTAGTAGTAGTGGTACAAACTGGCAGTAGCAGCATATGAAAAAAATAGGAAATGAAACATTGAGTGGCCTGAGAGGAGCATTAGAACAGTACGATACATAGTACAGTACACAAGAACAGTGCCATACATTGTAGCCTAAGCAATGCTAAAGTATTCCATCAAAAGATAACTACTAGTTGCGTGGAGTATGGTTACTACAAGAAATAGTACTGAAGGACACAGCAGGGTAAGCATTCGTCATGTGTAGGAGGAGGATGTTGTTGATGATGAATCTACTCGATAGCGCCCATGAAATTCTGATTTGATTTTCAAATACTCACGGTGTGTGTCAAGCAGAATAAGAATATATCCTCGGATTCCTTGACCTGCCATGAAATTGATTTTCTGTTGCTTTTGACCTTATCCTCCCCAGCAAGTGTGTGGAATTATTGTTGTCATTTAGTCACACCTCAATGAAAACCACACAGCCCGGGGAAGAGGGTTAGGGTTTGAAAATTGGATGGGAATGGGGTTTTTTGGGAAAGTTTTGTGAAAAACACAGCATGGACAAACAACAAATGAAGAAAAACAAATCTTTGGATACGAAGATATCCATAACTCCTTTAAGGGATATAAAGGAAGTGCACGGATGAAGTTGTTTGCTAAAAGTAGTACTTACTACAACTTACTAACAATGAATAAACAATTTGACAGTACAGGGCTGCAGTAATTATGCAATTTCACTTGCCTATCTGCCCTCAGAGAAAATAAACACTTATTAGTACATTAAATTAGCTTTAAAAATAGCACAGAAACTTGTCAAATAGCTGTAGGGATGATTTTGAACCAGAGAGCAAACACACAGAGTCGCACTCATAGAAGTTCACAACAATAACATTATTTAAAAGATAATGAGAAGTGAAGAGGATACTGTAACTGTATGTTGTAGTTGTCCTGTTGAATTTGGGAAGTTGCATGCATCCAGCCATTCCTCTTATTTGCGGTACTCCTCCATTCCATCTGACGCTCCATCGATCAATCTTGGTGACCACACTGTCCACCGCCTGCCTGGCGGATTGCTATGATAAGCCTGAGTAAATGTTTTTCCCATCGCACAGGGTAAATGCCGGCCTGTAATTGTCGATGGAAAAACAGGAAGGGATATTAAAACACCCCGGAGGAAAAACATAAGGTACGGTGTGTAGTGCAAAAATAACACTTTCACTTTCAGAGGCGACAGTATTACATACAAGCATCATTTCTAAAGTGCGTACTCTGAGTCTCCTTTTCAAGGATAATAATTAGCACATAGCAGTCCAGGGCCATGCAGACGGTCAAGGCAGCCACCACTGAGTGATCCAACCTCCATGTAGCATACCTCTTTGACACAGACAGACGAAGCAGATCTTATTTTATACAGCAAGCCACATATCCACAATTTTACATGAACTGCTGTCTGGAGTCTGGCATAACAACACTACACTGGCTCCACCACTCCATACCACGACTAGACAGACATGTAGTTCTGCTGTGGTTGTTGTTGACTTGTTTACCTGTTTGCCACTCACGAAATGGCCATAGTTCTTCAGTAAATCGACGATGATGATCCATCCATCCCAGTGAGTGACTGTAAAGATATTATGTTACTTTGATCATCAAGACTCATCATCATCATCATGGTATTATGGCAAACTCAATGTTGTTCATGCAGTCACAATCTACACACAGTGAGTCCAAGGACATTTTCCATATTAAAAAATGCAACGTAGTGGCCCCTGCAGTAGAAGGACAATTTACAATAAACAAGGTAAAAACAGAGGAGATTTGAGTTACATTTAGTGTGTAAAACATTAAATAATAACAGAACACATAGGATTCATTTCATGCACAACAAACAAACAGCAATTGCTTTAATCAGAGCCAGACAGCCAGTGTTGTCCACTGCAAGCCATCTCATCATGTATTACCTGTTCCATTTTTTGACATCATCTTATTCTTAAGTGAAGGGCCACAGGGCAGCCTCTCATGTCATTTTCAGAAGTAACAGTCAGCATAGCGACAGATTCTTGATTCTGCGTAATCCGTCCATCTGCCGTGAGGGAAACAAATGGATAGGGGGAGTCTGGAGGAGAAGGATAGAGGAGCATGACTGAGTTGTGAACTTGTGAACTTAAGGAATGCAGACAGCATCACCTTCAATATGGAAATAAGACGAAGACAGTGCTGCTGATGGGTTTGTTGGGATTAGAGTTTTGTTGTGCTAAAAGTTGCAAAACAAAGAAAGACACACAGAAATAAAAGTGAATAAGGATGAAAAAAAGTAAGTATTTCAAGCTTAGGTGTCAGGGAAGTAGAGCTCATCCTCAAACTCTGTGAATTGAACCTGGAGTAAGTCAGCTACCAGAGGAGAACTTCTGTCACCTAAGTCGGTGTCCTCTTCTTCCTGCGTGGGTTCACGTATTTTGTAATCTGGTGGTATGAAGTGCTGATTCATCTTGATCAGTGTTAACCTCTCCACATTTTTGGGCGAGAGGCGGGTCCTTTTTGAAGTTACAATGGCACCAGCAGCACTAAAAACACGTTCAGAAGACACACTTGCGAGTGGGCAAGCCAAATAATTTATAGCCAGCTTGGTGATCAGTGGCCATTGAGGCCTTTTCCCATACCAATACACCAATGAGTTCTGATCAAAGAAGACCTCTGTTGGGTCATCCAGACAGGCCTGGACCATCCACTCAAGGTTGTCCATAGGTGCTCCACTTTGCTTACCATCTATTGCCTTTGCATCAACACTGGAACGAGCAAACCCATGATGAGTTATCTAATCCGCTTCCAACAATAGTATGGCTGGACCTGGTGCAGGTGATGATGATGATACGGTTGCTGCTGTCGGTAACGGCTGTGAGGGAAAGTGACTGCCTTCCGCCACAGAAGTGGACCTTGATGCGGATGGCCTGCTGCTTCAGTAGTACCTTCAATTTCCTGCCGCTCTTTTTCGAACCGAGTGGCTGACAGAGCTAGCCAATATTTGTACGCGGAAACATCTGCTTCATAAAAAGGAATGAATGTTTTGCTGGACAGTGCCTTTTTGTACTGTGGGTCCAGAATAGTGGCACAAATGTAATGTTGTTCTGAATGTATTGCTTTAAGCCTTTCATTGTCAACTAGACAGCTTAATAAGCTATCCTCCAACTGATATGCGTCTTGTTTTTCAGCATCAACTTGGAACGTTGAAGACACCGACTTCAGTTGGTGCTCTAGCATGCGCAACAATGGGATAGCTTTGCCCAAAGTACAGTCTTCCCTGCTGACTTCACGCGTGAACACCTCAAAAGGACAAAGCATGTCTGTCAGGCTTTTAACTAGGTCCCATTCATCCACCTCTAGCCACATGTCTTTCATAGAAGCACTCCGTGCGTTAAAGACATACTCATTGATTACCAAGTACTGCTCAAACAGACGCTCAAGCATGTAGAAGGTTGAGTTCCAACGTGTTGCTATCTCCTGGAAGAGTCCTCTGACTGGCACTCTACGGTCACGTTGAATGATCCTCAGCTGCTTCTGGCCCTTAAAAGAATGGCTGAAATGTGTGCAGATTCTTCGGCAGCTGGTCAGTAACTTGCTGACTGTGTTTTCTTTTTCAATAAACCTTGAACAACAATGTTAATACTGTGCGCCAAACACGGCACTATGAAATAGCCACCATCAGACATGGCCTTAACTATATTACTGCCATTATCCGTGGAAACATAACAAATCATGAGCTTTCTTGGATGCAGCCAAAGACTTTACTGTTAAACTCCTCCAAAATGTTTACTGCAGTATGAGATTGCTCCATGGCACACATGGCTACTGTTGCATGTTTCCGAGTAGCTTGAAAAATTGTGACACTGTCAACACCTGCAGCTATCTTGTCTCTAACCCAGTAAAAGAGACCCAGTGTGCAGTGATGCACATGTAATCAACGGCTTGGCAACTGGTCTAGATGTCTGTTGTCAGGTAGATAGTGTGAACAGCACTCTTCTGCAAAGCTGCCCCAATAACTTCCAGCACATTGTGATGTAGTGCTGGAACCGCAACTCTGGCAAAATAGGACCGGCTAGGAACCTTCCATTTAGGGCAGACTGTTACCACAAATTCTAGAAAACCCACCCTTTCCACAAAAGAAAAAGGGAGAAGGTCCAGTGCTAACATTTAAGCTAGCATTGCATAATTCAGACGTGCCGTTGGGTGGTTGCGTTCAAATGGCGCCTCCGACCAAAACATGCTTTTAATGGGAGTCAGGACCATTTTCATATATTATGAAGATCCAGACTTCTTCAACTCAGTTAGGCTCATTGATGTACTTTTTCGCATTGGTGTACCAGACTACTGTACCTCCTAGATGTTGCTGGGGTAGGGGGGGTGTAGGCGCTACCACTGCAGTGCTGCTGCCAGGGGTACTGTGTGTACCAGAAAAAATGTCTCTCGTTACTTCACCTCCCCCCTGCACAATCAGCTCCTCGTCATCAGATGCAATATCAATGGATACATTGGGATTTGTACTTTTGGCTTTCCGGATATTACTTAGGCGCCTCCCACTGGATAATGTTGTGTGTTTGGAGATGACCTCTCTGGCCTTCGGCACCATAGTTGGTATCCAGCTCACCCCGATGAACTACTTGTTTACTTGTTTACAAATCGAACAAATGACTAGATTTTCCGCCTTTTTTCTAACACGAAAGAAGTCCCAAACTGGGGAGTTGAGATTTCTGGTGGTGGTGGAGGTGCTACTTTGAATGCCCAATGAAGTGGAGGATGGACGTGGTGGAATTTGACTCTGTTGTGCACTTACAGCACCACTACTTGAGGTAATGGAGGACAAGATGGATGGAGGTCGCAGCCGGCCCTTCTGGCGATGAAATATGGAAGCTGTAGGTCGTGTCGGTGTAGTAGTTACCTGTGTTGGTGGTGGTACCAGTTGTGCCACGCCACACACATCCTGCACAGCAGCATTTTTGGATAGGGTAAAAATCTCTGTCTGCTGCATGCCCGCTGGGGCTGGAGTGATGACTGTGATGACTGGGTCATCATCATCAGACTGTTCATCAGCAGCAGAATACACCACTTCTACTTCTTCGTCATCACCCATAACTGAAAGCCTTGTGGGAACCTTCCTTTTACCTAGCTTGGTTGACTCATGGCGTGCCTCCCTCTCAGACTGTATCGGTGGGTGCCACTCAAGATCTAGATCATCAGAAGAAAGAGGGCTTGAAGAAGAACTTGTACTAACCCTCCTTGACCTTTTCCTTGCTGGGGATCTGGAAGACAATGGATCATCAGGAGGAGAGGCTTGCTTGGCTGATATTTCCACATGAATCTCGAATTCCTGATTTGCCCCTACTTCTGGAGGAACAAGCATTGTGGGCAGTTGTGGCTCTTCATGCACCTCTCCATGCGCCTCTCCATGCGCCTCTCCATGCGCCTCTACTTGCGCCTCTCCATGTGCCTCTACTTGCGCCTCTACTTGCGCCTCTACCTACACCTCTACTTGCGCCTGTACTTGTGCCTCTCCATGCACCTCTCCTTGCGCCTCTCCTTGTGCCTCTCCTTGGGCCTCTCCTTGTTGCACCTGTGGTTGTCGTTGCAGATGTGGTTGAACACTCATCAGATTAGTTACACCCTCCGTTGATTGGATGCTACTTTGCAATGAGTCTACGCCAACATCACTGGTCGATGGAGAAAGAGCAATTAAAGTGGCTGCCTCTGTGGCACTCATGGGTTTATAAATTGTAGTTGCAGCAACTGCAATGCCCCAAACAAACAACACCAACTTACTTGTAAAATCTCAACTCCAAAAGTGATCCAAACAAAAAGTCCTCAAATACAAATATCCAGCAGCAGCCACAAAGAGTAATCCTTCCAGCTCCAGATCCAAATGAAAAGTGACCAGGACATGGACAAAGCACTGGGAGGAGCCTGCTGGACAGGAACCGGAAGTTGGAGACTCTGAGGCACTTTGTTCCTCCCAACCCCCCAAAAATGCACTCCTTACACCAAAACGTGCAGCCAATGTCAATCTGAGGAGTTATTCTGATCGAAATCAGCAATTTCAGAAAGTTTATGCTGCCAGATATAGATTTCTTGTGCAGAATTGCAATTTTTGCGATTTCGGGAAAGCGAGATGTTCAAATCTCCCGCCGGATGTCAGCTGCGCAGCGCATCTACGTATTCGCTATTGTTTACTCTCGCGATACGTGATCCAGGTAGCCATGCGCTATATAAATACTGCTCAATATCAATATTAACGTGTTCTGGTCATCTGCTTCTGTCTATCTTAAGCACTGGGAGGCCTCCGGGTAGCCATGCGCTATATAAATACCGCTCAATATCAAATACCGCAGGCCCTTATGATGTATTCGCATTCGGAAAGTCTCGCATTGCAAGATGGTGGGAATCCATGACGTACTCGCGGTCGAATATTCTTGCGCAATCACGCCACGACGTGCTCGCGGTCGAAAAGTCTTGCGCGATCACGCAGTAAGATCGAAAATGGCGTAGCGCGCGCAAACCGGACTTAAAACAACTCGGCGACCTCATAATCACAGTAAGTCAACGGCGCGCGCGCGAGATTGAATTTTTAAAGTGCGACCAAGCAAAAAAAATCCACCAACTCGCGAATTCTTTGACAATTTCGTGCAATTCGCGGACCTCGAAATTGCCAAAAATTCACAAATTCTGCGAGCGGAACAGATTTTCAGCCCAGGCTTAGAATTTTTACTTACAAAACAGTCACTTGCCAGGCCAGTGGTATTTGTAAAGTTTTGTTATAAATTGTGTGCAGCGGCCGATAACACTTTGGCAAATCTAGTCTGGCATGAGATCAATCTACAAAGGGGAAAACGGCTCCCATGAAAAACATCTTGACAACAACATCAGGTTATTAGAGTTGGGCGACCTTTGGAATTCAAAGATCATCAGTCAAACTTTTAAGAAAGCAGTAAATAAGTCGATCAGACTGAAA
Source organism: Lissotriton helveticus (assembly GCF_964261635.1). NCBI lineage: Eukaryota > Metazoa > Chordata > Amphibia > Caudata > Salamandridae > Lissotriton > Lissotriton helveticus. The sequence goes on from NC_136062.1 coordinate 62,824,914, forward strand.
AGCTAGACCGCAGATAATATTGCCTCTAAGTTAAGCCAGATTGCTCTGTGCCAAGCTACTAAGAGGTGAGCACAGATAAAGTTAGGATTTGCCTGCTTTTCACCCGGACTAAGATTGTGGTTGCTGCTTGACTAGGGCTCATACCCCAGTCAGCTTAAAACCCAATTTCTAACATTGGTGATCAGCGGGGAGGATAAGTCTTGTGTTTGTGCAGTGCCCTATAGTAGCTTGGTATTTCCTACCCATCCACATCCAAGACCATTTTTCTTAAAATCATGTTTCTGCCCCTGGTCCACAACTGGAGTCATTGAATTTGAGCTGGCTAACTTGGAAACCTACACAGTGTCTCAAGTGTCTCAGCTTAAAGACTTTTGCAAGGAGATGGGTCTCCTTGCCAAGATTGCCACCAAGAAGATGTAATTACAAAAGATGCTGATGCCCTGGGCAGAAGCCTCCTCTGAGGGGAATGATAGACTGGGAGAGCCTGAGAATGTCTCTTCTGAGGGATCTACCTGCAGTGGCTGAGGGTAAAAGCCCTGAACTTGAGCTCCCTGGGAGAGCAGGAATCAGTGTCTTCTTCTGTGGCCTATCCCCAGAGGAGCTGAGGGAGAGGAAGGAGGAGAGAGAATTCAAATTGCAAATTCAAAAGGGAGGCAGAGAAAAAGAAAAGAGCCTTTGAGGAAAAGAACTTCTAACTGGCTCATGAACAGAGCCTGGAGGAGTAGAACATCAAGGCCAGACAGGATTATTCCAGCAGTGATGGTGACACCATACATGCAGTTCATGATGGAAATGCATGCCAACAATTGGGAGGGACACACTTCTGACGCTAGAGGTTGGGGAACAAAGCAAGTATATCCCTATGAGTGCCATTTTAATCGCCAAATTTGGTCTGGCCTCTGAGAAGTATTACCAAAAATTCAGGGACAGTCGGAAGCTCCCAACCCAATCCTGGGTAGATTTTGTTGATTATTCCAGTAAGGCCCTGAATTGCTGGGTGATGGGCAGCAGGTTTAATGATTTTAATGGGTTGTACTATTTAATCATGAAAGAGCACATGCAGCGTACCCTAGTGGACAGTAAGCTAACTGACACCTGGAAGATTGCTAAGGTGGTAGATCTCTGGGCTAGTACCAGAGTGTCCAAAAAGGTATCTAGGAAACTCGAACAAAGGTGGACAGGATTCCGCACAGAAGACATAGGGTGGAGAAAAGCTTAAAAATAAGGAGCTCTAAAAAACATCTAAAATAATTGTCAAAGCAACAGTGGTAACCAGCCTCAGTCTGATCCTAATCAGAAGGGTGCCTTTGATCATAAGACCGGGAGGTTTGTACCCAAATGAACTGAGTGCTACAAGCATGGCCACTCCAAGGGTGACTCCAATTGTTCCAAGAGGGCACAGTCCCACCATTGGGCAGGCACCTGGGTTTGGTTACTGTAGCACTTTGGAAGGAAGGAAGTCCCAGTTAGCTTTTGGGGACAGACAGAGGCGACCCAAGTTTACCTGGGGGATAAATAAATGGTGCTTAAAGCCCACATACTTGCAAATACTTCAAAACACAGGCAGTGGGTCACAACTAATGTGCAACAGCTTCAGGCTTTGTGAGACACAGGAGCCAGTGTGACTACTGTCAAGTGTCAGCTGGTGTCAGCAGAGCATGTCCGACTGAATACATTCCACTAAGTCGTAGCCACCGACAATCGAGAGACCCATCTACAGGTGGCTCTCATTCCTTTTAAGTGGGGGGTCTCAGGTTCTCTGAAGTTCTGCCATGCCTGTTGATTGTTTGCAAGGCAACAACCTGAATCACCTGCTTGGAGGGAGCTAGAGCTCAGGTTTCACTTGGAGATGATTGTATTGCCTGAGTGGGTCTGTATGATCACGCTGTCCATGGCTGGCTACCCTTGAAGAGAGTCAAGGGCACCTGGAGCCTGGAGCAATGGCCCAAACAGCTGCAAAGGAGAGCAGCAGGGGGCATGGGAAACCAGCCCCTGAAGTTCTGATGGTGGAGGTTTACGGTGTCCCTGAGGAGGAGGCCCACAGGCCAACCGGGGAGGACATTGACACCCTGGGTGACCTACCTGGCCTTGTTAACTGGCAAGTTGAGGGTGGGTTCACCAAGGAGGAATTCTGCAGAGGAGAGAAAGAGTACCCTACCCTTGAGGGCTTGAGGTGACAGTCCACCGTCCAGGCAACAGGAGAAGCCTCTGGGGATCCCATACTGGGAGAATCATGTTCTTTATAGCGATCGTAAAGCTCCTGGTACTGGGGCAGCCCATGTGCTGGTGGTCTCCCATTGTTACATATAGGGGTGGATGGAATTTTTTATTTCAGTGGCGGACTTGGAGGAATGTAGTAATTCTGCGTTAATTTCATACTGTAGTATTACTAATAAATTCCGTTGCTCTGCTCTGCCAGTAGAATTCATCACTACTGCTTTTTTCTCATGCTAAGGCTGGGAAACATCCATTACAATGCAGTTATTACATCACACTGCTTTTACAACACAGCTGTTACAATGCAACTGCCTTTACAGTGCATGTCATTACAATGCATGTCACTACAACGCATGTCATTACAATGCATCCCCTTACAATGCATGTCATTACAACGCATTACAAGGTACGTAATAGAGATTTTTACATTTTAGGGTGAGTATGGATTTTGGGGTACTTGGGAGTAGTAATTTTTACCCCTACACTATCCAACACTTACCCTACTGTTGCACTCACTAGAGTGGGAATTGTAATTTTGACCCCTACACTATCCAACACTTACACTTCTGTTGCTCTAAAAGTATAATGCGTTGTAATGGTATGCATTGTATTGGTATGCATTGTAATGAAATGCGTTTTAATGGTAGTTTTGAAAAATGCACTGTAATGGCATGCGTTGTAAAGGCATGTGATGTAATGGTAGTTTCGATGTAAAAAATTCATAGTAAAAGCATACGTTGTAATTGTTTGCAATGTAACGTCATATATTCATTAAGGCTGTGGCGTTGGGTGCTTGGAAGTGGCTTCAACTAGCTGCATACTCTCTCTCAGGGGCTTCATCGAACTCTCCACATTTTGATGGCTCCACAGTGGAGGTCGCTGGATCCTAGCGCAGAAGGCAATTAGGTGAGCCAAGAGGAGGAGTGGCCATGTGTGCTTTAACTGGCATTCAGTCTAGCAAGTGAGTCAGCCTTCTCCGGGAGGATTTATGGGGTAAATTAAATATGTGTCTGTAAATTGTGTATGTTCTCAAGTGTGTTAGCCAGGATGGATGGGTCCATCCAACCCTAAGAGCAGTCCCTTGTCCTCAGCCTATGGGGGTGGCTGGGTGTATGCTGAAAACTTGAAATGAGTAATATCAAAACTCGCATCCAAAACACGACTGTAGGAAGATTTTTCCCCACGTTGTTTACAAGGTACCCAAGTCCTACTGAAATGTGCATGTGGACTCTATTCTACAACCTTATTTAGGCTGGCTACCACCAGCTACGAAGGGCCAGCAGTCGCTTGACATTGAATAACTGAGATGAATTATTTATCACTCTGTCGTTTGTTTTGTTTCTGGTGTTGGGGTAAATGTTTTTGAGAACTTGATCCATATTTGTTGCTCATGCTTAAATTTCACTAAGGTGGCATTCACACAAAAAGGAACTCTCCGAATGATAACTTTGTGCAAATCTGAAGCCAAGTGGCATGACACTTCAGGCCTCAATCTTCAAACAATGTGTTTAGGTTGCATTGCTTCAAAATAATAGGACTTAAGCTACATACAAGTGGGAAACCTGCTCTGAGCACTCTGCTTTTTAAGGCATGTCTAAAATGTATAATCACATGCATTTCGTCATGAGTGAAGCACTGTCCCTAGGTATATATGATGCAATTGACAATGCACTCTACACTGGCATCACCCAAAAACTCCTCAGGGAACTACAAAACGTTCAAAATGCTGCAACAAGACTGTTCTTCAACATCTCCCACAGCAGTCACATCACCGAACACCTGCGAGAAATCCACTGGCTCCCAGTCAGCAAAAGAGTCACTTTCAAGCTTCTCACTGAACAGCATATACCAACCACCGTCTCTCATTCCACGTAACAATCAGACACCTCCGCTCGGCCCAACTGCCTCTGGCCAACGTCCCATGGTTCCGCAAGACCAGGACTGGAAGAAAATCTTTCTCCTACATTGCAGGCAAGACTAGGAACAACCTGCCTCTCCATCTCAGGCAAGCCCCATTTCTGACCAAATTTAGGAGGGATCTCAAGACCGGGCTCTTCGACTTAACCCCAGTTCCCAGATGGATCAGCAGCCTGCCTCCAGTGCCTTGAGACCGTCACAGGAGAGTAGTCATGCTATATAAACCCTGATTGATTGATTTATTGACAATGGGCCCCTCATAACAATGTTATCGTCAAAGCTTCATTCCTTCACTTGTCTGTTCAATGCCCCCCTCTTCACCACAGCCTTGCGGAGACTTCGCTCTCCCAACCTCAGTCTTGGTGTGCTCCACCATGACAGAAGGCCTGCAAAAACTGAAACACATAACAATGTGTGCATCAGTGCAAATGTTACCTGAAGATAGACACACTTTCCTCTGTTCTTTGAATGTGCTAGCTGCACAAGCTGCATACGCTGCACTGGCAATGCACACTTTGTGAAATGTGTTATGAGAATTAAGAACTGTATGTGATGGGCACTGCAACCTGCCCCACAACCCATGTGGGTTCTTGCTATTCGAAGCTTACTTTTAATTTTCTCATAATTTTACCATCCACTCACCCTGTAGAAATAGGGTACAGTTAGAGGTAGTGAAGTCACTGCTCTTCTGCTCTGTGACTGCAGCGGTAGAACCAAAAGCCACGACTTCCATCAGCGTCAGTTCTAGGGGGACCAGGAGGGACCTGTACAGCATTGCAGTGAAATGGGCTAAGCCCGGGATCACTGGGAAACACTCATCCACCACCCCTGTGTCCCCGCTGCTGCAGCACAACATGTTGAGAGGTACACTGTGGCAGGAACTGGAGGACATGCAGTGCTGGGAAGTGGATCTGCAGCGTAGCCGCTGCTTTTCTTAAGGTAAAGCCCAAGAGATTGCAAGCGCACAGCAACAGCTGTCAAATACACTGAAAGCACTTCCTGCTTTGGCCTTTGCAATGACCTGTGTGCTTAGCTGTAGGGCAGGGGCGGGATGCAGCTGGCTTTATCTCAATCTATCATGTGACTGTCCAAAGGCACCTAGGAGCTGCGGGAAGATGTATTCAAGGTTACTTGGTAGCTGTTTCAGCACATAACCAGCACCCTGGAATATGGGCATACTGGTGCATACCACACAGAGAAGCCTTTGATTTACGTTTATAATGGCATCGCTTATGCTTGCCACCATGTAGGACTGCCAATTGTGGAGGTTTGGGGAAAGCTTGTGTGCTAAGGCGCTTGACCTCGGACCTGAGGATCGGGGTTCGAGTCTCGGTAACGACGCCAAACATCCTGTGATTCTGGGCAAATCACTTAATCTCCCCGTGCCTAACAAAAATGAATGTGTGTCCTCATGTAATTGGTGCTATGTAAAGCACTCTGATACCCGATTCGGTTTGGGTATGGTTCACGCTATATAAAACTCTGCTAAACAATAGCATAGTGATAAGCAACCCACCTTGAGGAGTTATTTTATTCATAGAGTACCTTTAGAAAATAAATACTTAAAACAAATATAGCTATGGAGGTCCCACAAAGAGACTGACACTTTTCCATGCAGTGAATAGTGCTTTTATAGGGGTGAGCAGAACTCCGTGGAATTTCGTAGAGTTTTTATGTAATGCTGCTGAATTCTGTGGAGTAACACTCTGCAAGTACAACCCATCCTAAGTTACAGGGCCTTCCTACTGGGTTGTCCCCCAAGCCCCCGACAGGACATTTAGGACAAGACAAGACCTTTGGCAGGCTTGTCTCCCACTTCTATTGGCTCAGAATGAAGACAGCCTCAGATGCAACCTACAGGTCCTGTTCCACCTGCCAGGCTAGAGAGAAATCAGTGAAAAAGCAACAAGCTCCCCTAGTCCATTACCAGTTGTTGGTACCCCCTTTGGAAGGGTGGGAATTGACATCATTAGACTCTTTGACTCCAAAACAGCCTTACGCAGCATGTGTGTTCTGTTCTTCGTGGGCCATCCCATCCGCTACCCAGAGACCATCCCTCTGAGGTCAGTGACGGCACTTGTGTTAGCTAAAGCTCTGATGGGGATCTTTACCTGAGTTAGATTCCCCAAGGAGGTAGTGTCTGATACAGGCACTAACTTAATGTCTGCATACATGAATTCCATGTGGGATGAGTATGGTGTAACTTACAAGTTCACCAAACTCTATCCCCCCCAAAACTAATTGCCTTGAAGTCAGATTTAAGAAGACCTTGAAGGGCATGGCTATGGGCTTGCCTGAGCCCTTGAGGTGTAAGTGGGACGTCCTCTTGCCTTGTCTTCTCTTTGCTGAAAGGGAGCTGCCACAGAAAGGAGTAGGGCTCAGGCCTTTTGAACTCCTCTATGGCCATCCTTTTAGGGGACCTCTGAGTCTTTTTAGGGATGTGTGGGAGCAAGCTCCTAGGAACCCCCACCAGGAAGTGGTCAGCTATATGCTGGCCCTCTGCAATCAGATGCCTTCTAGTAGAAGGCAAAAAACAATTTGAACGCCAAACAGGAGGTCATGAAGCTCTGGTACAACTAGAAGCCCTCTCTGGTGGATTGTGAGCATGTCCAGAAAATGTGGGTCACCCAGCTAGTAGTGCCCAGGACTCTCCAGGACTGCTGAACTGGTGCATATGAAAACAAGGAGCGTAAGGGGAAGGTCACCTACTTGGTGGTCCTTCTGACCCTAGGAATCCTCTTAGCGTGCTGCATGTAAACCAGCTCAAGCCTCACTTTGAGAGGTTTAAAGTGGCCATGCTCCTCCTGACATATGAGGGGGTGAAAGTGGAGTGAACCTCTCCCTGACATCCTCTCTGCATACGAACAGCATGGGTCAGTGGGGTTGTCAACCTTTCTTTCCCTCCTACCCCAGAACAGCAGGGTGATTGTTACCTGTTGCTGGGACAGTTTGCCTCACTGTTTTTACTCACCCCTGGACTCAAATATCTGTGCATCTATGATGTTAACACTGGAGATGGTCAACTTGTGAAAAACAAAGTGTACAGGTTGTCAGACAGGGTGGTATCCAGGATCAAGGAGGAAGTCTACAAGATGTCAGCATTAAGGGTGATTGAGCCTTTTATAGTTCCTTGTCCAGCCAGTGTTCCTGGCACCAAGGACTGCCCCACCAGACACCAAACTGAAGTGTGGTTCTGCATGGACTACAGAGGACTCAACTCAGTAACCAAGACTGATGCCCACCCCAGCCCCCAAGCTGATGAGCTCATGGACAGGTAAGGCACTGCCACATTTTTCAGTACCTTTGATTTGACATCAATGTACTGGCAGATCACTCTGACTGTGGGGGCCAAAGAGAGGTCAGTGTTTTCCAAACCAAAGGGTCATGTCCGATTTGGAGTGATGCCATTTGACTTGGAAAATGCCTCTGCTCCCTTCCAAAGGTTGGTTAACAGGTTCCCAGCTGGTAAAGAGGTCTTTTTTGCCCACTTACCTAAATGACATTGTTGTCTCCAGTTCCAGTTGGGAGGAACACCCACAACACCTCCACAAGATGCTTCAGACCTGCAACAGGCAGGCCTGACAATCAAGGCCAGAAGCAGCAGATTGGGCAGGGTTCCGTGGTGTACCTTGAACAACTGGTAACAGGGGCAAGGTTGAGCCCCTCCAGGCAAAGATTGAAGCCATCATGGCCTGGCAAACACCTGATAACCAAACAGAGTTGAGAGCCTTCCCGGGCCTCACAAACTACTACAGAATATATATCATATATATATATATATATTTAAGAGTTACGGCACCATTGTGGCCCCCTTAACAGAGCTGACTTTGAAGAAGCAGCTCAAATTGGTGATCTAGACAAAGGTTTGTCCGAAAGCCTTTGACGCCCTCAAGGAAGCCATGTCTGCAGCACCTGTACTCAAGACACCTGATTTCTCCAAGCAATTCATTGTGCAAACAGGCAATCAGATCATGGCACAGAAGAAGTCTTAACACAGTTAAATGAAGAGGGTCTAGACCACCCTGTAGCCTTCATTCATAGGAGGTTACTTCCACTGGAGCAGAGGTGCAGTGCCAATGAAATATAATTTTTTTCTATGCACTGAAGAAGTTGGGTCCGAACTTGTTTTGGACTCACTTCCTGGTTCACACAGATCAGAGGCTCCTCAGATGGGTCATGCAGATTAGGAGTGAGAATCCAAAACTATTGAGGTGGTTCATCTCTTTACAGGGAATGGACTTTATGATAGAATCCAGCCTGGGGTCAGACCATGCCATCGCTGATGGTCTCGCCAAGTTTTTTCATCCTAAAGTGGTTCGGTAGCTCTACCCACTTTAAACTGGCTGGAAACGTGTTAGACCCGAAAACCTTGAGGTAGTCTCCCCAGCAACTTTCTGCCTATCTCCTCCATTTTTCTGACCTTTTTTTCCTGTGTCTAGGACTCTGTGCACTTTACCACTACTTGTCAGTGCTAATGGGCTTGTTCTCCCTCCCCTACACATGGTATTTATGGTCCTTCTCCAGCTGTCACATTTAATTTACCTATAGGTCCCTAGTAAATTGCCCTACTTATGCCAAGGCCTGTGAATTAAATTCTACTAGTGGACCTGCAGCCCTCATTGTGCCACCCACTTAAGTACCCTCCTAACCATAGCTCAGGGCTACCACTGAAGAGCTTGTACATGCAGTTTACACTGTCATTTTGACCTGGCAAATTAAACCTCTTGTCGGGCCTAAACCTTCCCTTTTAGTTCATATAAGTCACCCCTAAAGAAGACCCTGGACATGCCAGAGGGTAGGGTGCAATGTATTTAAAAGGTAGAACATGCACATTTAGAAAATTGTTTTTTCACTTCTGCAAGGCCTGTCTCTACAATAGGATAACACTGGGATTACGGTATTACATTTTATAAGTGTAATTTCCAATTGCAAAGAGATAGGCTTTTCAAGTTTGGTGTCTCTGGACTCAAAATTTAAAATCACAGTTTAGAGTAAAGTCCGATTTTAAATTGAAAGTCTGAAATTGCCACTTTCAGAAAGTTGGCATTTTTTTTTGTTTAGCAATTTGGTACCTACTCCCTGTCTCTGATACTGCTATGCGGATGGTGACAGCTGGGCTTTGTGTATTCCCCTTGGACATCAACATACAACAGGAGCTTCAGTGTGACATGCAGTTATACTGTACATTATGTTACATTATTGTAGAATTTATATTGCTCTTCAAATTTCTGACTAAGCCACAAAGTATCCTGTTGGTAGAATAGTACTCTAGTCTGTGTCTGGCTTTCACATTGATTCAGGACTGGAGGTTTTATATTTTAAAGCCACTTACTCATTTGCTTGAGTTCTGGTACAGGGAGAACTTGGCTTTACAGTTCGGGCTTGACTGTTACCCTGAGAAACAGGGTCAAGACTGATTTGCATATGGCTGGGTCTAAACTGAGGTGGCATGGCGAGCAAACAAACGATGGGTTGGACTGCTACCCTGAGCAATTGCCAGTGGTTTGAGTTATTGCAAGCATCCTCCCATCACCTTTTGTGTGTTTCACTCAATAATACAAGACTTAATAGATTACCTTTTGTGATATAAGGGATAAAAAGTACTCCCTGGCATACATTGTAAGGATATTGCAAGTGACTGAAGAGTTTGGAAACCATATACAGGAACGAGGACGAAGACTAAGTTACTTTATAAGGTTATAGAACTCCAAGGTGACTTGTTGTCTACTTCTCATGTGTGCCAGGGGTACCTTATTCCATAATAATACAGTGTCACGCCATTGCATTTCTCACAAACCATTAAAAACCTTGGTGCATAGCTCTTGCATATGAAAGAGCGAGCGTGTTTGCAAATATGTAGAATAAAAAATAAAACCTCCATGTGCAAAATAAATAAATCAAAAACCTGTTGGATATTTGTTTCAAACAGATATTAATAACAGTTCAATTATAATTCAAATCAGTTTAGAAAAGAAAAAAGCTGCAGTAGCTCGCAATCTGTAGAAACATGCAAAAAAGATTTTCGTTTTTCTTTATCTAAGGAGAGCAAAAAATAAGCATGTTCTCCCTGCTTTTCATTGTAAGCTATTGCAATAGAGCAAAAAAAAAAAAAAAAGCAGCGTTCAGTTGTCCTTGCTTTAAACAGCGTTTTCAATTATGCTCTAGACTTGACTTTCCTATTACCTGGGATGCTAGCTCTGGCAGCAGGTATTATGACATTAGAATGCCAATGTAATAACTTCTGATAGTCGAATTTTTACATCTGTTCTTTATAATCGGCAACTGGCTGCGTCACAAGTTGCCAATTATAAATAATTTAGATTTAGACAGGGATTATAGAACCACTTGTATTGCATTGTAATAATTGGAATATTAAGGGCCTTCCATCACCTGGGTGTTGCTTGTCTAGAAGTCTCTGCAAAGTTTTAGACCTTACCACACCCACAAATTGACAACTTCCCAAAGTACTTAATAAAAGTGTATTGAAGATTACTTGCTGGAAATTGGGCAGATTAATTATCCTCGAACTAACTTGAACATAGTGACTGTCCTCCCCTCAAGGTTACCTAATTAGCATATTATGAGTGATACATTGCATGATCATTTTAGATTCCAAATGAAATACATAGGAACTAGGGAGACTTAGGTTGAGGTGCTTTTCCATTGGCAATTACATAGATTTCGAAGTGGTCAAATGAAAGTGTAAAGATTGAATGTTTAACTTGCGGCCCTTCATTTTTGCAGATGTACATGGCTATTCGAAAATATTTTCATTAAGTATACTTTTGATACCTGTTAAAATGGCTTTATCCTTTTAAGGCAACATCCAAAAGTCAAACCTGCTATGCTTTAGTTCATTATTGACAATATTTTATGTAGGAACATTATAAACCCAGTTGCTGCCGAATTAATTACGTCGTGACGTATATACTGTATAGTTTCGTTTCTCTATTTTGAAAGAATTCGAGAAATCCTTATGAACATTATTTTATTGATCTACATTTTTTTCTTCTTTGTGTCAAATTACCCTGTTAACGTCCATTAGTGTTTTAAACTGATGTGAAATTTAATTCCCAAAAAGTATCATTTTCAAATCCATGTTCATGTTTTCAAAGCTTACCACCACCGATTTGGATCTACTTACCTCCAACAAACGTTCTGTCATGTCATTACTCACTGAAGAGTACTCCCAGGTCATCAGCTACAGTACTTTTAGTCATTCTTAGGTTTTGCCATGTAGACCTATCTGGAATAGGTGGAAATGGGCCTTTTCGAAATGAGTTTAGTTTCCGCTCCGGTTTCTACCTTTGTTTGCGCTTCCACTTTCTTCGTCCTTCATGGCCTATGTCCATTCAGCAATAGTAAATAAATCATTTTTTTTTTGTTTAAGAAATTTTTATTAGCATTTTTAAATTACTACAATGCAAAGGTCATAATAAAATCGAAAACTAATAATATACAATAAAGAGTACCGAAACAAATGCATTGAGTAATATATATATTATAATAAATAAAAACAATAAAAAAAATTAAAAAGTATAATGGTGCATGGAAACTGCTTCCCTTTCCTGTCAATTTGGAATCCATTTACTCATTAAACAGCTTCTCTGATTGAAAAATCCGGCTACAGAGATTTCGGGAGCGCTCCTCTTTTTGGTTTATGAGCACACATCATCCCGCTGCCCCTGCGGCTAAACAGGTTAATCCCGATTATAGTTTGCACATCTGTGTTTTACCTCACTTTTCGACAGTGGCTGAAATTCGGCAATAACTGCGTGTAATTTGCATAAGACCCCTCTCTTTGTCATGACACAGTTTTCCTTCTAATAGTGATTTTCACTTTATTAGCATTGTGTACTTGCATTGGGTTTAAAACAGTGCTCCTTCTATGCCTGTAAATGTGTGCATATTCCCTTATTTCTTTTTAGTTTAAACACTTAGGGGCAGATTTACAAGCCCCCTGCGCCACCACTACGTCACATTTCATGATGTACTGGTGGCACAGGGGGCTCCTCCATATTTACAAGGAGAGGAAAAGCCACCCTGTGTGACTTTTCCTCTCCTCGTAAATATGGCACCTTCACACACAGCACTGTGCGTGGAAGGGGCGTTTCATGGGTGTTGCTGTGGGTGTTCCCACGCAACACCCGTGGAACAAGCACATCTCCAGATTTACGAGAAATCATAAACTCTGTAGATGCGTGTGAAGGTGAACAGCCATTAGAACGCGGCTGTTTGTACGCATACCATTACTTCGCAAGCGCTACTACGCTTCCAATGTAACAACGCTTACTATTAGTGCGCATGCTGTTACATCGCAAGCGTTGTTACAACTACGCCTAGTAATTGTATGCGCTATTGCCATCGTTATGTTAAAGGCGCATCCATTTCCAGACGAGGCAGGAAGCCGGAGCAGAGAGGAACCATGCTAGATGAGAGGGACCATGAGGAGAGAGAGGTAAGTTGGGCTGTCTAGTTTTCAGGGTCGTGAAGGGGGTAGTGCTTAAAGTTGTAGTGTTGTGTGTGTGTGTAATGTAGTGTACAGTACTATAATTGTGTTTAGTGTAGTGTAGGGGTTGTGAAGGTTAGTGTTTTAGAGTAGGTAGTGTACGTGAGTGGGGGTAGAGTTAGGGTCGTGCTGGGGGTAGTGTTTTAGGGTTAGGGGAGAGTTGTAGTGTTGGTCTACAGTAGGGTAGTGTGATAGGGTTTAGTGTAGTGTCAGGGGGTTGTGAAGTGCAGTGCTACAGTGTAGGGGACGGACGTGGGGTAGAGGTAGGGTCGTGCTGGTGGTAGTGTTTTAGGGTTTAGTGTAGTGTTGTAGTGTTTGTTTAGTGTAGGCTAGTGTTTTAGGGTTTAGTGTAGTGTCAGGGGGTTGTGTAGGGTAGTGTTACAGTGTAGGGGAAGGACTTGGGGTAGGGGTGGGGTCGTGCTTGGAGTAGTGTTCTAGGGTTTAGCGTAGTGTTGTAGTGTTTGTGTAGTGTAGGGTAGTGTTATAGGGTTTAGTGAAGTGTCAGGGGGTCGTGTAGGCTAGTGTTACAGTGTAGGGGAAGGACTTGGGGTAGGGGTGGGGTCGTGCTGGGGGTAGTTTTCTAGGGTTTAGGGTAGTGTTGTAGTGTTTGTTTAGTGTAGGGTAGTGTTTTAGTGTTTAGTGTAGTGTCAGGGGGCCGTGTAGGGTAGTGTTATAGTGTAGGGGAAGGACTTGTGGTAGGGGTAGGGTTGTGCTGGGGGTAGTGTTTTAGGGGTTTAGTGTAGTGTCAGGGGGTCATGTAGGTTAGTGTTACAGTGTAGGGGAAGGACTTGGGGTAGGGATGGGGTCGTGCTGGATGTAGCTTTCTAGGGTTTAGGGTAGTGTTGTAGTGTTTGTGTAGTGTAGGGTAGTGTTTTAGGGTTTAGTGTAGTGTCGGGGACGTGTAGGGTAGTGTTACAGTGTAGGGGAAGGACTTGGGGTAGGGGTGGGGTTGTGCTGGGGTAGTGTTCTAGGGTTTAGTGTAGTGTTGTAGTGTTTGTGTAGTGTAGGGTAGTGTGTTAGGGTATAGTGTAGTGTCAGGGTCGTGTAGGGCACTGCTACAGTGTAAGGGAAGGACCTGGGGTAGGGGTGGGGTCGTGCTGGGGGTAGTGTTCTAGGGTTTAGGGTAGTGTTTGTGTAGTGTAGGGTAGTGTTTAGGCTAGTGTAGAGTCGGGGGCATGTAGGGTAATGTTACAGTGTAGGGGAAGGATTTGGGGTAGGGGTGGGGTTGTGCTGGGGTAGTGTTCTAGGGTTTAGGGTAGTGTTGTAGTGTTTGTGTAGTGTAGGGTAGTGTTTTGGGATTTAGTGTAGTGAAAGGGGGTTGTGTAGGGTAGTGTTACAGTGTAGGGGAAGGACTTGGGGTAGGGGTAGGGTCGTGCTAGGGGTAGTGTTTTAGGGTTTAGGGTAGTGTTTGTGTAGTGTAGGGTAGTGTTTAGGCTAGTGTAAGGGGGTCGTGTAGGATAGTGTTACAGTGTAGGGGGTCGACTAGGGGTAGGGTTTGGCTGGGGGTAGTGTTTTAGGGTTTAGAGTAGTGTTCTAGTGTAGTGTAGTGTTTTAGGTTTCATGGTAGTGTCGGGGTTTGTGCAGGGTAGTGGTTAAGTGTAGGGGACGGACAGGAGGTAGGTGTAGGGTCATGCTGGGGGTAGTGTTGAGGGGATTAGAGTAGTGTTGTGTAGTTTGTCTAGTTTAGTGTAGTGTATTTACATTTAGAATTTTCCATTGTGTTGGGTTGTTTATTTATTTAAATTATTGTTTGTAAAATAATTTATTTTGTTACAAAGTATTTTTGAAAAAAAGACATTTAAAATTACTAGCCCAAAAAAAACACTATTTAGCTGCAATCCCATCCCATGGGGAAGTTTACTTAAATTTTTAAATATTAATAAAAGAAAATGTTCACTAAGTAGTGGTATGCGTAGAAAGGTTAGGCGAAGTAAAAGTAAATTAATAACGTATTAATGCATTTGCGTTGTAATTGAATGCGAATTAAAATTATGCGAAGTGAAGGCATTTGCGATGTAAAAACATTGCGAAGTAATGGCATGCTAAGTATCGTCATACATTCGCGTGTGTGAAGGCGGCGTAGCGATGCGCAACGAGGAGAAATGTTTTCATTTCTTCTCGTTTTTTCCTCTTTCAATGAGTGCTGCATTCTACAGCACACATTGAAAGAGGATAAAGCCTCTTGTGATTGTTTTTGTGCAGGAAGGTCTCCCTTCCTGCACAAAAACAATCTCCCCACGACGCAGGCATCCTTGCACCTTGGTGCAAGGGTGCCTGCGCTGTCGGACGGCTGCAGTTTGTGCGCAAGCACAGGGGAATCACAGAGATGCGACATTTTCTTGTAAATGTGTCGCATGTCTATGCTTTCCAAACTAACGCATCACTTTGTTGTAAATTTGCCTGCAAGGATTTTTATTGGTACTGAATCACCCAATGACTGCTGCATCTCTCTGTATACCAGGACCTTGCCAAAAAATGGTTTGCTCTCGCACTAGACAGTATCGAAAGTGATGTACGAATTAAAAATGGTTCACTTCCACTGAGATGGTACAAATAATGTAGTAACAAAATGTCTTCCATTAAAGGGTCAGATTAAATTCCTGGGCCTGTGCGATAAAGGAATGTAATGGGCTTCATACGAATTAACGGTCCTGTCTAATTTAAAGATAAGTCATTTTGTAATTAGCATTTCATAATTACATTAGTTTAATCAATTGCATTATTACTATGCATGCCGCATGAAATTAATTACGACACTGATTGTAATTAGGTTAACAATATTCATTGTTGTTATTAAATTAAATAATCACATTAAGTACATGTAACTTGATTTAATTCAATTCTCTTCATGTAAAATTCTACTTAATTTTAACAATCAATAAATCATTCATCCATTCCTATCAATTTGCCTAATTTCAAATGAATACCAATTATATCTACACACAATAGAACAAGAGTAAAATGTGATAAATGGAAACCATCTAAAATGTCATCCCAAAATAGAACACATTTTTGGTGTGACTCCTGAATATCAAAACCACTACATCTGGGCAACATAAACAATATTGTGGCAACATGTCAAAGGCCAGAATCTCGAAAGGTAGGTTAGTATAGATTTTCCCTACCTAACTCCACATAATGCATATCTTCACGGTACAGATGTTAAGTTAAGATTAGTAAATATGTACTTCCTCTGTGGACCTAACTTTCTGTATTTTGTCCCTCAATATATTGTCCATGATATTAGGTTGCCATGGTGTACTTGCACTCAATATTTAAGAGAAAGACTTCCTTTTGATTGCAGCAAAGGGTTCCTTGTTACTAATTACAAAGTCTTCCACAAAGAACAAAATGTTTCCGATATAGCAACAAATAGGAAAGTTGCAGCTTCAGTGAGTCTTTTTTTTTGTTAACTAATTTTTTATTGAGGTTTCAAAAAGCAAAAACAAATTCAACAACGTTTGTAGAAGTAAGCATAGGCCCTGCCACCAACAGGCTGTCGACATCCAGGATAGTGGTCATACCGCTGCATTATGATGTGGTCGGTTCGACCGCACAGGCACTGTCATAGAGATTACGATGTCCATTTCCCACAGCCTTTTCATGGCTGCACACCGCACCGAAAGGCTGTCGTAAAGGGCCTTTTGGGGCCACTAGCAGGGCCTCAGTCTCCTGTGGGCCTCCGCTGAGTGACCAAGGAGGCACATGTGGTGCCCCCCAAAACATCCATGCACCGTGTGCCATTCACCACATGGTTCCTGGCACAGGATGCATGCAGGATTAAAAATATCCCCTTTTCTATTGAGGCTTCTGCTGCAGCCTTTTTCTGGGCCAGAGCACCAGCCACGATATAAAAAGGGATGTTTCTGACTGACTACGCGGTGGTCGCCTGATAATCTGGCAGGTGGACCCACATACCACATGTCAGGCGATCTCAATCCCACTGTGATGGTGGTCGGACGCTCTTCTAACTGACATCGGAATAAGGCCCATAGGGGCACATTATCAAGGACAGCGTTAAAATTATCGCCGGTTTAGCAGCAGAAAACTGCAGCGATAATGGGCTTGATAATATGCCCTGGAGAATTGTAATAGAAGTCCTTGTTCACACCAGAACATGGACTTCTATTGGAATTCTCAAGGGCATATTATCAAGCCCATTATCGCTGCTTTAGCGGCAGTTTTCTGCCTCTAAACCGGCGATAAAGTTTAATGCCGTCCTTGATAATATGCCCCATAGTTCATAAAAGTATTGCATATATGAGAAATAAACCTATGTAATGAAATACTTTATGTGTGATTAGTTTATAAAAAAGAGAGAAAGAAATAGAAGAAGAAAAGAGGAAGATAGAAGTGAGTTAAGAAATTGAGGAGTGCATGGCGAGAAAAGTAGGAAAGGTCAGATTTATTATTCTGTAAAGATACAGTGCGTCTTATTAACTCTGGAAAACTGTTGCCTCTGACTTTCAGACAGCATGTGCCATTTGACGGCCATTTCACAGCTCTTAGCACTCAACCCCAGGTGCTACTGCCTCCGCAGCACAAGGCATACTCCGTCCCATCCGCTACACCAGATAGTTCTTTGCTCTGAGCCTGGGGCATTTCTCCATCCCCATATAGCCTGCTGATGGTTTTTTTTTCACCTTTTGCTTCGTGAACACAGGGAGGGTTGTTTCGCTCAACAATGATATCTTGTAACTGAAATTTGTCCCCGCTGGTGGGTATGGCATATTAAACCAAAGCAAAGTTGACAAAGTGTGGGGACGTTCCTTATTATTTCCTTTCCTGTTGATATCATCTAGCACTGTACCCAAAACTATGGCTTCTGCTTTTAAAGTTTTCCTGAGATGCTTGAATATATTAGTAATTTGTCATGGGGCAGTATTATGAAGAACTTATTTAAATGATCTGGGGCTAAAGTGCTATCAAGATTGGATCGATCCACTTTCTTTGTGGGTCTGTCAGGTAAGTCAAGTTCCTATGCTTGTTAGATAGATAGTTTAATGTCATGTCAGTTGAAGTAAGTGTTTACTTATTCAGGTGTATGTGACAGCTCCTCTCACCACTCTAGCTCAGGAAGGCACATCAGCCTGGTGATCGGTCTCAGAATATTCAGGGAACACCTCAACTTCCTTTGTGTGACTGCTAGAGTGAATGCAAAAACATGCCTGTCGCAGACTAAAACAGACATTGAGTCCACATGCAGACAGAGGCACTAGATGGATGAACATGAAAAGGCCCACTTTCTAAAAGTGGCATTTGCAACACACACTTTAAAAACTATCTTTACTAAAAGAGGGCCAGTATATCTCCCCACAAGATTTACACCATACACTACAATGAGGACACTTAGATCTACTTCTGCAAACCTACTCAAATTGCCCGGCTTCAAACTTAAAACCAGGGGAGGGAAGTCAGCTACTGTGTTAGGGGCAAAGGCTTTGAATTTCGTGCCAAACACATTAAGGTCAATGGAATCTGAAAAGCAGTTTAAGAAGGCCCTAAAGACATGGATCTATGGAACATCTGATGAATCTTGCTTTGCCCTCATCTAGATCTTGACTTGTCAACGCTGAAATTAGTTATCTTATAAAGCAAGGAGGCTCCTCTGGGAGTGACATTTCATTTTGTTTCATTTCATTTCAAATTATGTGTTTTTAAATTATACCAGATATAGCAAATTATGTGTTTACTTAGATAGAGAGGGCAGTAGACCAGCCTTACAATTGGCCTGTTAGTTCTGGCCCTTGGGGAAGATTAAGAATGAAGTGCTGGTCCGTAAAATCCTAAGGATGTGAATGATAATAGGGTCTTATGTGTTAGTACAGAGTATGGCAGATGCATCCAGGAAGAAGACCTAAACAATAAATGAGTCGTGGGAATAACCTTTGTGAGGTAGGGAGCAGCAGTGGGACCGGTCAAGGCAGGTCAGGAACATCAGAGTTGCAATAATGTTTAAGGATTCAAATAGCTGGTTGAGACCATGGCTCAAAAACCTTTGCGGTAACAATGCTGAATTACTGGAAAAAACGTAAGCAGCCATACTACTCTGCCTCTAACTGACATGGTTGTATGGTTGTACGTCAAGTCCATGGTAGCAATGGGATTAGTGAAGATTGCACATCCAGATGTGCACAGAAGAAACAGGGTGAGGAGTGATGTTAGAAATGTGGATCTCTAGTTTTCAGTTGTATGCACCCTGTCCAAGAAGGGACCCTTCATTCTAGTCAGGAGTAAGTGAGTTACATATTTATGATAATCCCTGCTCACCCCCTGTGTAGCTTTCCAAGAGAAGTCAGACCTATCTTAGAGGTAATGTGTAAAGTATTTCGACATAATATACTCAGTAACACAGAGAAAACACTACAATTGACACCACACCAGTTTAGGAAAATAAATAATCTTTATCTAAACCAAACCAAACTACAATGACAAAAATCCAAGATACAGAATTCAAAAAAAGACTTTTTAAAAGTGGTAATCAGTTCTGTCCATAGATCTCTATTGATGTGGTAATTTTCCACAAAGTTCCTTAGATGGGTCAAAATCCACAAAGAAAAACAGTCGCAGAGGAGGCAAACGTTGGAAAAGTCCTTGATGCGTCGATTCCTGAATACCTGGGGAGTCAAGGCATCAGTTCTGCTGCATGTAGAAGAAGTGTTGCGTCAAATCAGAGCTGGAAGGGGAAGTGATGTGTCAAAATCCAAGACTGTCCTGGTCTGCGGGTGATGAGGTGGAAAACTTGGAAAACAGTTTTGATGAGTGAAAATCTGGATATGCTAGAGGTCGATGGGGTGGCGGTAAACAGGCACTGTGCTGACTTTTTCTGATGTACTGTCAGCCGCACAACAGGATCTGCATCAAAGTCAATGCAGTGATCTCAGACTTCAGAGGCACAGTGCAATAAACTTGGACACCAGCGATTTCTTCAGCGGTGGGCCAGCGCTGTGCTGATTTCTTCAGCCACACTGCGGCGGTGCATTGAAACCTTATCTGCACAGTGTTGTTTTGGAAAAACAGGCGCTGGAAAGGCAAAGCGTTGATTTTCAGGTCTTTTGTAGCATTTTGCAGCAGGAACCACCTCCAAGGACTGGGATTGTCACCAAGTGACAGGTCAGACCTTCCGGCAGTGGAGTTCAGGGATGCTTCAGGTGAAGTCTTAGATGGCCTGAGATTTCTTAAGAGGAGGCAAGCACCTTCAAGCCCATGGATAAACTTTACAAGCAGGATGCACAGACCATTCCAGTCCTTTTCCTCTCCAAAGCAGAAGAAGCAACTGCAGGCTAACCCAGCAAAGCAACATGCAGCAAAGGGGCAGTCTCCTCCTTACAGCTATTCAGCTCTTCTCCTTAGCAGACTCTCCCCTTAATCCAGAAGTTTTCTAAAAGTCTGAGATTTTAGGTCCAATACATATACATCTTCTGACGTTTGAAGAAGGCATTCTTCAAAGGATTGTCTATGTAGTGCACAAGTTCTTGTCCTGCCTGGTCTTTGCTCCAGACACACTCTGGGGGGGGGGTGGAGACACCATTGTGAGAGGCCAGGCGCAGCCTTATTCAGGTGTATGTGACAGCTCCTCTCACCACTCTAGCTCAGGAAGGCACATCAGCCTGGTGATGGGTCTCAGAATATTCAGGGAACACCTCAACTTCCTTTGTGTGACTGCTAGAGTGAATGCAAAAACATGGCTGTCGCAGACTAAATCAGATATTGAGTCCACAGGCAGACAGAGGCACAAGATGGATAAACAGGAAAAGGCCCACTTTCTAAAAGTGGCATGTGCAACACACACTTTAAAAACTATCTTTACTAAAAGAGGGCCAGTATATCTCCCCACAAGATTTACACCATACACTACAATCAGGACACTTAGATCTACTTCTGCAAACCTACTCAAATTGCCCGGCTTCAAACTTAAAACCAGGGAAGGGAAGTCGGCTACTGTGTTAAGGGCAAAGGCTTTGAATTTCGTGCCAAACACATTAAGATCAATGGAATCTGAAAAGCAGTTTCAGAAGGCCCTAAAGACATGGATCTATGGAACATCTGATGAATCTTGCTTTGCCCTCATCTAGATCTTGACTCGTCAACGCTGAAGTTAGTTATCTTATAAAGCAAGGAGGCTCCTCTGGGAGTGACAGTTTGCGCTTTATAAATGTGACATTTCATTTTGTTTCATTTCATTTCAAAAGATGTATTTTTAAATTATGAGTTCAGGGAGCAATAATTCCAAATCTCTAGCTGTTCCCCATGAAAGTTACACTTGCAAAATGTTACAAGGCAGCTCCACTGAGCCTATGGGAAAGCTAGTCCTTGCAATGGTAAAAGCAAAATTGGCAGTATTTTTGTATGTATCAGGACATGTAAAACACACCAGTACATGTCCATACAGAGCACATATCGCAGGTTAAGCTGTGTTATCTTCACACTCCCAGCGGTAATTTTAAACACACAATTTAGTATTTTATTTTGCGCTGAACTCTCATTGCTTTTACTTTTTTCGTCCTGCGCCCTAAAACTATTTGCTCACTACCTACCAGACTCCTGTGAAAGCACTCGGCACCCTGCAGTCTCCCCGGTCCACTGCCAGTCATTAGCGGACTGTTCGATGTGAAGGGAGACTCCGGGGACAGCCGTTCTTTCAGAGTGCCTCACTTCCTGCTAGGACCATCCATAGCCACCATCTTGGGCAGGTCAGTGGTCTAGTGTTCCGCTACCAATCAGGCCGGGCACTACAAAACAAGCAGATGCCGCGAATGCGCATAGACCAATACAGAGTACATATTGCAGGATGAGCTGCGTTATCTTCACTCTCCCAGCGATAATTTTAAATATACAATTTCGTATTTTATTTTGCGCCAAACTCTCATTGCTTTTACTTTTTTCGTCCTGCGCCCTAAAACCATTTCCTTACTACCTACCAGACTCCTGTGAAAGCACTCGGCACCCTGCAGTCACCCCGGTCCACCACTAGTCATTAGCGGACTGTTTGATGTGGAGGGAGACTCTGGGGACAGCCGTTCTTTCAGAGTGCCTCACTTCCTGCTAGGACCATCCATAGCCGCCATGTTGGGCAGGTCAGCGGTCTAGTGTTCCGCTACCATTCAGGCCAGGCACTACAAAACAAGCAGATACCGCTGGCACGCCAAGCTTGTTAGCGCCCGTCCCCGCCTTGAACGGGCCCAGGGCCTGTTCCCCTGGTCGTTCAAAAATAACCCCAAGTCGAATATTGCTATCTTATTCTAGCTCTCAGCTACTCGACTTAAACAATATCAATAATAATAATCACTGACCTCCTTTCAAAGAGGACGCTCTATTTAACAAACAACTCTCCACATGCCCTAACTGCTCAACATAGAACCAACTAAGGCCACTCCTTTTCCTAGTTCACATATTCCCCTAACTAAACCAGATATTATCTATTTTGCACTCATGAACGCCCACTCCCTACCCAAGCATAAGCTTGAAATACATGAATTTCTAATTAAACACAATCCGGATTTTCTATTTCTGACTGAGACCTGGGGTGATTCATCCTCTGGTCCTGATTTTTGCGCAGCCACCCCCGAAGGCTACTGTGTATTTAGACAGAACAGAACATTAAAGAAAGGTGGGTGTTTTATTTACCATGACAAATACACAATTAAAACTGATACCCCTAATTTTTCATTATGTGAAGCATTAACTTTTTCTGTTATGCTTTCAAGCACTCAATCCTTCAAAGGAACCTTATTGTATCGACCACCAGGTTCGCAATCTTATTTTCTAGCAGAACTCCATACGTTATTAGAATCAATAGCAGCAATACCACATTATACTATCCTGGGAGATTTCAATTGCCATTTGGAATGTCCCAACGACAAGCAATCCTCCTCTTCGATTACTGATCTTTTATCATTAGGCCTACACCAGTTAGTCACCTTACCTACTTACAGGGCAGGTCATACATTGGATGGTCTCTTCAGTAATAATAGTAACATCTCTCGATTTTAAGTCACCCCTTTGATCTGGACAGACCATTCTGCAATAACCTGTACCATTCAGATTAAGATACCCAAATCTAGAGGTATGGGTCTTCACACATTTAAACAGATCCAGGCATGGAATAAAATTGATGCCCAACTCTCGCAAGAATCTCTTTCTTCCTCCCATTATAGTCCTTCAGAAGACCCCGAAATAGCCTCCAATAATTACTCCGTCTGGTTACACGACATTTTTTCTTCATTAGTACCATCTAAAAAGATCTCTACTAATCGAAGGGTTCGCTCCGCACCTTGGTTCTCAGAGGAATTAAAACTCGAGAGACAACGTTGCAGGAATTTAGAGAGACACTGGCGCAAAAATTATAATAACAACGCTAAAACACTATACGAAGAGGCAATGACAAAATAAAAACATCTGATTCTCTTAGAAAAGAGTATATACTTATGTACTCAAATAGAATTGGCCCAAACCTCCCCTAAGGAACTATTTCAAGTAGTAACTAAACTCTCCACACTCCCAACAGGCACTTCTATTCAAGCTTCAACACGATTTACGCAATTAGCTTGACAATTTCTTCAAAGATAAGGCTACTCACATTTACTCTAATTTCGCCATACATCTAATGCTTCCTCCACTACCGTATTTTCAGAATTTACTCAGGTCTCACCTGAGCAGGTACGCATATTTGTTCTCTCAACTAAATCCAGTTTCCCTTTAGACCCTTCTCCACCTTCTATCCTTAAACTTATTCCGGATTACTCTTGGTGATATTTGTAAGTGCATGTTCAACACTGGTGTCTATCCATCAGTTTGGAAAAAGGCTATTATTAAACCCGTACTCAAGAAATCCAATCTCGATCCGTTTGAACCTAAAAATTACAGACCTATCGCGTGTCTCCCTTTCCCATCAAAAATCATCGAAAAGATAATGAACAGGCAATTAGCCCAATTCGTCGACAATAATGACCTGCTCGATGATACTCAATTTGCGTTTAGGAAGGGACATGGGACAGAGACAGCCCTTATCAAGGCCTCAGACGAGATCAGGATGATCCTGTATAATGGTGGAGCGGCTGTCCTTATTCCATTGGATCTGTCCGCAGCTTTTGACATGGTCGATCACGCCATCTTGATCGACCGTGTCTCTGCCATTGGCATCAATCAAAAGGCCAAGGCCTTACTAATCTAATTTCTTGCAAACCCTACACAGTCTGTTAAGTTGGGTGAATTACAATCTCAGGTCTTCTCCCTACCATGTGGAGTGCCCCAGGGATCCTCCCTAAGTCCGACCTTATTCAATATCTATCTGTCGGACTTGGCCAGGATCATCAAAATCCATGGGATGGGGTTGACCTCCTATGCCGATGACACCCAACTTGTACTGGCAGTCCAAAATGACTGAGCAGAAGTGGCAGAACATTTTCAAGAAGGGATGCGAGACATCAGTTTTTGAATGTCAAGCAGCTGCCTGAAGTTGAACTCCGATAAAACTGAGGTAATGACTTTCGGCAGTTTAGTCCCCAGCTGGTCCCCAACTTGGTGGCCAACTGAGATGGGATCCCCCCCGCTTCCTGTCACCAAGGTTAGGAATTTGGGAGTGATGTTTGATGATAAGCTTTCATTTACACACGATGCAAATGCTGTGGTGTCTTCATCTTTTTTCACTCTCAAAATGATCAGGAAACTTCTTCCTTTCCTTCCTTTGAGCGCAGGAAAAACCCTTATGTGTGCACTGGTCTTATCTAAGATCGATTATTGCAATGGCCTTTTCTTAAATGCTCAGGAAAAAGTTTTGAATAAGTTGCAGTTAATTCAAAACTCAGCAGCCAGAATACTGTCAGGCACGTCCACGTTTAAATCTATTTCCCCAGTAATACGCCAGCTTCATTGGTTGCCGATTGGGAACCGAATTAAATTCAATTCACTCTGCATTGCATACAGGGCAATTAACAAATCTGGACCTGAGTTCCTAAGAAGATCTTTATGCCGGTACACTCCCAATAGATTACTGCGTTCCTCGTCAGCCCGCCTTTTAACTGTCCCACGTACAAAGAAATCATCATGGGGAGACAGATGTTTTTCAGTCGCCACAGCAAAATTGTGGAACACCCTACCCCTTCATATCAGGGCTAGTCCTTCTCTTCTTAATTTCAGGAAGTTAGTAAAAACACGGCTCTTTAACCAGTATTTAATCACTCCAACTGCTCTGTATTATTGTCTTCAGCACCGAGACACCTTCGGGTATTTGTGCACTATATAAATTGCATAAATAAATAAATAAATATTTCATATACACTGAACCCTGCCCATGGGGGCACCTTAGGCCTACTATAGGGGTGCCTGGCATGTAGTAAAATGTAAGATTAGGGCTTAGCAAGTGGGTGCACTTGCCAAGTCGGTGTGCCAGTTTAAAACTGTACTGACATTGCAGTGGCAGGCCTGAGACAAGTTTACATTGCAACTCTTGTAGGTAGCACAACCAGTGCTGCAGGTCCAGTAGAAGCATTTGATTTACAGGCTCTGGTTATACATTGTGCACTTTACCCACGGCTTACAAGTATCAAATATGCCAATCGTGGATAACCAATCATAATGACAATTTATACAGGGAGAACTTGCACTTTAGCGCTGATCAGAAGTGATAAAGTGCCTAGAAAACATAAACCAGCAAAAAAAAAGTTCAGCATGACATCAAAAATACAGGAAGTAGAAGTGAAAAGACAGGGGAAACCACATCAAGAATGCAGTGTCTAACATGTGTCACCTCCAGCTGAAAGCAGGGAGAACTACCCAACTTCCTGGGAGTTCTCATCACTAAGGACAGATCATCAGCATTGATGTGTTCTGTACCAGGGCAGTGTTCCACCGTAAAGTCCATTCCCTGTAGGGAGATGGACCACCTCAACAGTTTTAGGTTCTCACCCTAATCTCTTTTAACGATCTGGGGAGCCTGTGGTCTGTCTGAACCCGGAAGTGAGTTCTAAATAAGTAGGGTCTCAGCTTCTTTAGTGCCTAGTGCCCAGATCACAGCAAAAGCTTCTCTCTCAATTGCACACAACCCTGTTCCCGGGGAAGTAACCTCCTGCTAATGTAGGCTGCTCGTTGGTCTAGTGCCCCTTCGTTTAGCTTTGCTAGAACTATCCCCACACCAATACCCTGAAGTGTCTGTCTGCACAACGAATTCCTTGGAGAAGTTGGGAGCCTTCAGCATGGGCGCTGTGCACATGGCAACCTTCAGAGCACCAAAAGCCGTCCGACAATCCTCAGTCCAGATCACTTTCCTGGGATACATCCTAGAAGTCATCTCAGTAAAGGGAGCAGCAATGGTGCCATACCCTCTTTTTTGTTTAATTTTAAAGATTACAGCATCATGAAAGATAACATGTATCACACAAAGTTGACCATACAGTGAACCATCCGTCTACGTGAAATAGGCATTATAGTTGATTAGCAGCTTATGTCAAACGTACATTTGGTGTTATTGTAGACACAGCTACAAACTGAGTCTCGGCAGATTGTGCCTGTTCCGCAAGGATAACAGCCTTCATGCATTTGACACGGTTCCCTTTTCGTTTTGTGCAGAGTCTTTGCGGATCGTACAGTTCGGGCAATTACACAGATTTTTTAAAAATAAACAACCAACAAAAGTTCAAAACTAGCAGCAGCAGCCTACATTGATTTACAGGTGTCTGTTTCGCACCCTGTCTCACCCCCCCACCCATGTCTCCCCCAGCATACCCTCCCCCTGGGTCCGCCTCCCCATCCAGCTCCCGTGTCATAGCGCACCTTGGATGCTGGATGGTATGTGCACTCTTACCCATCATTGCAGCTACTTGCTATCAGGTTACTCCTCCCCCTCTATTAGGGCATCTCCTCCACTCCCTTGTTGTCCCTCTGGGTCGGCCCCCTCAGTGTGTATCAGGGCTTGAAGTAGTCCCTCCCATTGCATTGCTATGGGTGTCTTCCGTAACCCCAATATTTCCTCCCACAGAATGGCAATTCCTTCTGCGTTTGCCCATGCTAAGAGTGAGTACCTCCATGCCCGTATGTGTGGTGGGTCTCGTGCCTTCCATTTCTTGGTTAGGTGTTGTTTGGCTACCATCAAACCTAGGTCTAGGAAGTGAGAGGATACCTTTGTGTAATAAAGAAACGGGCCATTCTAAGGGTATGTCTCGGCCTTTACAGGTGTGTAGTGTCCCGCTCTTACAGCTTGCCAATAGGCGTGTAGCTTGCGGCAGCCCCATAGCATGTGTACCAGTGCAACCCCCACCTCCGTGCACCGGGGGCATAGCGCATCTGTGCAGTGAAAGTACCTGTTTATCTTTTCAGGTTTGAGGTATGCCCTGTGGATTATAAATAGCTTTATTTGCCGGAATCTCATGTTCCTAGGGATTCACGATGGGCTTTTTAGTATCGTTTCCCATTCCCTGTCCTCTAACGGCCATTCCAGATCTGCCTCCCATTTATGGCGTAGAGGGTCTAAAGTTAGGTAGCTGCATGTGTACGAAGGGATGCTGCAAACCAGCGGGTCAAGTGTCTACCACTTCCCATAACATGGAGGTACTGGACGGTAAGGTGCTACCTGGGTTCCTCTTGCATGTCTCCCCACCTAGAGGACAATGTTGCGATGAGTGAACAGTGTCTTAGAAATTGTCCCGGTGGCAGCCCCATTTCGTCGACCAGAGATTCATATGGTATGAGCCTGCCGTCCCAATACAGATCACCCAACGTCTGTATGTCTGATTTGTGCCAGTCCGTGAGCTCAAGAGGTGTAAGAACCCCAGGCCATCTGTGGGAGCCCACTAGCAGTATGGCCGGTGCGTAGGAGACCAAAATTTTGGTGAGATACAGGCAGCGACGGTAGCATCTATAAGCCACCGTCAGGAGTAGAGGGGCAGGCATTGGGGCTTTGGAGGCTGGGGCCAGAGGACGCTCTTTCCGAGCTTTCGCTCCAAAACTCTGGAACTCCCTCCCGGTGAACATCAGAAGCATTGAAAATCATGCTGCTTTCCAAAACGCCATAAAAACTCATCTGTTCTCTAAATAATCGATTCGGCGTTCTTTGGCCGGGTCACCTACCTTCTGTCTGAGCTTAGCGCGTTGATGACCCTTGCCTGGGGCAGCCATGAGCTCTATAAATAATATAACATAACATAACTTCAGAAGGACTGCCTGACCCCTACTGTGCTGTTTGAGTCCTGCCTTGTTATCCAGAAGATTGCCCTGATGCTTGAGGCCTACCTTGCTCCCCAGAGGACTGCCCTGCTGCTAGACACCTGCCAATCTGCTTGAACCCAGAACTGGTAGAGTGACTCAGAAACCTAGTCGGCTAACCTACTGAGTGAGCTACAAGGTCATACCAAGCTCCAGAGACCTTGAACCCTGTAACTGACCTCTGCTAGAGTGAGTTTCAACCACCAAAGTGGTGCCCCCCCCCCAAGTCAGATCTGCTGGTCAACCTGACTTTTCAGTAACTTCTGCTTAACTGTTCTTAGCTGCAGCAAATCCTTGTCAGCGGGACCACCCTCGTAGAGCCCTCTTCTGCTAAACTTGCAGCTACATCCCAATGCAGGTTTTCAACTTCCAATCATTTGTTTAAGTTTAAAGTTAAAAATCTTCTATGGGCTCAATCGTGACAGGCTCCCCATTGATGGCAACAACCTCCCGAGCCTGAAATTCCAGCTGCTCCCACTCAGGGCTTACTCCAGCATTTGTTGGTGGCTTCACAGAGTCCTTGTCCAGTGCTCCCTGATGATGATGACTCCTCTTCAGACACAACCTACTACCTTGACCCACTGAACACTACCTTCTCCTTGACTTCGCTTGAAAATAACTTCTAAGTGCAAAGGTAAGCTGAAATTGATCCCAATCCACCTCATGAGTTCAACTTGTGCTCCATCGCTGTTGGCCTTAAATTTTGACTTTGCCCTGGTCTCGCTTTGCCAGACACTTGCAGTTGGCCCATTGATCTTTAGCACACCATTTTTATATAAACAATTAAGCATTCATAACTATGGTTCTACTGATTAAATCTAATTTGTTTCACTTTCATTTTATTCATTAACATTTTCTCTATTTTTCTAAACTGGTTTGGGATTTTCCTTGTTTGGTGTTTTCAGTTTATTATTGCTTCTGTGCTGCATAAATACATTACATATTGCCTCTAAGTTACGCCTTACTGATTTTGTGCTAAGGTACCAGAGGGTTAAGCACCGGCTGATTTCGTAACTTTTGAGGTTCACAAAGACAAGTATTATGGTTGTTGCTGGAGTAGGGTTATCATCCCCTTCAATCAATAAAGCAATTTATACAGAAACACAATGGCCATTGCTTAGCTGTGTCTTCTAATTTTAGAGTTTCTGAAAGTTCCAAATCTACCCCACCCCATAGACTTCCAGCTTTATTGAAAGTATGAGTTAGATGCTGCTGCTGCCTAAAAGGGGTAAGTGACTGCAATGTCCAGATCTTCAGGGCCCTATTTGGGCTCACGTTGTGTTTTTTATAACTATGCCAGCATTGCAGCCTTCAAAGGAGGCACATTTTTAAGACAAACTCCCAAACTTATGTAAATGCTGCTTTCATGACTTTTCACACCCTTGTATACAATGCCGATTTGTACCATACCTTTTAAAGATACAGAAATAGGCAGAAGGGGCCAATCACAGAGTGTGACAAGGAGCGTCACCAGGTATATGTTGAGATCAGGAACACATGAAGGGTCAAATTTGAAAATATTTTCTGCATGTGTGACTTTCTCCTGACTTTCACTGACACCTGCCCATGTAAATTTGGCAACATTTTTCCAATCCAGAACGTACTTATCTGTTAAAAAAAACACATCTGCGAGTAATTAAACATTCATTTTCTTTCCGTGAACTGACTCCTTCTTGATAACAATCATATGGAAAAGCCAAGGGCATCTGAATACATGAATGAAAAGCATTTAAACTACTTTTTAACTATAAGTTGTGTTATATACCATATAGGTACTATAATATAGGCCTCAGTAAACTCGTTACCCTTCACCTATATTCTCTCCCTCCATTACACTTGTCACGGTTGACAGGGACTGACCTTTTACCTAGATATTACACTGTATTCAGAACGCGGATTTCCCTAGTTCAAAATCTCATACATTATGCATGAGGGTTCTTGGAAGTACAGCAGGACTTCCATCTCCTGTATAAAATCTATGTACAAACTTCAGGCCCGAAGTAGTCATCCTTAGGCTGACACAGTCATAAAGTAAGGTAGGACCGCTGGGGCGACCTATGAGTATATATAAATCACATCTTGCTAAGATAGCTAGAGGAGATTGAGAGTACCGGGCCAACACACTGACCAGAGATGCAAAGATTCCAGCATGCAGACACTTCAGCATGCAGTGGTCTGAAAACATCAATTGTGGGGTGTCCAACTCGAGACCTGGATGGGGTCCCACTGTCTCACTTAAGGTAATGGGGTTGACTAGATCCTAGAGGAATTCTTGGCTTAACACCTACAGCCATGCTAGGTACACTTTGGTACATCTAGATAGGGAGGCATCTTAGGAGTACACATCCTTTATAATGTGTTTTACATACTTAAATGTATTTATGATTTTAGTAAGATGGTAGAACTCTACCATCCTTTTACTTTTGTAGTACTGTTAATCATGTATATCCTGTACTGTCTAACGGTTATTGCAGCCCATCCATTTTACACCAGAATCACAACTGTTTAATAAATGATTATTAAAAATGCCAAGCTTGTTTTATTTGATGTATCTCTCTGAGAGAAACTAAGTAAGCACGAGTGCCCGAGGGAAAGGTAGTACATTGTTTCCAAGGTCCTGAGGGATATGGGTTGTCATATTCTGAGGTTGCCAGAAACTATTCTCTCCTTGATAAGAGGAGATTATAGTGGCACTGTGAGCTCGCTGATACAGAAAGGGTAACATACCCAATGGGGATGATAGGAGCTCGTCTGACACCAATCCTACAGTGTATGTTGTCTAAACGCGCAGCTCATGTATATTTTCCATAGGAACTACACACAGTTGTTACCTCCAATGTTCCTGAAACACTGCTTAATATATCTAAGTTGTGACATATTAGAAGAAAAAGATTGTAGCTAAAATCAAAGTCCAAAATGGCTCCATTCACAATGATGGGGTTAATAAAATATGTGGCTACAGATGTTGTGTAAGCTTGTGCTGATTTCTTGCTTGAACTTACAGCAACGGACCACCATGAAATTGGTCAGGAGGTCCACGCTTATCTAGGTAAGAGGTGAGTGACAATCCTACCAGCTTTGTAGTTCACCTCAGCAGGATGATGTATCTATTTGGATATTTAACAACTATAATTGACCAATGAAACCAGTAGCTCAGGATTTCAATTACAATTACTCTCATCAGCAAGCGCATTAGAGTATTACCAAAGGTAAGCAAATAGTTCTTCTGATAGATAATCCTAACTGCCGATTTCTAATGTTGAGAATAGAAACGAAAGCAGTACTTCCCAAAGGTGGAAAGTCTGGGGAGTGGAGGACAGAGTAAGTGAAGTAAACTTCTCATCAGACCTGACTGTCAAGGCCGTAGTGCTTTGTGAATGTGTGCACTGATGTCCATGTCGCAGCCCGGTAGTTTTCAGGAAAAGTGCCTTGTGTGGCAATGTTATTATTGAATCCTTAGCCTTGTTGGAATGGACTCTCAGGCCCTCTGAGGGTGTAATTTTGGGCAGAACCTAGCAGATCGTAATGCAGAGGACTATCCACATTGACCTTTTTTTGGGTCCCCTTTTGCACTTCCCTGCCTTTCTTTGCCTCCAAGAAGCCAAATAACGGCTGAAATGGCTATTCAACCTTAGTGAGAATAGCTACCCTAGTCCTCAACACCAACTTGTCTGTTAAGAAGGTAGTTTAGGGCAGTTGTCTAAACCTTGCCTACAGATGACTTAAATGTCATGCTGACATGGTGAGGATAAGGAAGAAAGCTTTCAGAGTGAAGATCCTTGAGGACCAGTGGTGCACCGGCTTGAAACACGCTAAGACCAGGTTAAGGTCCAACTTGGACATCACAAATGGCTTGGGAGGGAAAATATGTGTCAAGCCTTTAGTGAAAAGCTTCAAAACTGTTAATGGTTCATCCAATAAACACAGAAAAGCTGAAAGTACTGATAGTTAACCTTTCAATATGCCCACTGTCTTGGGCATCACACCAGCCAACAAATTCTCCCAGCACTCAGCATAGTTTATCTTCATGGAAGGGTTTTATATCCAGTATGAGATCCGCCACCTTGGTCGGCAAATCAAATGCATTCAACTGAAGCCATTCCATCTCCATGCATGGAAGTGTAATTTGTAGAGATGTGGATACAGTATCCTGCTCCCTGTTGTGACTGAAGGTCCTCTCGAAGCAGAGGTATGAAAGGAGAGTAAATACTCAGGTTTAGAAGTTCTGGGTAGCACACTCTCCTTGAACAGTCAAATTAGGATGGCTTAGGCCCAGTCTCTTTTTTATCTCCTTAAGAACCTGATTCAGGAGAGGTATTGGTGAGAAACAGTAGAGCAGACCAATGATTCATTCCAGTCAGAAAGCATAGCCTAAAAAGCTGCTTGGAGGAAACACTAGCCTGCAAAATTGCTGATGCTGAGTACTTCCATTAGTGGACAATCAAAAGAGCCAGGGCTTCTCCATTGTTCAAAGAAGCTCTGCACCACCCATGGACATAGAAGCCACACATGTTCTGCCTGAAGACATCTGCTCAGTTTTGGCCCTCGAGCATTAATAGACATTGCCTGGATGTTATGTTATGTTAATTTCGATTTATATAGCTCCAAATAACCTACAGGTCTCTTAGCGCTTGCTTTGGGAACCCGTCCTGGCTTTCCCTGCGAGATAGCCCCTACTGGGCATCCCCAAGGTGAAGACCAGGCATCTCATCACAGTGGGGCCATAGTGGAGATTAAGCAAGTTATTGCCCAGAGTTGCAGAGTGTGAACCCATGATTCGAGTAGGCACCGAGGCGAGAATTATCGAGTCCGTGGACATTTGAGCTCAAGACCCTGCCGCGTCAGGAATTGAATCCTGGTCCCGGGTCTGACCTCTGCATCAGGGTCTGCCTCCTCTAACCAGTGAGCCACACTTCTCACACTTGACAACCACGAAGATATTCTGTTGTTCGAGCCACATCCAGAGGCACAAAACTCCTTGCACAAGGCCCAAGGCCCCATTCCATCATTCTTGTTGCAACACCACATGCTGTAGTGTTGTCCATGAAAATCTACGAGGGCACCTTTGATGGATGCTGGAAGGTTTGAGGGCCCAACAAGCCAACAGGGTGAGGTGGAGCAGGCCCCCGAGGTTACCCGAGTGATATTGACATTGTGGTCCATCCCTTGAGTTCAGGCTCTATTACTACTGCCACACCTAGTGACCTGATGCCATACTGCACACACATACTCTGCGTATCTGCTCTGCTGACCGGACTATATTGCCCGAATTTATATCCTTGACGAACATCAATATTATTACTTGGAAATTAAGAGGTCTACACACACCCTCACGCAGGTACTCTATTTAGGCATATTTGCAACGTAGGTCTGCCGGTATTGCTGTCCTGCAGGAGACACATCTGACAAATCTAGAGGCTCAATCTACATTCCCAAACATAGAGAGAGCGCTTTGCTTCATGGCCACTCTTCATTGCTGTCTTGATTGAGGGATATCCTGTGGCTCTTGGGCGGGGACTACAATACAGTCCTGGACTCCTCACTGAATGATTCCTTCCTGCCCCTTACCCGCACTACAGTTACCTTCAGTGCGCAAGCGTTGCACAGTTGGTTGGGGCACTGGTCCTTGATGGACGTTTGGCGCGCACACAACCCCGACTCGTGGATATACTCCTTTTACTCGCTGTTCCATAACCTACATGTGCATCTGGACAGCATACTGTCCTCATTCGCAGTGCTCCCCATACTCCACAATATTGGATACCTGGGCCACACACATTCAACTGGACATTCATGGAGTCATGGCCAGGCATTACTCTATGCTTTACAGATCCAGCCCACATGGAGACTCCCAAAAAATTGTTGTTTTCCCGGATTTTGTTAAATTGCCAACACTATCCCTTGACCAACACCTTGCGCTAGAATCCCCCATATCACTTGATAAAGTCCGGGAAGCACTCTCATCACTAGGTTCTGGGAAAACAGCAGGGCCAGACAGAACTCCCAACTAAGTTTTTTGAGTCCTACGCAGAAGTTCCACATTTGCACATGCTCTTCACCTCTGCAATAGACAAGTCTACCCTGCCACCTTCTCTATGCATTGCCAATGTGGTATCACTGTTGAAGACAGGCAGAGATCCCACAGTCTTGGCTTCCTACAGGCCCCTTGTGATCTTAAACAGGGACATTCTTGCTAACTGGCTTGCACCGTGCATTCTTTCCTTGGTGCACTCCGATCAGAATGGGTTCGTCCCAGCCCAAAATATCTCTCTCAATCTTTGCCGCTACTTCAGAGTCGCAGAATATGCTCTATCGGACTGGCCTCACTCATGCTGCCTTGCGCTACATCTGGAGAGGGCTTTCGACTCTCTCAAATTAAGCTATCTATGCGCTGTTCTATCCAGGTATGGCATATGCTGTTTCTTTATTAATGTTGTTAAATTGCTATATGAGCACACCAACAGTTTGTTTGAAAACTGGCAACTATATATCAGACTCCATCAGCGTGGGTCGTGGGACCCATCAAGGATGTCCATTATCCCCCCTCCTCTTCTCCCTTGCAGTCGAACTATTGGCTGCATATATACGCTCATGTTTGGACATAGACATCCCCCTGGGAGATGGTATGTACATAATTTCTTTGTATGCCAACAACATTCTGCTATAATGTGGGAGATCTTCACGCCATCACCCCTTCTTTAGATTTAGCACTTACATTAATTGCCACTGCATATGGACTTCATGTCAATGCAAAGAAGTCCATTCTCTTCCACTTCTCCTCGGACACCCTTGACCCGAAGTACTCTCTGGGCGGTGTCCAAGTGCCATGGTGTTCTGGCACTTTTTGCTACTTGGACATCAGCACATATTGGAGAAAAGCTGATGTCTCCGATGGCAATATCGTCAGAGCGTGAACCACTATTTTTCGCAGATAGTCTTCTAGGAAACGCTTCCACTGTCAATCTCAAGCAGAGTAGCCCTCACGAAAATGGTGAACCTTCTGCGCATTCTCTACTACTTCTCTGCTCTACTCTTCTATATCTCTCCTTCCTTCATCTGTAAATTTGAAAAGACAGGAAATTTAGCTGGTGTACATCTAGGCATAGAGTTTCCATTAAGAAGCTTTATCCACTGCCGGGACAGGGCGGATGGACTATCAGTGCCCAACATCGAGCCCTATAACCTAGCCACTCAATTACAATGGATAGCCAGATGGCTAACTTCCCATCACTTATCCGACACGGCCACCCTACAACCTTCCATACCACATCACACACTGCTCCACATGTTTCATCCCTGTACAAATCTGCAAAACATAGAGTCCATATTGCTCTCCATAACATACAGATGCTACCTTAGAAGACTGTTTTGTACCCGCGGCACCACACTCTACGCCCCAACTATTCCTCTACTTGGGACACCTACGGGAGGTTCCCCTACCACAGTAGCTGAGTTACACACTTGGGATACAGCAGGTATCTATGACACAGGGGACCTTTTTTGCGACGGTGCCCTAATCCCATGAACTGACCTAATTTCAGAGGAGGGTCTTCACCGGGGAAGCTTCTTGTTACACCATGCACTTATAACCACACTCTCATCAAGGTGGGGTAACCCAATATTTACATATAATAGGGGAAGTTGGACACCTGATCCACTGGTTTGCATTGCCCCTCCGTCAGCATGCAGCAATCTCACTGGCCCCCTTGAGACAGCATTGGGTATACGATTTGGGACGGGTCCTTTCAGACAAGGAATGGTCAGCAGTGTTGGAAGGTCCAACACACCTCCCTTGTAACCAACGCTTCCTCCAGATTCAGTTATTTATTCTACACTGGGCATACCTCACCCCAGGTCAGTTTAATACCTACTTTCACCTCACAGACTCAATTTGCCTCAGGTTTCGTTTCGTTTGCCCAATGCTGATCTACTACACATGCTATGGCATTGCTCCGCCCTGGGGGAGTACTGGCTGGGGGAGTACTGGCTGGAGTAGAGGCCACCTTGGCCCGTTGCAAGGAGGGTGAGATTCCTTTTCACTGGAAGGTATACATCTTACACCTCCTCAAGAGGGGCAGGAAGGAACAATAGGGTCGCCTGATCACAAAACGATGGAAAGTGCCCACACGTAAGGACCTGGCGCCACTCTTTACTTAATTGGACCAAGGCAGAAGGTATGGCCCTACAGAGGGAAGACCTCCTGGGGATTCGTAAATTTCCCTTAGCCAACAGCTGGGGGGCTATTGTGGCTGATTAAACAGAGACTAGATATGCACGCTGAGGATTCTCAGAAGAAGGAGGAAGATTAGGTAGCTCCTACGTCACAATATTGCACACACAGTGATACATATGGGGTTGTGATCCACAATACCTGGTCAGCTAGTTAATACCTAGATGTCCACCACCACAGAAAAGATTTTGTCATAGCACCTCACAGTAGCAGGTCATGGTCAGTTTCCCCTGCCCTCTCTTGAATTAAGTTGTGCTCATTTGGTGGAACCCTCCTCCCATTGTTCAAATCTATGACACACCGCGCAATGACCATCCGCAATGTGCAAAACACATGAGCCAACTCAGATGCTATTGTTGTGGGCATATGTCATCTAATGTATGCTCTTCAATTTTGTATTTGCATATATCTTTGTACATCAGCTGACCCTCAAATGCCACCACCACATGATATCTGATGTTACCACTGTGTAAGCTGATATCACAATTACGCTGTTGTATAATACAAGATGTCAATAAAAAGATTCAAACAAAATAAAAAAATAAAAACAACAAAAAACAGAGTGAATTGGAGGAGGTTGTCTGCCAGAGACCAGTTGCCCCTGTTCTCCATGTACAATACGTAATCCTCTCCCAACCCAGTAGTGATGCGTATGTTACAGCTATGAGCTCTTGTTGGAGATGAGAGAGTGGCCTGCTGCTTTCAGAACCACATCTGGAAGTCACCACTGCCAAACCTGATTCATGTCTCTTGAAAACTGAAGGGAGTTCAAAGGTCTGCCTTGATGCTAAGCTCACAGGCATTTGAGGTCTCATTGCATAGCTCACATCACATTTGCTACCTAATGCTGTGGATGAGGAGTATGCACAGTGCCAAGAGTCCAAAAGGTCAAGAAGCCTCAGAGCCATCATCACCAAGATCCAGGACTAAATGTGAAACATTGACATAATTCCCTGAGGTCCTGGACTCTCTGATGTGCAGAGCTTTTGCATGCCACAGTATCCAGATGAGTCCTAATAAATGGAAGTATCTATGTAGGGCTGACTTAGTATTTCAGCTCACTAAATATGTACTCCAAAAATATCAATAGTTTGATTGCCATCCAAAGGTGGACCACTACTAACTAAAGCGAGCCCAGCATGGCAAATTGAAAGCATTTCTGGCACACTGTGATCAAAAATGTAATTTATGTAGAACTGGTATACTGAAATATGCATCTTCATGTCTAGGGGCGTCATCGAACCTCTTGGATCCAGGATAGATAGGATTTGAGCCAGTTTGAGCATGTTGAATGTATCTTTCCATAGAAAGGAATTCAACGGGCGAAGGTCCAGGATAAGCCTGAGACCTCCACCACTTTTCAGTATAAGAAATTAGTGATGGATGTAATGGATCTCCGGACAGAGCAGAAATGCTCAATCTTTGCTCCCACCAGCCTTATATAAGCCTCTGAAGGCTAACGAAAGCAACTTGGCAGCATTGTAGCAGGGGAGGAGGAACTGGAGGACTATTACCTTGGTGCCCTGTCCATTGTCTGTTGGTGATGTTTTCGTGGACCTGAAAGGACTGGATTTTCCACTGTTCTACTGGTAGGGAAGGATGATATTGCCTACAGGCTAGTCCCCAGGAATAGACTCTTAATTTCCTAAATGTATTGTAAAATAGTGTTGAGGGTGTCAGTAAACCCGAAAGAGCGTGCAATGACTTTTCTCTCTTTAAATCTCTGAAGCGCCATATCTGCATTTTTCCCCAAGAAGTCTGGACCCATTGAAGATCACACCCAATAGGGGTGTACACACATCACCAGAATATTCTTTTAACCTCATCCATTATTCTAGCAGCCCTACAAAGGAAACTGATAGTATCCAGACCTGCAAGAATTACATGCATTTCTGCATCCTTTCCATCTTATATTGGTTGAGCCAGAGTAGCTCTGAGCTCCTCTAGAATGCCTGCAAAATTGTGCTATTCAGGTACCATTGTGCATACTTGTATGTACCCAGAAAATACACCTCATTTATGTATCAAAGGGCTAGACTTGCAGCAAAAAACATGCTTTTACCACAAGCGTTATCTTTTTAGGATTCTCTGTCTGGAGGAGTTGGGATGTACATTAAGGATCTCAAGTATAGGGTGCAATGAGGATCTCAGGTATAGGGTGTCTAGTTAGGAAGTGCGGATCACAAAGCGTATGTCTATGTTGCTGGGTTGCTGGCTGGTGCTCACTGGCGGGCAACAAAAAGGTTTAGACTAAATAGCCATCAAAGAATCAGGGATGGCATCAATTAATAGTAACAAATAGCATATTTGTTTCAATGGAGGACAAATGCAGGTCTTGCATCACAGCTGTCCTTAGTCAAGCTTTGTTTGAGGGAAAGTGGCTGACCCACAGGCATTTCGTAATTTCAAGTAATCTTAGGGGCGCTATGTGTTTCTTGTATAGAGCCAGAGCCAGACAGATATTCAGAAATAGTTGCATTGCAGTAGGGGAACTGGACTACAGCCAAGTTTCATAACAAAGAGTTGGGCTTTCAAGACCTCGTAGTGCTACATCAATTGAGGTTTGCTGATATTAGTTTGGAGTTTGACATGGGCACCATCAGTAGGCCTTGATACCAGAAGAATCGGTTCAGTTTTGGTGCAACTGGAACAGGGGTGGATCTTGAGGTCAGTGGAGCAGTGTTTATCAGAGTCAATAGAGGCTCGTAACATGTTTCATGGGGTCCAAGAGCTTCAGGTGAGAACACATCAGAGGTAATCCAACTGGAGACTCCTGTGGCTCAATGGAGGCAAGAGGACATGCCAGAGGGAGTCAAAATTATGTTGAAGATATGCAAAACATCCTCCGCGAAGGCCACTATCCAGTTAGATGGCCTCAGGACATGCTCGGACCAGCTGAGAATTTAGTTCTTAAATTAGGGAACCTGAAAGTGTGCTGGGTTTATCTTTACACCCATGTGCCATTTTTGATGAGCTAGATTGGTGAGATGGAATTGACTCTCACTTTGTCTTTTGGTATCTGCACTATGACTTTAAATTTGACTTAACTTAAGATGTCAAAAGGGAATTAGATTGTTTGTATGATGATCCTATAAGTTGTGACCAGGAGCGAGACAAGGCCCACCACATGGAGCAGGAATGAGACCTGACCTTCGACTACAATCTCTTCTTGTGCTCAGAATTAGAGAGATTCACTTCAGAGACACATATTACCTTCAGGTGAATGAAGGCACACATATTGCCTGATGTAGAGTCATAACCAGAGCCAAGACACAGAAGAAATGCCATGTGGGGATCTGTGACCAATATCTGTTCACTGTCTAAAGTGTTGGTAATAACTGAAAGAGCAACAAAAGTTTAGAGCACAGCCCTGGAAGACATTGAAAGAAATTAACTGATATCAAAACAAAGGCATGGACCTTACATACAGCTTCACAACATCTCTTCTCTGGTGTTACATAACAAGCGTGGTTTTGCACAGCACCATCTGCTGACACACAGGTGTGTTGCAGGGTAAACAGAACTATGCCTGCGATTACAGAACATCAGTATGTAGGGACTGAGTCACCGTACCACATTAGAACCTAAGGGTCCAAGGTAAATTGGCACCCCAGAACACAACACTCTAGTCCCCCAAGGAAACTGATGTAACAGGTCATCACCTTTTGTTCTTTCACTCATGCGTGTCCATAAAAAAGAAAGGAAAGACACAAGGAAAGTTTACAATATTTATTAAAACTACCATGCCCCATCATGTAGCAACTGTGCTGCAATTAGAAAACATATGCAACTAAGCCGAGTAATTAGTATTACTTATAAACTGTAGACAATGAAAAGCCTATCGTTGTGAATGACATATGTGCCTAAGCCTAACCTCGCCACGTGAGCACAATAATATATCAGTGATATCTGGGATTAGAGCCAGCTTCTATACCTGGCATTTGCCATTAGCTGGTCTGCAACTCAGATCTCAGATTGTGTATAGCTTGCGCACTTGTCCTGGACCTTTCCCTGGTAGAAATCTTCCTCTCTATTTTCAAAAGGCAAGTCTCTGCTTTTATGATTAGAAATGCCATGCTAGAAAGCAACCACTGGGTCTCTCTATGTCTTTGTGTTGAATGTGTTAGTGACTGACCACAGAGAAAAACCAGGTACAATGCTGTTTGACCTTGTATGAAATGTTCAGACTGAATCCCAGCAGAAGAGCTGAATTACAAAACATGTGCAGCCTATTTCTAAAATAATGATGTGCCACAAAAACAAATGTGTTACTTTGTAATGTGTTCAAGCAAATGCGCCTACAGCCTACAGCTGACAATTAAGCTAAAGTAGGGGATAACTACAGTGGGCCTTGTAGAGAACTCATGACAGGTGCACTGCTGTTCAAATTTTCCTGACCCAGTCTAGTCCTTAGGAATAGTTTAAAAGTGAGGAATCTGCACTTAGAAATATCTATCACAACTAGGTTTACTTGTTTAAATTTATTGCAACATGCATAAGAAAACTAGCCTTTAGACAAGTCTACATATCCTACCATTCAAACAATAAAAAGATAATTTCTTCATTATATTTTAGCATTTGTAGAAAGAATTTAGATCCTTCATCATCCAAAAGCTTTATCATTACATCTCCTTCCCTTACCTCTCAATTAAAAGCATGCATACTAATAATGATCTCAATGGAACCTTGAATAATAAAGTAGCAAACTAGTTAACTTAATTGAGTTTACCTCAGGGACACTAGAGAACCGGCATCAAATATGGCCACCTGACCTGTAAGCTCTAGCGGCTATGAAGATAAATAGCAGCACCTACACTGATTTGCAAAAAATCTGACCTCATCAGCAACTGATATGATACAAGAGGGGGCCTAGGAATCATTTTTCTGTTTGCAAGTTGGCGACTGGGTGTAAATTAAGGCACTTGAACTGAGTGGCAAAGAGCTAAGCGATGCAGACTGTGCCAGCGGCCTACTATGTTGATAGGGTGATGTCTGGATACCTGGTGTCTGCACGCCAAATCCGGAGCTACTTGAAAGTCTAGTTCTGACTGCCACTGTCTCCTGCTGGCACTGGGGCTTGTCACCTAGTGCTGTTGTGTAGCTACAGGGGCTTTGCGATGGCCTGCCGATTGGATTTTGTGTGGAGGTGTGGAAGATATTCGGCAGCCGCAAGAGATGTGTGCCGCGTGGCGCTGCTGACAGAGAGGCCTTGGGAGGATGAAGCTCAGGGCTCCGTAGATGGGGGCAAGTAAGAGCGATACTCCAATATCCCGATTGATGGGCTGCATAGCTGTGATTGACAGGGCCCAAGCACTGTATGGGAGGAGCAGGCACCTGTCGGGTCCGTACATCGCTGTCGTGCAGCCAGCTGATGTTGTATGTGGGCCTGTATCACCTACTGCCCCTGACTTGGGGGACACACCAGTGGGAACTTGGCGCAAATTCCCTTGTTTTTGGCCTGGAGTACTGAGGAGGATCCATTGGGTCCCTGAGGCTGGAACCTGTTTCACCTGATACCAATATTGCGAGGCCACCGGTCATGGCTTACCCATCGCAGGAGTGCTATCACAGCTCATTGTGCACCCCATCTTCACTGAAGTAGCCCCCTGTGTTATCTGAGGGGAGGAAAGAGCTCTCCTGTGTAAGGAGGAAGCTGAGTGGTGGAGTAAATCTCTGAGCTCTCTGCATGTGCGATGGTCTGGGAGGCCGTTTGGCTGATCTGCCAAATGGAGTAGCAAGCCAGATATACTGGCATAGCATGTTGATTAAGGAATTTAGCCCTTAACTTGTTTCCTGGCCGGAACCTGCCTTGGTGGGCCTGCTGCAGCGACACATAGAAACAACTCTACTGTCACTGCCCATCAATAGCTGTGTGGGCCCCACCACTTCCCAGCATTTTGTACTCCTGCTACACCAAGAATAACATCTCACCTCACAATGGGCAAGACTGACCACCATCAGGCCAAACTCAAATTTGATAACAGGCAATCTATGGTGCTAGGAGATCCACAAGTGGTCACTCCTCCGGATACCTTGGAAGCAAATGTAACGGCTATGTTTAAGTAGGTACAGGAAAGGCTTCAGACTATTAACTGTAAAATTGAGTTCCATAATCTAATGAACTAAGGTGAAACAGTTCTGCATGTTAATGAAACACGCCTTTTGAATTCTGAAAAACGTATTTTCATATCTCATATTTTCATGCATTTTTTACACAAAGTCTTTAAAAATGAAAATGATTCTAAAGTTAAGTGATGCAGGAAACCTTAGTTACTTCCTATCATTAACTTCAATTAACCTGTAAACAAATGCTTTCCCATGTATTTAACATCTTTGTAATGTTAGGGCTGATTCGAGTAAACAGCAGCTCAGTGCTGCTGTTGAACCAGGGTACCGCATCTAAAGGTCAGGAGGCCCGCATGCGGCCCTCGGGCCTTACTTTCCTACCCGTGATTGCATCATTTTTATAACTGTTCTGCATGTGGTTGTTACAGTTTAAAAATTTTAGTTTTAACCTGCATGAGATTGCATAATTCCTCACCTGTTCTGTGTTTAAATTTGTGGTTTTTACTTGCCCATGACTGTGCTCATTTAACCTGTTGAATTGTGGGATTTGCAGTTGAAATTCTGTAGTTTTTGTTCCCTCTCATTCCCCGTGACTCTCTGTTTCACGATCTAATTTCTCCCTGGCTCTGTGGTCAGACCTGTATGTTGAATAATCCACCCCAGCTCCCATTTTGTGTTAGCAAGTGAGTGAAACCAGATCCCCCGCTACCCCCTGAGCATCAGCGATATTCTACATCAGAGAGTGAACAGAGGGTGCTCGGAGACAGCAGTTCTCTGCTATGAGCTGTTTAAGCTGTGTTTTATAGATATTGAGCACTCGTTTTGTGTCTAAGAGAGTGAGTAAAGTTTTGATACAAATAGTATTGTTAGAGGACAAAGTTTGTTAGGCACTTACCTGCAGAATTTCAATGTGTGGATGGAACCTGTCTGTCTCCTAGGAGATTCTGAATAGTGAAGCATTTGCCAACTCCCTGGCCAGCAAACCTTGTCTGAGTTTGCTGGGACCTTAAATAGTCTGCTATTGGTTGGTACATGATTGCACTGATTTGTGGTTGTATCTGGTGTTTCTATTGGGTTAAAGTTAGTGTTCTCATTGGTTGGGTATATGAGGGTTCTGATTAGTTTCTGGGTCTGTGACTCAATCAATGTAGGGTTGGGACTAGGGCTAGGGTTGGGATTTCTATTGGAAGTAGAAACTAGGGCTTCCTGTGTGACTGGTTGCTGGGACTACGGTTGGGACTAAGAGTAGGGTTGGGCTTTTTATTGGAAGTGGGAACTAGGGTTTCCTGTGTCATTGGTTGCTCGGATTAGGGTTGGGACTACTGCTTGGGCTAGGGCCTTTATTGGACATTGAGATTAGGGTTTTTGAACCTGATTGAGTGCTTGGATTAGGACTCAGATTGGATGTAAGGCCCTGGTCTCCTATTGGTTCTGAATGTTAGGGCTGGTATTGTGATTTTATAGTGTTAGGGCTAGGGTTCTCTTTGGCTGAAGGGGTCACCTGATTACTAGTGCTATAAAAGGCCAAGGCTTAGGGTGTCTAAGCACAGGCATCGAGGTAAAGGGCAGAGAGGACAAGGGCAGTTGCCTGTTTGAGCCTGTTCGACACTGGTCGGAACTAGGCCCAGAAATGCTGCCCATTTACACAT
The DNA here is from genome assembly GCF_964261635.1 of Lissotriton helveticus. NCBI lineage: Eukaryota > Metazoa > Chordata > Amphibia > Caudata > Salamandridae > Lissotriton > Lissotriton helveticus. The sequence continues at coordinate 62,868,700 of NC_136062.1, forward strand.
TCAGTAATACCCACCCAACACCATCCACATCCACAGATTAACACACTCACATGAAATGTACACCACACACTTACTACAAACAAACCCTATGCACAAATCAATGTACCAGCATACACTACAGAATCACACAAACCACATCTATACACCCTTCTATCTCAGCTACCAAACATTTCCGCAATCACTTACAAATAGTACACAACTCTATCCTACACCACTAACCAATGCACTCATCACTAACAGAACCAAAATCCATACCTTACGTAACAACAACACATCCAGGCACACAATCCCCACTCTAATTACTCCTAACAGACCATCTTTTATCATTAACAATCCCATACTCAGCCTTCCATCATTCGTCCAACCAACACACTCTTCTTCTTTCTACCACAATAACACAACAACACAGCACTTACATGCCACAGCGCCACACATTTTTACTATGACAGCAAACGGGTCTAAAATAAACAGTCTTAAATCTACTTCATCTCCTCCTACACACAACATACACTTTACTAACAAACACATCACTGTCCCCTTTACCTTACAACTTCCATTCACAAAGAATACTACACAAACACATCCATCTGATAAAACAAATATATCAACACCTCTTTTCACCACTCCTCAAAAACAAAACATATAATGCACAGCAGCACATCAGAATCATCTCGCAAGCACAACACCTCATAATACTTACAGTCACAAAATACAATCATAAACCCATCTTTCAAAATACACAAATGAACAAACACCAATGCCAAGCTTTCTCTCTTCCACCATACCTAACACACATACAACAACACAGTAACTCTCTTCCAACTGCCTCTCATGCATTGGATGATTTAGAACCTTACTGCATGACCCACATGCTAAACCACCACCACTGACTCATACGCCTTCCACCCTAAACAATATAAACAATGTGTAACCCATCACAACTTTGCTTCTCCATGTCAGCTGCACAAAAAGGTTACAACACAAAAACAACACAGCGCACCAACTCACTCTCTACAACCTTCTCAATGATTCAAAACCAAACATAATATTCATAACTGAATCATGATTGGGAGAAGACATGACTCCAGTCCTGCATGAAGCCGTTCCTCTAGGCTATCAAATGATCACCCAAAATCATATAGGCAAACATTGTTCAAGCAAACATCACATATCACTAAAGTTGATGACATCTCCATAAAGAATTGTGAGGCTCTTCTAACAGGATGCGATCCTACACCGTCTTCCGCCTGTAACTTCCTGCTCCTTTACAGACCTCCACCTGTCAAGGCGACATTCCCAAATGCACTTCTAGACTCAGTTTCAAACCTCATAACAATACACTCCAACCTATGAGTTCTGGGCGACCTCAACATTTGGTTTGACAAATTCACGGCCTAAAAGCACTGAACCAGCATCAGATTGTCCACAACCCCACACATATCACTGGACATATCTTAGATGTCATTTTTGCTAATACCAAACTAGTTACCTTTCAAACTATAAGTCCAGTCACATGGGCAGACCACCATTTGCTTGCTTTCAAACATAAAACAACACTAAGCGACTTACCTAAAACCACCTTACGTCCATCCACCTATCGACTGTGGAACAAGCTCAATTTGGAACACTTAGAATCATAACTTACATCCAGTACAGGTCTGTAAACAATAAATGATGTTAAAAAAATTATATGAGTGGCTACAGGAAGCTTTTGATATCCCAATACCACTCAAAGGCTCACAACAGAAAAAAAGAAAACAAGCACCTTGGAAAAATATAGAGATAAAAGATATAAAACTACAAATTAGAAAGCTGCAGCGTGCCTGGCTCAAAACAAAAAACAAACCAGACAAACTTCACCTAGAGAAAATGTACAGATTATTCAGGTCAGCTATCAAAAAAGCAAAGAACAAGTACTATTCAGACAGAATTAAAAATGGAAAATGTACAAATAAAGAATTCTATAAAATTCTCAATGAATTTCGTAAACCAAATTGCCTAGAAGGAACTCATACCGTTACTCAAGATTTCACTGCCAAACTGGCAAATCATTACACTGACAAAGCAGACACGTTGGACTCGTATTTAAAACAGAGACAAAGCACAAGAACTAACTCTTTTACAAAACAACAATCCAAGAATACTCTAACTCTCGGTTCCTTCCAACACATTTCACACAATGAATTAATGGACCTTGTCAATTCAAACAGGCCTACCGGCAGCCCTTCTGAAACACGTCCCCAAAAACCTTCAAGAGTATTCTTCTAACAACCTCTGATGCCACTCCAGTAAGAAAAATCATGAACGATTCCTTAACTACCGGACTATTTCCAAAAGAACTCAAAAACACCCTTTACTGAAGAAAACTAACTTGAACCAACTGTATCCTGACAATTACAGACCCATTACTAATGGACCTTTCCTGGGCAAACTGATAGAAGGAACAGCTTTTGCCCATATGTCACAATACATTGAACAGAATGCCATACTTTCAGACTTCCAAACAGGATTTCCGGGAAGAGGCACAGAATCTGCTCTCCTTGCCATCTGGGATGACCTGAAGAACAAAGATGACTGCAATGGGGCTGCTGCACTACTCCGCTTGGACCTCTCAGTTGCCTTTGACATGGTTGACCATGACACTCCGATACAAAGACTCTACGAAGCCGGCATTGAGGTGACTGCTTTAGATTGGATCACGTCGTACGTTCAAAACAGGAGTAATGTCATCCATACCCCACCTTTCTCGCCCAAACCGTACTCCACAAAACTTGGGGTCCCTCATGGCTCTATCATCTTGCCCATGCTTTTCAACATTTACATGAAGTCATTACCAGTACTTATCAATCAATTTCAACTCATGTGCTATAACTATGCAAATACTCTTCCACCTGGAATGCCCCAAATACATTGGAAACTTGCCATTTTTCAGTTGTCTGAGAGCCGTGGAACAATGGATGACGGGGAGCCATCTCAAATTGAATACTTCCAAAATGGAAATACTCTCAAGTGGCGATTGGAAACATTATGACCCGCTTGCCGCCTGGTCTGATGAACTGGGATCACCGCCTAAAGTATCGAAGGAAGTAAGAAACCTCGGAATGACCGTGGACTCCAAGCTATTGATGAATGCACGAGTGGACAAAATGGCAAGATCAAGCTTTGTTTCTATAAAAAATCTGCAACAAATCTTCCCCCATTTGGGATTCCCACACAAGGTCCAAGCTACCATCTACCTTGTTCTGTCCAAACTCAATCGCGCCAATAGCCTCAACCAAGGATCACCTTTAACGACTATGAAAAGTCTACAACAAATTCAGAACTCGGCTGCTAAACTACTCTTGCATATCAAACCACAAGACCATATCACCCCTGCCTTGAAAGCCCTGCATTGGTTACCAGCTGCCAGAAGATCCATGTTCAAGCTGATTTGTATCACCCACAAAGCCTTACATGGAATGGGACCCCTCTTCATCAGAAATAAAATCACCAAACACATTCATCATAGGAACCTCCGCTCTAGAGTGGCACCTCACCTCAAAATCCCAAGATGCAAGAAAAAAACCATGGGTGGCACAACCTTCCCTGTTCAAGCAGCCAAAATATGAAACACTTTACCCCCAACATAAAATCCACAGAAAACAACCTTATCTTCAGAAAACTATCAAGATATGGCTCTTCCCCACATAAGCACCATACGGAAACAAAAATATACAGCATATCCCTCTGTATATAAGCATTATTTGTACTATATGTATGTACTTATATATGTGTATTGCTTTCTATTAACATGTAGAATATTTACATTAAAAAAATATGAATAAATGAATAAATAAATACATTTTTAAGCACAACACTTCAAAACCAGAGTTTATCTAATGCTTCTTTAATCCACTTATAGTTACTTCCTTTATGCATCTATATACCATCCCGGAACTTGGACCTATACATTTATTACTTTCCTATGCACTACCCAATTTCTCACCCTATACCTCTATCAATATCTTTATTCTACATACATTTACTTCCTTTTTGCATCTATAAACGATCTATGTACCTATGGATTTATATATTTATTACTTTCTTCTAATTCAGCATATTCAAAGTATTACCCTATTTTCACCCTATAGCTCTCTCAATGTATCTTCTACCTGAACTCTCGAACTCATCTCAAACCTCTTTCTGCTACTCTTTCCAATGCACTTGCCTATTTTTCACCCCATACCTCTATCAATATGTCCACTACCTCCACTATCTCATACATCCCAAACCCCATACCACTATGATGATCCCCAAAATAGCCCTTTATAGACTTTCCCATACTCTACCCCTCCTTGCACTACCTGACACCTCTTTTACTATACTGATCCCCCAAAACAAGCCTTTCTAAACTCTTCCCTCTGACTCTTCCCCTCCACATCCCTTTTTACTCACCTCAACCCTCCCACTAGTGCTATGACCTCAAAAAAATACGTCTAAAGCCTTCACTCCTCTATCCCTCCACTATCCTTATCAATTGAAATAACAAACTAACATGTCCACTTCTCACATTTCATATTTCGCTTCATGTTGATTGTGCTAGAACAGGTGTACCTGGGTTTCCTGCAGAGCTGGCTTAGATGACACTCCTTACATCCTATATAGGCCCTGCCAATATGGGACATTCTATTAGGTTCCTATATGTGGCTTACATGACTGACATGGTAAGCATCCTTTCTGAGGCTATTCAAAGATGGGGTACAGCTATGCTGATGAAACCTTGGTATATTGCTTCAATAGAGACACATGATAATCCAATTTGAGAACGTGCACCAATACCATTACACTCCACAGCGTGTAGCCAAAATTTGACAGGGGGACTTGATTAAATGTGTGAGATGTGATACTCTGTTAGCTGGCTTCTTACACAAGGCTTTGGAATGCCTGTTACTGCCATCATGCTGCTAGGAAGTTTTCCATAGTGTGGTAGTTATACTGGATGTTTACATTGATCCCTTGCCCCATATGACACTGCTGATGGATATCTCAGAGATTACCATGGGCTGATGGCAACTTACTACCATCTTGTTTGTTTTGATTAAAATATGAGTTGCCCTTCTCTGGGGGAAATGGAGGGTTTGCTGATAAAAACACTGGTTCTGTCATGCAGCATACTGTCAGGACATGACTGAGCAGTAGTTTGAGACTCTACAACCTTCAGCCCGCCTTAAAAATATTTGGGCTCTATTTTCCCCCCAATGTCTGCCCTATGGACAGTCCCTCCTACCCTGCCCCCAAATTCTGAACTCAAGAACGTTGCTCATATAGGAGAGTGGGATAATAAACGGTATGTGGAATGTTAGCTGAATGCGTGCTGGATGGTGTACCTTTGCAATCTTCATCATTGTACCTCTATTAAGGGATGCTGCCCAATGTCTTTGTTTTGCGACTGTTTGGGTGTAATTTGCTAAATCTAATTTTAAAAAAAGAGCTTGCCTCAGGGTTTATTGGGGTAATTATGGAGCTTCTGCTGTGATGATATTTCTTCAAAAAAGGGTAATCCTTAATTATAGCAGTTCATTTCTCGATTAGCCGGATTTTGACTTCCCGAAAAAAAAACCTGTGTAAAAACATTTGTGAGAAGTCGGCCTGGAATATGCTGTCCACTATTCTAGAGGGCACCTTGCACCAGTCCAAACTACCCTTATTGACGGTAGGTTTAAAGTCAACCTATTTAGAAAGCTATACTACTGGTAGCTGTGGAGAGCAGCCTTCAGGCAAAGTCTTGAAGGAATGTAAAGCAGCTTGTTTTACCAGTTTATAATCTCATGAAAGACCAAATGAAAGGAAAACCACACCAGGTATATATATATATATAAAATATATGTATTTATTCTAAGCACATCCCTCTAGACTCTTTATGAGGCTAGAGGCAAAAATACATTCAGTAAACCTATGTAGCACACAGTAAATTAGCACAATATACGTTGAGCCCTAGGGGCGTACTAAACCATATATTAAGGAATTGGTATAAGAACCACGACTGACATAGATACAAGGCCTAGAGCCTTTAGAACTGCTGGGGCCACTGGGAACCACCCACGGTAGTGGCACTGGGGACCCACAGGAGACACGTTCAGTGGCTAAACCCAGCCGCGAATCACTATTAAATTCTATGGGGGAAGTCACAGTTGGAAAATTACAGTTTAAGGACACTTAGTAGAGGACTTGAAGAAAACTCCTTTAGAACTAGGAGTCTCTAGAGTCAACACCCATGAGAGCACCACAGAACTCGAGTTACCTCACCCAGGGAAGCCAGGTGCATAGGTGTCTTTTTGTGTCGGGTTTCGTCGCCGATTTCAATGGCGAGATGCTGAAAAATGCTGCAGGCGACCAAGTGGAAAGTGTCCAGGTAGATCCAAGGGTGGATCGGAGATCTGAAGAACCTGAAAGCAGAGGGGACAGAGTCTGGGTCACTTGCCAGTCACCAGGAAGGCGATGAGAAGATGCCAACCGATGTCGGGTGATTTCAGGTGAGGAAGGTGAAGCTTGACTCTTCAGCCACGAGGACCAGGAGGCGTTGAGGACAACCAGGAGCTGGATTCAAGCTGTACCACAAAGGATGTCGAGTGCTGCGGTGTCGGATTCCGGATTGGAATCAGCAAGCCTTGGCATCAGCAACCAGGCAGAAAGCAAAGATTGGCTTTGATGCTGACCAGCAAGGTCTGAGGGACTCCCCCTTTGGAGGGGAGTCAGGGCACACCTGGAGCAACCAGGAAAGCCCAAGAGTTACCTTTGTGGGGGCCCACTAGTTGACAGACCAGGGATCACGAAGGGGCCTCGAGCATAAATGCTAGAAGTGAGCTCACTGAACACTCTTGCAAGCTAGGCCCACAATCTTCAGTGCAGATGGTGCTCGGGACCTGGACTACAAGTAGCCCTATGCACAACTTCGAGAAAGCTCAGAAAGTTGATGCACTAGCAAATGTGCACGGTGTCCAGGAGTTCCGGTCCCACGTCACTCGTGAGGGCTGCAGGTCTCAGCTTTGCTGGGATCTCGTGGCAGCCTCTGAGAAGTCTGGAAGTCCATGTCCTGTGTCAAAAATCCATAGGGGTATATGGTGGGAGCTTTTGAAGTGCAGACTGGAAAGATGCTTCTTTGGTGCCTGTTTGAACAGGGGAGTCACTCCTTGACCCCAAGTGAGATTCTTCTGTCTTCTAGTCGATGTAGAATGTTGAAGTTCCAGGATATATGTTGCAGAGTTTCGTTCATGTGTAATCTGAAGTCCTAAGGACTGGGTTCCTATACTTATACTAAGTTAGGGGGTTGGATATACTCTGGGGACCCACCTATGGGAGGATCCAGGGAAGAGGGTGGCCACACCCTTTTCCCTTTGTCCAGTTTTGCGTCAGAGCAGGGGCTGAATGCCCCTGCAACCAGTTTGAACTGGGATATGCACAGGGACACCAAGTGTGCCCCCAGCACTGTCTGAAAAGCATTCTCTGAATGCACCCACACAGCCCTAATACACTAAAGCCTGTCTGGGAGGTGGTTACACCTCCCTGTGACAAGAAACCTATTGTCCAGGCCTCCCCTGCCGGAGATTCATCCAGCAGCTGGTCAGACTAGTGTCTGTGGCATCCATTTTGTGATGCTAGGGTTCTTTTAAAGTATTACCTGTTAGTTTAGTGTGGACATGTCTCTCTCTAGAAGGGTGGAATTATACCCCTGACACCAGGACTGGTGGGGGGGGGTAGGATTCCAAAGTTCTTGACACCAAACACGACATGTTTCCATGCAGCCATTTCAAAGTTAGCATTTACTGTGACGTTATAATGCACTTAAGAGTATATAGTCTGGCTGCATCACAGAACAACCTCAGAGAATAGATTCCAAAAGCTGCAGAGGGGTCCTGCTCATGCATGAGCACCCTCTCCCACAAAACCAAGCACTCTGCCTTCAGGATTGATAAGGCCTGCCAAAGGAGTGACTTGTAGGTTTATATGTGTCAGTGATTAAAGGTAGATACAGGTAACCTATATCTTACTAAGGGGTGCATGCACCACCTTACCCAAGGCTGCAGTAGCAGAACTGTGGTGCCATTTTGGAAGGCTTCCCAGGAGGGGCATAATACATGCCTCTGGGGTACCTATGCCCTTAGTACCTAAAGTACCATATACTAGGGACTCACAAGGTAAACCCCGTAACTAATATGTAGTGTACCTAATGTACATGCAATCATTTTAGAGAGGAAGCAGCTTGGCTGGGGTCCTGGTTAGCAGGGCTCCAGCCAGACTAAAGTTGAAAAACAGAGAAACACCAGCAGAAAGTGGGGGTGACCATAGTAATCAGATCCTACTCTCCTACACAACCCCCCCAAACGCAGGACATTAAACTAACCATGACCAGTTGAGTCTTCACGTTCTATGTGGAATTACCTGGAGATTCCCTCTGCATTGACATGGTTACTCCCAGGTCTGTGTTCCACTGAATAGTCCAACCATTGGAGGGAAATGGACCACCTCTGTTTTAGCCATAAAAGGGGCTTATGGTCAGTCTGGACAGTGAAGTGAGTGCCAAACAAATATGGCCTCAGCTTCTTCAGAGCCCAAACCACAGCAAAGTCCTCCCTCTCAATGGCTGACCAACGGTTCACTGTAAGGGTCAGCCTTCTGCTAATAAAAGCTACTGGCTGGTCCTGACCTTCATCATTCAATTGTGATAGCACAGCCCCTACCCCCAACTCAGATGCATCTGTTCGGACTATGAATTCTCTCGAGTACTTAGGACTTTGCAGAATTGGTTCAGCGCACATGGTCTGCTTCATGTCATCAAATGGCTTTTGACAGCTAACTGTCCACTGAACTTTCTTTGGCATCCTTTTAGGAGTTAAGTCATTCAGGGGTGTCACAATGGAACCATACCCCATGACAAATCTCCTGTAGTACCCAGTAGGGCCTAGTCAGGCTCTGACCTGAGTCTGGGTAGTTGGAGCAACCCAGTCCATGATTGTCCGGGTTTTGCTCTGTAATAGTTTAACCTGGCATCCACCTACAAGGTAGCCCAGGTACACAACCTGACTGTGCCCTATCTGGCACTTAGTAGCCTTGATAGTTAAGCCTGCCTTCTGCAGGGCCTCCCAAACATTTCTCAGTTGGACCAGGTGATCCTCCTAGGTACAGCAATATCATCTAGATATGCTGCACAGTAGTTTTCCAGGCCTGCTAGGACTTTGTTCACCTTTGAAAAGTGGCAGGTGCATTCTTCAGACCAAAGGGCATTACCACAAATTGATAGTGCCCACTAGGGTTTGAAAATGCTGTTGTTGGCTTTGCATTATCAGCTAATCTGATCTGCCAAATGTGCTCAGAAACTTGGCTGAGGCCAAAGTATCTATAAGCTCATCTGCTCCTGGGATTGGATGGGCATCAGTCATAGTGACTTCATTGAGACCTATGTAGTCAACACAAAACCTCATCTCTCTCTTACCACCCTGTGTGTGGGGCTCTGGTACCAAGAACACTGGACTAGCCCAAGGGCTATCTGAGGGCTCAATAACTCCCAAATCCAACATTTTTTGGACTTCTGTCCTGATACAGTCCCTGACATGATCAAGAGGCAGACTGTCCCCAGTGTCTACTTCATGAGTGCACCAGGTGTTCTGACTTGGAGTCAGAGAGAACATATATCTCCACTGACTGAACACTTGTCTGCAATCAGTTTGCTGCTGAGCAGTGAGGCTGCCTGCCAAGGCTACACCATCCACTGACCCATCATCAGGGTTCTGTGAGAGCAGGTCTGGGAGAGGGTCACTCTCCTCCTCCTGTCCCTCATCAGTTGCTAAGAGCAAGCACATGTCTGCCCTGTCAACATATGCTTTCAGTCTGTTGACATGAAGCACCCAATGGGGGCTCCTGGGAGTTCCTAGGACCACCACATAGGTAACCTTTTTCTTCTGTTCAACAATAGTGTAGGGTCCACTCCACTTGTCTTGGAGAGCTGCTGGGGCCACAGGCCCTAACATCCAGACTTTCTGTCCTGGCAGTTAAACAATCAGTATAGCCTTTTGGTCATGCCAGGATTCTGTAATTCCTGGCTATCCTCAAGGTTTTTAGTTGCCTTTTTCATATACTCAGCCATCCTGGAGTGGAGACCAAGTACATAGCCCACTATGTCCTGTTTAGGGGGTTTGAGAGGTAACTCCTGAGGTTACGTAGTTTTTGGCCTGCTTCGCTACAGCCGCCATTTTGTGTTTAACCGCCATTTTATGTTGCCTCACTCAGGCAGCACGGCTAACGCAGTAAAATGGTCTTTCTGCCTTTTTCAGCTGCTCCATGTCTTTTTCCGTTAAAGAACAACCTTTGTCCTTGTGTGCGATACCGATGGCAGGGTCTGGCCGAGTTCGCAAAGCTATGTCTAGGCTGATTAATCCATGTCTTACTCCACTGTTTGGGTCCCACCATTCTTCTCGGCTTTATCTTGTTTAACTGGCCTTCACTATTCTCTTCGTGTGTTCTCTTGTTATATAGCCCTTCTTTTGAAGCGTTCTACACATGTTTTGCCACCTGCAAATTGAATTACGGGCACTAGTGTTGATTAACCTGAGGGGAGGAGAGCACACGGGGTCTGAAAGGAGGGTGTGTTTTAGACATCTGATAGCTTGTTTTCGAACTATTCCTTTTTGTCAGTTTTGTGTATATTGGGAGTTGTCATTGTAAACTTGTTCTGTATAATAAAATGTGCACCACGGATTGAAGTGGCAGTCTCTTGAGAACCTACCTGCGTGGTACTTCTTAGATAACTGTGCTTAGCTGCAGCTAATAAATCTACTTTTCTACGCCTAACAGAGTGTCTCGTGTCTCTGTCGGTCGAGGCAGGTGAACTCGGAGATCTTAGGTGTGCCCTGCGCCGCCTGGCCCATAAGGTCAGGTTCTCCAATTGGCGGCCCAACGTGTGGGCGACTTCAGCGGTAGTAGTTTTTGCCCGAAAGTCGTGAGGAGCTTCGCAAGAAAATTCCGGAGGATTTCGCGAACCACGTGAGCGACCCCTGCATGTCGAAGTGGACCGAAGGTCTTTTGAAGCGTGGCTACTCCTTCCCGACGGCTGCTGACGACTGCTGCCCTAACTGTTGCCCTGCCTTGGCCCTTTGGTGATGATTGGTATCGCGAGACGTTTGACGTACATCTGTTGGCGTGAGAAAAACATTTAGTTAAGTATTTGTGGGTAGCGCCCACTCTCTTTGTTTTTGTTTTTGTTATTCGATTAGCGCGCTACCCGAAGCCAAGGGGTAAGTACGTTTGTGCTGTGACTCTATTGTCTAAAAATCCCTTGACGTTTGTAAGCAAGTCCAGTTCGTTACAAAATGCCTGGATTTAGTACATTTAAGAAATGTTGCTGTTTTGGTTGTTCTAGGGATTCCCGGCTAGAGGATTCTTGTCCGATTCCTTCAGTTGGAACTCCTACTCACGAGCTTTACTCAAAACATGGTCTGGGTCCTATTGTTTTTAATGACACATGGATCCGATATACTAAAAAGGATGGTGTTTTACAGTGGCCACAAAATGGTTCTTTTGAGACCGATATATTAGATAATTTGGAAACAATTCTATTCAAGAGAAAAGCCCGGCTGGCAATGTTTGACTCTTTTCGCCTATGGCGTAAGGAAGCCAAACAGAAAGAAATTAAGCAAATGAAGAAAGATAAGAAAGAGCAGAGTATGTCAATTCTACAGGCTGCCCAACAATTTAAAAATGACGAAGCTGACCAGGTGATTGAAGTATCGGAAAGACAACATCGTATGGCAATAGATAGATGTTAGCCTGTGTTACCTACTGTATCGAAGAGTAAAATCCCCGATGACGATTCTTTTATGTTCCATTTGTTGACATTACCTCCACCTTATCTGTTAGGTGCTAATGCACCACCATTACAACCTGCTGTTAATCCAGCTGTTTTGGTTCCTGCTCAATTACCTATTCCTGTGATTCCAGCTCCGCCCCCTTTGCCAGCGACTTCTGTACCCCAATCTTCTGTGCCTCAGCCTCCTCTATCTGTCGTTTCCTTTGCTACAGATTCTTCTTCTGTTTTACAGAATACGTTATCTCCTGTTTTAGTGTCAGATTCCCCTACAGCCCGACAACGTTTAGTCGATACTGTTTCAGGTCTTTTGTCGCCTTTTCTTGGGCCTCTTTACTTTTCTCCTGCGTCGTCTAGGAGACAATCCGTAGTCAGTTTCCAGATTTGTAAGAACAGACTAAATTAGATTCTCTTGCTCGTAATTGGATTATGAGTAGTGTGCAGTACAGTGTATGTGATATTTTAGATACTTTTCTGCAATGGAACGCGCCCACACAGAGATACGTATTTAATGTTATGTGCAATACTCTGATTTAAGAATGGGGAGATGTGGATCTAGACTCACCTCCTCAGGATTTATTCGACATACAGGATCAATTTGATAAGGGACTTATTGTGGGTCCCGCTGTAGAGCATGCTGTTCAGAAGCTTGTTACTTTTTGATCAGCCTTTTTCTCTCAAAATTAGGATGACACAATATCCAATGCGAGAGGTTCCTCCGATATGGAGAGATGAGGTTACTCAAGCAGGTGCTAATCCAGGTGTTCCTGCTCATTTTCAGCGTATATGGGTACATGACCCTTGGAAAAGGTCAGAAGTATTCCACTTAAACAGTCTTTACCGGACCCTCGTAAGAATTCTGCTGGGTATTATAAAGAGTTGTCCCAGACTATTGACGCCTGTATTATGAATTTGGCAGACATTGATTTACTTATGGGAAATGTTGTCCCAGAAGCAATATGGACCAAGATTCGTAAGCAGGATCATGCTGCAGCTTTAGGTGGTGATTGGGCTGCCATTACAGCTGCGGATGCAGGACAAGTAGGTGGTGCCAAACCGGATGACTTGATTTCAGAATAACCTGGAAAAATAATAGACTTGATGAAAACTATGATGCCTGCGGTACGCGTGAACTGGGATAAGTTAGCGGCATGTAAGCAAAAGCCGAATGAAAGTGTCTCCGACTTCTTTACTCGTTTCGAGGAGACTTTCATCGACCATAGTGGTCAAGACATGAGTACTGAAGGTAGACAGCGACTGTTCGTAGACAAATTTGTTTTTAATTTACTTCCAGAATTATCACATAAATTGAAGCCAACAGAGAGTTTGTGGACTGTTTCTTCCACTGCCCAGATATTGGCTACTGCTCATTATTATGAGAATAGGGATAAGGAAGATAAGGAGAAAGCGGAGAAAAAGACTAAAGAATTAAAAATGAAGGTCCTTCTGCAACAGGCTTATCCCCCTCGTTCTGCTCAACACCAATTTCAACAGCCCCCGCAGTTTCAGAGGTTGTTGCAGAAACCGGCACCCTCAGTTCCACGTGTTCCATTGGGTCCTAATCAGTGTGCCTACTGTAAGGAAGATGGTCATTTTAAGAACGCTTGTCTGATTTTATTTCAGCGGTATGGTGGACCATTAGCATCACGGGGTCGTGGTGATTCTCGGTCCATATCCAGAGGTAGGGGTCAGGGTGCGTCGACTCAGGAATGACGTCCCTCTCCCCCTCAGGATTCTACAAATTACTTTGATCAGCAGACTTCTCAATCTGTACAATATTGCAATGATGACTATTGTCTCGATAATGAGGACGTTGATTTTCATACTAGCTAGGACAGCCATAGGCAAAGTAAGGGAGTCGTATCAGTTCCAGTAGATCAGGAAGGACCCTATGTTAATGTTATGGCATTAGGTGTTACAGAACCATTTCTCTTGGATACTGGTGCAATGAGAAGTTCCATAATGCAGTCTAAACTCCCTGGGGCACCTTTGTCTGGCTGAACAAATGTTTCTGTAGGATTCTCCGGCGCCCCAGTTTCAAATCCGGTTTCTTGTCCTTTGCCCATTTCTATTGGTCCGTACGACTTGGAAGCTCCGCTTCTTTTGACAACAGGTTGCGGAGAGAATTTATTGGGTTTGGACTTATTGAAACGTTTACATGCTACGCTGTATTGTTCACCCTCTGGTGTTCACCTCACTTTGGGTGATAAATTGACTTCTCCGATGTATGTATCTAAAGAACAGCTACCACTTGAATTGCGTTCACTTCCTGCCACACTTTGGGCTACGGGTCCGAATGATGTTGGCTTAATGCAAATTCCGCCATATGTGATTACTGTTAAACCCAATGTTAAGATGCCACGTGTTCCTCAATATAAAATATCTAGTGATGGTGAGAGCTTTTTTGGCCATTGTTCATGATTTGGTTCAGAAAGGTGTGGTTGAAGAGACTACAGGGAGTGTTTGCAATAGCCCTGTTTTACCTATTCTTAAACGTACTGATCCCTCTCAGCCACCTGTGTACCGTTTTGTAATTGATCTTCGAGAGGTCAACAAAATTGTTGTCCCTCAGTTTCCTGTTGTGCCAGATATAACTGACTTGCTTACTATGATTCCTGCTTCAGGGGTTTGGTTTTCGGTTATTGATCATAAGAATGCTTTCTTTAGCATTCCTATTGCTGAAGAAAGTAGGGATCTCTTTGGCTTCTCTCTTGGAGGCCGAAGCTTCCGGTTTAAGCGTGCACCTCAGGGCTATTGTGAAAGTCCTTCAATATATAGCCAAGCTTTGAAGTCTCAGCTTGACACCTTTTCTTTGCCCTCGGGTGCTACTCTTATCCAATACGTAGATGATTTGTTAGTGGCTGCTAATTCGGAAAATGTCTGTAAAACTGCGACTGTGTCACTCTTACGACATTTGTCTGATTTACACCATAAAGTGTCATCTTCTAAGTTACAATATTGCCGACAAGAAGTTACCTATTTAGGTCATCTCTTGTCGAAGGAGGGAAGGCGATTGACCCCAGAACGTATTCATGCTATTGCACGGATGCCTGTACCGTCCACACAAAGATAAGTGCGTGCTTTCTTGGGCATTACCTCTTACTGTAGACAGTGGATTCCAAATTTTTCCCTACTTGCTAAACCTCTGTTGACACTTACACTTAAAGATACGCCCCAGCCTCTTCCTTGGACTGATGAATGCCAGAAGAGTTTTTCTGATTTACGTACTGCCTTGTGTTCTGCTCCTGTGTTGGGTACTCCGAATAACAGTAAACCTTTCACGCTCTAAGTCCATGAAAGGGAAGGTTGCGCATTATCAGTCCTGACGCAACAATTCGGCGACAAACAAAGGCCGTGTGCCTATTTTTCAGCAACATTAGATCCAGTAGCTAAGGCATTACCTAGTTGCCTCAGAGCAACAGCAGCAGCGCTAATTTCTATTCGTCAATCTGCTGGATTAGTGTTAGATCATACTCTTAATGCTATGGTGCCACACGCAGTAGATACTCTTCTTAACAGGACGAAAACTCAGCACTTAATGAGTGCCAGTTTGTCTGGATATGAGTTGACACTTCTAGCTAGCCATATACACATAAAAAGATGTAATGTTCTGAATCCAGCAACATTGTTGCCTATTTTGGATGCGAACCATGTACAAGATTAGCATGATTGTTTTCTTCGCACTGAAGAAGAAACGAAGGGTCGATTAGATCTGAAGGATACACCACTTGTGGATCCGGATGGGATCCTATGGGTAGATGGGTCTTGTTTCAAACTTCCCAATGGCAAAACCACAGCTGCTTATGCAGTAACGACTTTGTACACAGTGGTAGAAACTGCACGCATTTTGCAAAATTCAGCGCAAGCTGCAGAATTGATTGCGTTGACAAGAGCATGCGTGTTGGCGAAAGGGAAAAGAGTGACTGTTTATACTGACAGTCAGTATGCATTTGGCGTTGCCCATAGTTTTGGTCGTTTGTGGAGGGAAAGAGGATTCTTTACCTCCCACGGCACCAAGATACAGCATGGTCAGTTGGTAACTGACCTTCTTGAATCACTTGTTTTGCCTACTCAAATAGCGATTGTGAAGGGCAGTGCACATAAAAAGATTACTGATGACGTGGGTCAAGGAAATGCATTTGCAGATGAAATAGCGAGGGAAAAGCGAGGAATGTTGAAAGTCGCATGTATGTTGCGGGCCCTGCAAGATGGGTCGCAGAAGGTGGTATGTGTGAAGACACAGAGGAAAGTGTGAAAGCGATTCAGAAGGAGGCCACCGAGAAAGAATTGAGTACGTGGAGAGAGAGTACGGGAATGTTGGATAGTATGGGATGTTGGACGGAATTGTCAGAACATCTACGATGGTTGTTACCAGATGCGTATGTACTGCCTGTAGTTACTATGGCTCATGGACCAGCCCATAAAAATGCAAATGGTATATGCAAGCTTTTAGCACCAGTATGGCAGAATGAAGGTATTCCTAAATGTGCAGAAAATGTGGTGAAACACTGCATTTTTTGTTTGATGCACAATCCAGGAAAGGGAACCCCAACTCCAGCAGGTCACTTTGCACCCCCTACGTACCCATTCGAGGTACTGCAAATAGACTATATCCATATGGAACGCTTCAATAATCTTAAGTATGTCCTGGTGGTGGTTTGTGCCTTTTCCAGATGGATAGAGGCCTACCCCCTAAAGGACAACACTGCCTTGTCCACTGCAAAAATACTTTTGAAAGAATTCTTCCCGAGATTTGGTTTGCCGCGCATTGTCTGGAGTTACAATGGAAGTGAATTTGTAGGTCAAATTATGCAAAAGGTGTGTGTAGGTTTAGGCATTAGACAGAAATTCCATGCGGCAAACCATCCTCAGTCAGCGGGTCTGGTAGAATGCTATAATGGCACTCTCAAACTTAAACTACCAAAGATTCAGGCTAGCACAGGCCTTTCTTGGCCTGATGCCTTGCCTTTGGCACTCCTTTCAACTAGAACAACTGTTCATTCTCGTTTGGGGCTTAGCCCATACGAGATTGTTTTCGGACGCCCAGCTAATGTTTGGGGAGTCCCCAGACCCAAAAAGTACTCAGATATTCCGTACCCGTTGTTGGTTGACTACTTGCATGATCTCACCACTAAATTGCATGTTATTCGTCAACAGGTCCAAAAAGCTTTGCCGGAGGCCTCCTCAGATCCCGGACACTCCATCCAGCCTGGGGACTGGGTGTGTCTGAAGAATTTCCAGAGGAAAAAGAACTTGGAACCTCGTTGGGGGCCGCCGAGACAAGTGTTACTCACAACTCGTACAGCTGTCAAAGTCATCGGAAAGAAAAACTGGATCCACGGCGTGCATTGCAAAAGGGTACCATTGCCTTTACCTTATGACCAGTGGGTCCGAGAAGGTGTTGGTGATAGCGAGTGTGAGAAGGTACCCAGGTTCGTGCCGTTCAGCAGTGCACGCCTGGATTGGACTAGATCAGAGAAGGAAGACGATGACGTCTTACAGGAAGCTGTACCTGTACATCTGAGACTTAACACAACAGATACCGAACATTTATTTAAGGACCAGACAATACTTAGAAAGAGACGATATAATCTGAGAAACAGATTGCCTAAAGACAATTAATTTTGGTTTTCTTTAATTTTGTTTAAAAAGAAACTTTCCTTTTTCCTTTATCCATCAAGTTGCAGGGTCACAGTAGGAGTCTTGAGCTGTGACCTGAATAGTGACTAGGTCAACAGGACTTGCAGTGTCATAGGACGGCTAACAATCACAGCCAAGTGATTAAGGAAGATTATCGTGAGCAACGCCTTTAGAGTAATGGATAGTGCAGGGAAAGGAAGTGATGTTAAAATGATGAAAAGAGCTCATTATAAGAAATTATTATTCAGTCATTGTGGCGTAGCATTATGTATTTTAGTATGTTTATGTAGTTTATTAGCATGCATAGGATGGCTTATTCACGTTCTACAGTTAGTACCTGTTCCCACTTCTGTCCCTCTAACTCCCTCTACTACTGTTTCTCCGCACAAATTTTACTCACTCCCAGATCACGAACAAATGAGAAGAATGGAATACCTTAACAATTCGTTCGTCCAACTTTTACACCAGCATCAATTGATAGTAAATGTTACTGATTGTTGGGTTTGTGGTCTCATACCACATAATACACAGAGAGGAATGCCATATCTAGTCCTCCCATTTTCTTATGAAGGTTCTGCTTGGGCCTATCTGGCTATGTTTTCCAATGCATACCAGAACTTACTTCGATATCCTTCTGGTGGATCCTATAATGGTGGAGTGGATTTCAGTCACAGTCCTTTGATAAAGGGTATTGTAACGATGGCAAAGATTGCTCACATGATCAAAATTCCCAAAGACGAGAAGAGGGCATACGATGGGTGGAATATAACTCGTTATACTCTTAGCCTCACTGACAAGGTTAAGCAGCAGAGTTTTACACCAGTTTGGGTACTACCCCAAAGAGGTCATTTGTGCTTGCAGATAAATGGCCAGAATACCAAAAGTAAGCAAGAGAGGAGTAATTGCTCCCATTCTTATGTCTATACTCCTTCTACTCCTGCACCACTAGTGGCATCTCAAGGTACATATTTTATCTGTCATGACAAATCTTATACATGGCTTCCCACATACTTCTCGGGAACGTGTTATGTAGCGTTTCTCCTCCCGCCTACATATACTGCTCCTGCTGATTATCATAGGAAAAGAGTTCGTAGAGGAGTTGTAGATTCGGAAGATACAGCAGGACAAGAAGGAGGGGATTTCCTGAAAGGGTTTCTTCCCTTTTGGGGTCCGATGGTCAATAGCAAGAATATCAGACAGTTGGTCCGTGTGGTTGATGCCAAAATCTATGTAACTTCCGGAGCATTAAAGAATTTGACCGCCGAGCTTCAGGCGGATCGACTTATGACTTTACAGAATAGAATGGTTTTAGACATAGTCCTTGCAGATAAAGGAGAAGTCTGTAAACTGATTGGATCTAGTTGTTGCATTTAAATTTCTGACAATGCCCCTACAGTATACCAAGCCATCTCTAAGCTACATGTCATCTCTGAGTCTATTCATCAAGATACTGGAGATTGGTCTGTGATGGGATGGTTTTGGGGACTACTGTCCACTTGGGGATGGAAAGTGCTAACTTTTCTTGGAATGATTTTAGCAATCGTCTTTTCGTGTTGTCTTTGTCTACAGTGTGGTCCAGCCATTTGTGGACTCTGTGCCACGGTCTGTGTCTCCAAACCAGTAGCACAGCAGACAGAACATATTAAGATGATGGTGCAACAACATCTCAATGACCTCATGACCATTGATATTGACTCAGACTAACATGGGTTCCATTGTGCATTGCCTGAGTATGGCAAAAGGAGGGTCTGAGGTTACGTAGTTTTTGGCCCCGCTTCGCTACAGCCGCCATTTTGTGTTTAGCCGCCATTTTATGTTGCCTCACTCAGGCAGCACAGCTAACGCGGTAAAATGGTCTTTCTGCCTTTTTCAGCTGCTCCATGTCTTTTTCCGTTAAAGAACAACCTTTGTCCTTGTGTGCGATACTGATGTCAGGGTCTGGCGAGTTCGCAAAGCCATGTCTAGACTGATTAATCCATGTCTTACTCCACTGTTTGGGTCCCACCATTCTTCTCTGCTTTATCTTGTTTAACTGGCCTTCAGTATTCTCTTCGTGTGTTCTCTTGTTACATAGCCCTTCTTTTGAAGCATTCTACACATGTTTTGCCACCTGCAAATTGAATTACGGGCACTAGTGTTGATTAACCTGAGGAGAGGAGAGTACACGGGGTCTGAAAGGAGGGTGTGTTTTAGACATCTGATAGCTTGTTTTCGAACTATTCCTATTTGTCAGTTTTGTGTATATTGGGAGTTGTCATTGTAAACTTGTTCTGTATAATAAACTGTGCACCACGGATTGAAGTGGCAGTCTCTTGAGAACCTACCTGTGTGGTACTTCTTAGATAACTGTGCTTAGCTGCAGCTAATAAATCTACTTTTCTACGCCTAACAGAGTGTCTCGTGTCTCTGTCGGTCGAGGCAGGTGAACTCGGAGATCTTAGGCGTGCCCTGCGCTGCCTGGCCCATAAGGTCAGGTTCTCCACTCCCATGCCTCCTTCACCAGACACAATGGGCCTCCTACAGGATGCTCAAACACAAGTTCAAAAGGGCTGTAGCTAACCCCATTCTGAGGAACCTCCCTGTATGCAAATAAAAGACAGGGTAGTAGGATGTCCCATCTTCGCCTAAGCTTTTCTGGGAGATCCTTGATCATACCCTTTAAGGTTTTGTTGAATCTTTCAACGAAACCATTGGATTGCGGTTGATAGGGTGTGGTGAATTTGTAATTCACTCCACACTCCTTCCACATTGCCGTCAAGTAGCAAGTCATAAAGTTTGCACCTCTGTCAGATACTACCTCCTTATGATAAGCCCACTCTTGAGAACACTCCCAAGAGGGCTCTTGCAGCAACAGGTGCTGTAGTGCTCCTAAGGGGAATTTCCTCTGGGTACCTAGCGGCATGGTCCACCACCACTAGGATAAACCTGTGCCCAGATGCATTCTGAGGATCCATTGGTCCAACAATGTCAATCCCCACTCTCCTAAAGTGAACCCTCACCACAGGTAGTGGTATTAAGGGGGCCTTTGTGGTGTCACCTGCCTTACGACTGGATTGACAGGTGACACAGGAGCAACAAAACTCCTTTGTGTCTTCAGACATGTGGGGTCAATTAAAGTGAGGGACAATTCTGTCCCAAGTTCTGTTTTGGCCCTGGTGCCCTGCTTAAGGAATATCATGGGCTAGTGTCAATAGGAAATCCCTGAACTTCAAAAGTATAACCAACCTCCTGGCGGCACCAGGCTTGAGGTCTCTACTCTCTGGATACAGGAGACCATCATCCCATTGTCTTTTCCAACCTGTCCTTCCTTACGATCCATACACCATCACCGGTATGCTGATCTGATCACTTTCTAGTGTCTATGATACTGTCAGTTGTTGAGCCAGTTAAGAGAGCTTCTTAAAAGCTCTGCTTTAAACGTCCATGGCATAAACTTGATGTCACCTACTTTTACAAGCTTCTCTCCACCACCATGCCTGACATGCTGTCAGACCCTGTGCTGGCTGATGGTGCTTTTTCGACCTGGATCTCCTATGCTCTGGACTCCCTGGTTCCTGACAGATGGTCCTAGTGGCGTGGCACTAAGTCTAGCACATGTTACAAGGACAGGTTGGCATCCCTCCGTAAAGGCTGTGAAAATTTAGAACGTACCTGGAGAAGAGTCTATGATCCAATGTTAAAGGGTTGCTACCAGTTAGCAATTAAGAAATATCACAGGGCGATTCATTCTGAGCAGGCACCATATTACTCTAACGTGATTAGAAACAGTAGAAACCCTTCTAAAAGTATCTACTCCATAGTAAAGGATCTCAAAAGTGTGGCAGATATATCTACACCTTCTGTAGTATCGGATGCCCAGTGCGAGACCCCTTCTTCCTTTTTTGTGAAGAAGGTAGAAATAATACATAGATCTTTCCCTCAACAAGAGGTTCTTAAGGAGCCTTTGCCTGGACCCTAATGCAGTAATTCACTGGTTGCTTTTCCCCCGATCCCTCAAGAGGAGCTGGTTCTGCTGTGCCAGAAGATTAAATCTGGCCCTCCTGCCGACCCTCTTAAGCTAGATCAATTCCTGAAATTGCTATCTGTGTTTTTACCACCTCTGAGCCATCTGATCAATCAGTCACTGCTTAAATCAAAGGTCCCTAGTGCTTGGAAGTAAGCTAGGGTGGTTCCCCTGTTGAAAAAGCCCCAGCTCGACATTACTAAACCAGAGAACTTTCGTCCCATCTCTCTCCTACCCTGGGTTTCCAAGATTTTGAAATCCTACATCAATTCCATACTCACAGTTTATCTGGAGAAGAACAACTTACTGGACCCCTCACTGAATGGCTTTCGGGCAGGCCACAGTACGGAATTGGCTCTCTTGGCTGTGACCGAGCATCTGACTAGGTCTTTAGACAAGAGTTTGTTAAATCTCAGTGCCTCATTCGACACTGTCTCCCACCAGATCCTGTTGCAAAGGTTGAAGGAGGTGAGGATTGTGGTCTCTGCTCTTGAGTGGTTTCTTTCCTATTTAGCTGACGGGACCTTTCAGGTTGCAGTTCCCCCTTTTGCTTCCAAGACACACACCCTCAAACATGGGGTTCAGCAGGGCTCAGCTTTGAGCCCAACGCTGTTTAACCTTTGGCAGCAGTGGCAAAAAGTAGAGGGCTCACAGCAGTGTCTTACGTGGACGACACACATTTGGTAGATGCTCTCTCTGAGGACTCAGGACAGGACTCATGCAAGTTCCAGAAGGATCTAGAGTTTATATATGAGTGGATGACTGCCAACTGTTTTCAGTTAAATGCCAACAAGTCCGAGGTCCTGCTGGTGGGGAGAAACACTGAGTTGTGGAGTGAGCATTGGTGGCATGCCAAGCTGGGCAATGCGACTGCTCCCTAACAGGTGGTAGAAAATCTAGGAGCGTGGGTAGATGCCACCCTTAGCTTTCAGAATCAAACAAAGAAAGTAGCAGGAACTTATTTTAGCATTCTACGGGGTCTCAAACCAGTGCTGAAGTTTTTTGACCCGGCCACGAGGCAGGTAATTGTCCAAGCATCTATGTTGTCTAGACTGGACTACGCCAACTCACTCTACTTGGGAGTCAATAAAGTGGAGATCACAAGACTGCAAAGGGTGCAGAAAGCTGCCGCTAGAGCCTTGTTAGGTCTGCCCAGGATATGCCCTACCCCCAATACTATCCGTCGGCTACATTGGTTGCCTGTAGCAAAGCGCATCGAGTTCAAGACTCTGTGCATGTCTTTTAAAATCTTGAACTCTTCCTCCCCAGACAATTTGGCCAATATGCTTACACCTTACATCCCCTCCCGCGAACTTCCATCTATGAGCCAGCATCTGGCGGTGGTCCCCCGGGTGAGAAGGGTGCGTGATGGTGGACATTCATTTGGTGTATTGGCAGCTAGACTCTGGAACGGCTCCCCACCGTTGTGTGTTGTTTTTCTGATTTGCTGTTTTCTGTTCATTGCCGGACTGCCCCTTTGCTGGGGCAGCTGTGCGCTATATAAAACTGCTTAACATAACAAAACATAACATAACATAAATCTTATGGGTGCCACTAGCATTCTCAGCAGCCTCAGCAGCAGCTTCTGTCCTGAGGTGTTCAAGAGAAGGGCAGCTCAGCTACTCCTGACTCAGATCTGCCCTGGAAGGGTCCCCTGTCCCCAAGAACTCAACATGATCAAGCTCAAGCTCCTCTGGGACAGTTCCTTCTTCAGGAGCACAATCATCTCCCTCAAGATACTGATCATCACTCTGAGTCAGAGGGGAAGACACTGCTTTAACCCTACTGCTCCTTTTCCTGGAAGGCGCCTGGTCCATTATTCCAGAATCCAGGGCCTGTTCAGTTTTAGACATTTTGGCCTGTGACCTAGTCACAGCAAACACATTTGCAGAGATTCCTAACATTTCTGCATGGGTCCTCAACTCCACTTCGGACCAGGCTGAAGTCTCTAGATCATTGCCATGCAAGTATTTTACAGGGAGGTCTGCACTTACCACAACTTTCTTAGGCCCAGTTACCCCTCCCCGGGAGAAATGAACAACTGCCAGGGCATGGTTGGTCCTGACATTGCTAGCATTGGTCACTTGGTAAAGTTTATCAAGTATGATCTGTCGAGGGTCCACAAGGTCCTGTGTCACCATAGTGACACATGCCCCTGTATCCCTGTAGGCCAAAGCCTCTTTTCCATTGATCAAAGGCTGCTGTCTGTACTTGCCCAAGTTATTGGGACTCACAGGGGAGGACATATCCATGCCTCCATCACAGACAAGGACAGCCTGAGTTGGCACTCTGACTAGGCCAGAGCCCATCTCAGTACCCAGGGTTAACCCAACTACACCCTTCAGTTGAGTACCACCACTTAAAGCTGAACTAGGGGGAACAGTTGCCTTAGGGGCAATGGTGGCTGGAGTTGCATCTATCTTAGTACAATCACTAGTCCAATGGCTATTCTGTTTACAGATTTTACACCATGGTTTCTTTTGTCCTTTCGTTTTAGAAGATTAGGAATCCCCAGCATTAGAAGATGTTTGGGGGCCTGGTGAAGACTTCTGGTCTTTACCCTTCTCCTCACCCTTGTTATGATCTTTCTTTTTCTGGTCACCACTGTGGTTCTGTACCTTCTGCTTCACCCTGGTTCTTACCATTTTGTCTGCCTTCTTTCACAATTCTTGGGGAGAGGTCAGATCAGAGTCTACCAGGGGCTGATGCAACAGCTGATTCTGACTGTTATTAAGGATCTGCTCCCTCCCGATCAAGTTATACAATCCTGTATAATCACACACTTTACTGCCCAGTTACCAGCCTTCCAGAGCCTTAGTAGCCCAATCTACTAAGTCAACCCAGTCCTGAGTCTGTGTCTTTTGTGCATCTCTGAACTGGATTCTATACTGCTCAGTGGTTAGGCCAAACCCATCTATTAGAGCACTCCTCAGGACTTTGTAATCATCAGCATCCTCTTCTCGGACAGTGTAGAGCGTGTCTCTACCTTTGTCTGCAAAGGAGAGCCACAAGATTGCTGCCCACTGCTCCTTGGGGACCTTCTGTACTTTGCATGCCCTTTATAGTGCAGTTATCCATTTGTGGATGTCATCCCCACTGTGGTAAGGAGGGACAATCTTGTTTAAGTTTCTATGGTCATAAGACCTTTCCTTACCACTAGGGAAGTTGCTGCCACCATGGGGCTCTAGCCCCATCTTTTTTCTTGCTCTTTCAAGCTCTAGGGACTCCCTTTCAAAGGCTACTCTCTGTCTCCTTATTCCCAGTTGAGCTTCTTCAAGTCTGATCTGATGCTCTCTCTTCTCCTGGGAGGTGTCCCTCCTATGAGAAGAGACAGAGGTCCCTACAGATGTGTCAGAATGGCTTGATTCCACTGAAGGTGATCTTGGCCTTCTAGTCAACCCCCCAACTGTTCCTGGGGGGACAAAGAATGGAACCATGGCATCCATCTCCATCTCCAGTAGGAGCTGGATTGTCTAGGTCTAGGTCATTGTCACCTGCCTGGTCAGCATCAGAGTCGGGATCCTGTGGGATTGGACCACTGGGATCTTCCATGTCTTATGCTCCCACCCCACTGCCTACCCCTTCAGACCCGGAAGCCTTGCTAAGGTCATCTAACAGTAATACCTCTCTGAGGTGTTGGGTGGTGGCACTTTTGCCAGTCTTCAGTTTTCTTATAGTAAACAGAGCCCTTAACTCAGATAAAGGGAATGTGTCATAATTAGATGTCTATAATTGACTGACCTCAGGCAAGGACACAATAGTTCCTGGCACTGAAGACATAACTAGTGAAGTGTGGTATATGCCCCACCTACTCTTGTTGTTTACCTACTAAACTCTCTGAGTTGTAGAAAGGGTGTGCTTAAGCCCTTGACACACAACTCTGAGCTCAGTAGAACTTACTGTATCAAGCTTGTATTATCTGTACCTCTAGTACTTTTAGTGTTTTTCACTTGAGATTATCTGGTAAAACAATGGCAAGCTGGAATCCCACACGCTGCACACCAATGTGAGAAGTTGGCCTTGCTTATGCTGCCCACTATTCTAGTGGGCACCTTGCACCAGTCCAAATGACCCTTATTGATTGTAGGTTTAAAGACAACCTATATAGAAAGCTATCCTAGTTGTAGCTGTGGAGAGCAGCCTTCAGGCTAAGTCTTGAAGGAATGTAAAACAGCTTGTTTTACCAGTCTATAATCTCATGAATGACCAAATGAAAGGAGAACCACACCAGGTATATATATAAAATATATGTATTTATTCTAAATACAACCCTGTAGTCTCTTTATGAGGCTAGAGGCAAAAGTACATTCAGAAAACTTATGTAGCACACAGTAAATTAGAACAATATACGTTGAGCCCTAGGGGCGTACCAAACCATATATTAAGGAATAAAAACCATGACTGACATAGATACAAGTCCTAGAGCCTTTAGAACCGTTGGGGCCACCAGGAACTACCCAAGGTAGTGACACAGGGGACCCAGGGGGACGCGTGCAGTGTCTAAACCCAGCCGCAAATCACCTTTAAATTCTATGGGGAAAGTCGCAGCTGGAAAATTACAGATTAAGGACACTTAGAAGAGGACTTGGAGCAATCACCTTTAGAACTAGGAGGTTCTCGAGTCACCCCACACGGGATCACCAAAGTACTTGAGTTACCTCACCCAGGGAAGCTGGGTGCATAGGTGTCTTTTCATGTCGGGTTTCGTCGTCGATTTCAATGGCGAGCTGATGAAAAATGCTGCAGGCGACCAAGTTGAAAGTGTCTGGTGGATCCAAGGGTGGATTGGAGATCTGAAGAACCTGAAAGCAAAGGGGACAGAGTCTAGGTCACTTGCCAGTGACCAGGAAGGCAATGAGAAGATGCCAACCGATGTTGTGTGATTTCAGGTGAAAAAGGTGAAGCTTGACTCTTCAGCCACGAGGACCAGGAGGCATCAAGGATGACCAAGAGCTGTATTCAAGATGTCCCACAAAGGATGTCAAGTGCTGCGGTGTCAGTTTCTGGATTGGACCCAACAAGGCTTTGCAACAGCAACCCAAGCAGAAAGCAAAGAATGGCTTCGGTAAAGACCAGCAAGGTCTGAGGGACTCACCCTATGGAGGGGAGTCTGGGCACATCTGGAACAACCAGGAAAGCCCAAGAAACAGAGGAGTTACCTTCGTTGAGACCCACCAGTCGACAGACCAGCGATCACGAGGGGCAGAAATGCTAGAAGCGGGCTCATGGAACATTCGTGCAGATGGTGCTCTGGGCTGGGACTATATTTATCCCAATGCACAACTTCAGGAAATCTCAGGAAGTAGATGCACTAGCAAATGTGCATGGTATCCAGGAGTTCCCGTCCCAAGACACTCGTGAGGCTGCGGGTCTCAGCTTTGCTGGGATCCTGTGTCGGCCTCTGAGAAGTCCGGAAGTCTGTGTCCTGTGTCTCAAATCCATTGGGATCCGGCGGGAGCCTTGGAAATGCAACCCGGAAAGATGCATCTTTGGTGCCTTTTTTGAACATGGGAGTCACTCCTTGACCCCAAGGGAGATTCTTCCAACTTTTAGTCTATGTAGAATGTCGAAGTTCCACGATATATGATGCAGAGTTTCGTCCAGGTGTAATTTGAAGTCCGGAGGACTGGGTTCTCATACTTTTGCTAAGTTAGGGGTTGGACATACTCTGGGGACACACCTATGGGAGGATCCAGGGAGGGGGTGGCTACACCCCTTTCCCTTTGTCCAGTTTCACGCCAGAGCAAGGGCTGAGTGCCCCTGCAACCGGTCTGAAAATCATTCTCTGAATGCACCCACCCAGCCCCAATACACTAAAGCCTGTCTGGGAGGTGGTTACACCTCCCTATGACAGGAAACCTGTTGTCCAGGCCTCCCCTGCTGGAGTTTCGTCCAGCAGCAAGAGGTCAGACCTGTGTCTGTGGCTGCATCATCTATTTTGTGATGCTAGGGTTCTTTTAAATTATTACCAGTTAGAAAAGTGTGTACAGAGGAGGAGCTTGGCGGGCATCCGAGATGGCCGCGTGAGCACAGCGCTCCCCGGACCCCCGCCACTCCCGGCATGATATCCTGAACTTATCCTGACTTTTTACGAGGATTTGTGTAGAGGACACTAGGCTGATTGCCCTGGACTTTTTGGAATTCGATTTGGTCCCGGGGTTCCGGAGTTACGTCTGTTCAAACTTTCGGGCTCCACTCTCGAGGTACGCGCGGGACTGGGTGAGGCTCAGTGGCCGTCTTGAAGTTGAACAACAACGGCAGGGGGATTCGACCTGTGGGTCCCCCTCTTAAGTTTCGGTTTCGTTTCTGCCTCAGACTGAGCCATCTGGCAGAGGAGCCTGGCCTGGGCTGCGGTCTGGGCACGGAACGGCTGTCGGGCCTTTGGCTAGCTTATTCTCCTATCTGTTGGCCTTTCTATTAGTGGTGCCCTAGCTGCGGTTCTTTGGTCCCGAGGCCCTACTTTCCTGTGGCCATTCCATCCAGCCTGGTTAATCACCTGGTGACGCAGTTCTGATATGGCGGGCAGAGGGGACCGAGAGACTCGGAAGACCAAGACGCCCCTGCGTGGGGGCCCGGTCCAGTCTAACGTGATGGACCGCTACACCCATTCCAAGGTGTCCCCCGGAACCGCCCTGCCCGGAGCCAGTAATGCTGATCTCCCTGTGGACGCGTCAACGGAGCCTTCTTTGCAGGACATCATGGGCGCCATTTCTGCTATGAAGGAGACGATAGGCCAACAATATGAAGCTTTGGCCCACAAAATCGACACCGTGGCCATTGATGTAAACTTGATTCGTGCTGACCTGTCGAAAACCAATGAGAAGGTGAAGTCACTGGATCTTAAGTCATCCAGTCTCACGGAGGACGTTTCGGAGATACAGACGGAGGTCGGCAACCTTCGCAGGGTGAACGACTTCATGACCCGGCGCTTGGAGGACTTTGAGAACAGGGCACGTCGCTGTAATGTACGCGTGGTCGGGGTTCCGGAGAATCCAGAACCTCACTCTGTTGATCTCCTTGTTGAGGACTTGATCCAGAACCACCTCTCTCCGTCTGGTCTGACGAAGTTTTTCGCTGTGGAACGTGCCCATCGTGTTCCGGGGGGCAAGGGTAAACCAAGCGGCCCGCTGAGGCCTATTGTTGCGAAACTCTTCCATTATAGGGATCGGGACGCTATCCTGCAAGCATCGCGTGTGAAGGGCCCGGTGGCCTTTGAGAACGCCACGGTGAACTTCTATCTGGACTTTTCACAGCAGGTCCAGAGACAGCGTATGGGCTTCCGTGATGTCAAGAAACGTCTCCGAGACATGGGGCTTCGCTACGCCATGCTTTTTCCGACCAGGCTGCGCGTTGAGTACAACGACCGAACCTTCTTCTTTGATCGGCCTGATTCTGTAAATGACTGGATGGACTCTCTGCCTGATCGATCTCCTGGGACTGAGTCCGCCGCCCACCCGGGTGGTGCTGAGGGTGGTGTGGAGAGCTGAACAATTCGCCTACGCCTGGGCCCTCGAATAGAGTAAACTCTTCAGGGATTTAATGCCTCAGTGCCTCTGCTGTTTGTGTATCCTCCTCATTATCTGTCTTACTCGGGGTGGCGGGTGGGCCGGAGCCTTTCCTCCTCCGGGGTTCTTTTTGTAGAATGGGGGTTCTTGGGCGACAGGCACACTGCATGTTGGGGTGGCTATTTAGCATTTTGCAGGGGTGCAGGGTGGGGGGTGTTTTCTTGATTGTTGGGGGTGGGTGGTTGAGATGTTCGATGTTTTTGTGTTATGTTTTCAAGGCGAATCAATCTGGCTTCTGCTCCTTTTTATGTCATGCTCATTGCGGGGGGGTTTCGGGGTTGCTGTGTGGGATGGGGGTAGCGGGTTGAGGCTTGTTTCGTGGAATGTTAATGGTCTGGGAGATCGCATTAAGCGGAGTGTGGTGTTAAAATGTCTACGCCCTTTATCTCCCGATATTGTTTTCTTGCAGGAAACTCATTTGGTGGGCAATACTTGTCGTGCGATGAATAGGTGGGGGTATCGCCTTGCTGCACATTCGGGGTTTACCACGGGTTCCAGGGGGGTGGGTATCCTTGTTCGGGCTTCCCTCCCCCTAGCTATTGATGATGTGATCCTTGATGATCGGGGGCGTTATGCTGTCCTCGTGGGTCGCTATGAAGGTCGTACCCTCTCCTTGTTTACTGTTTATGTGCCCCCCGGCCTACAGACTTCTACCTTTGCCGATTTGGGCCGTGTGTTGTTGGACCTTCCTGATAGTACTCTTTTTCTTGCAGGAGATTTTAATTCTGTGATCTCCGGTCTACAAGATCGCTACCCCCCTAGGGATACTCCTTTAGCCCAACAGTGGTTAGGTGGGTTTTTGGATACGTTTGGTTTGGTGGATTGCTGGAGGCTCCTGCATCCTACCCAGCTTCAATACACTTTCCATTCGGGGGCCCACGGGAGTCTGTCTAGACTGGATTATTTCCTGATGCCCGCGGCGCAGACGCCGGCGGTACGTGAGATCAGACACCTCCCCCGGGGCATCTCCGATCATTCTCCGCTCTGGCTTTGTTTTGAGTTAGGGGTGGAGGCGGTGGGCCGAGTGGCTCCAATTAACCCCTGGTATATTGCCTCCCCTGAGACCCGAAACCTTTTGACTAAGTCTTTAGATGCTTACTTTTTGGACAACAAGGGGTCGGTTTCCTCGGCGGTATCCCTGTGGGAGGCCTTTAAAACAGTGATTCGTGGGCAGGCCCTTTCTCTAATTGCTGAATCCAAGAAGGCTAGGAATCGGGAGGTGGTGGACCTTGAGATAGAGATTGCTGAGAGGGAGGCCGACTTAGAGTCTGAGATCACCTCTGATAAACTCCACGCCCTGGGTCTGAAACAATTTGCTTATAAATCCTTGGTCACAGATGCGGCTAGACTGATGTTCCGGGAACAGCAGGGTCGTTTGTATGATGTGGGGGACAAAGCGGGTAAATTGTTGGCATGGTTGGATAAGAAAGAGAGAGCGAATCGTGTTGTGCCTGTGATTCAGTCGTCGACTAGTGTCGGAGTGACAGACCCGGTTGGAATAGTTGAATGTTTTGCTGAGTATTTTCGTGTGGTGTATACCCCTGTGTCTGAACGAGATGTGGCTGACTCTCGCCTTTTGTTGCGAGATATAGCTTTGCCCAGTGTTTCCGATCTGGACCGTGTCTCGTTGGAGTCCCCTTTTACTACGGATGAAATAGCGACTGCCATTCGTTCGCTCCGTTCGGGCAAGGCCTTGGGCCCGAATGGGCTGCCAATTGAGCTGTACAAGCTACGCCCTGACAAGGTAGCGCCCTATCTCCGTGCCATGTTTTTGGAGTCCCGGGAACGGGGTATTCTCCCGTATGACCAGCGTCTTGCTACGATAGCCGAAATTCCCAAGGACGGGAAACCGCGGGACCTTTGTTCGTCTTATAGGCCCATTTCCCTGTTAAATGTTGAGCCTAAGGTCCTGGCTAAGCTCCTGGCAACCCGCCTGCTGACGGTCATTAGCGACTTGGTTCATCCGGATCAGTCCGGATTTATCCCACATCGCAACACGGCTCTTAACCTACGTCGTCTTCACGGCGCTGTTGCGAGGGCGGGGCTTCTGACGGAGCCGGCCATTTTGGCCTCGTTAGACGCCTCGATGGCTTTTGACACGGTTGAGTGGCCCTATCTTTGGGCAGCTCTCGAAAAATTTGGTTTTGGACCTGAATTTATTGGCTGGGTGAAGTTGTTGTATGTGGAACCCTTAGCGCAAGTGGTGGTGAACGGTAGAGTTTCTGTCCCCTTTAGCCTTGGTAGAGGGACCCGTCAGGGTTGTCCCCTGTCTCCATTGCTTTTCGCCCTGGCCTTGGAACCGTTAGCTGCGTGGCTTCGATGGGAACCCTCCCTCAAAAGGATCCGCTGGTCACCGGACTTTGAAGACCGCGTTTCTCTCTACGCGGACGACATTCTTCTTTATCTGACATCCCCGCGTAAATCTTTGAACGTCTTATTTGATGTTCTTACTTCGTTCGGTGCTAACTCGGGCCTTGTTATTAATTGGGCTAAGTCCTGTGTGTATGTTCTCTCGGGTGTTTTGCCCTCTTTGCCGGCCAGATTCCCTATCCAGGTGGTCCAGTCTGGCTTCAAGTATTTAGGGATTTTTATTACCCGGGATTCCTCCCTCCGGTTTGAGCGTAATCTCCTCCCCCCGCTTCTTAGATTGCGACTGGATGTGGCCCGTTGGCGTAAGCTGCCCCTGTCTCCTCTGGGTAGGGCTGCTCTCTTTAAAATGATGTCTTTGCCGCGGTTCCTCTACGCCCTTCAGAACTCTTTCGACGATGTTCCTGCTACTTATTTCAGAGAAATCGAGAGTCTGCAAAGACAATTGATTTGGGATGGGCGTCCACGTATAGCCCTTGCGAAACTTACTATCCCTTGGTACGACGGGGGCATGGCACTCCCCGACATCAAGAGGTACTACTGGGCAGCCCAGCTATCGGCCATTAACCATGCGATGTACTCGCCGGGTCGCGATCCGGCGTTTGAGATGGATAAGCTCCAGTTGCCGGGAGGGGACATTAATAGAGCGCTATACTCCAGATTGGCCGGGCGCCATCTTGTGGGCCCGACCAGGGCAGCGGTCAACGTGTGGCGCGCAGCGAATGTGAGTTTGGGATGGGAGAATCGGCTGACGCTGGCGACTCCGCTTTATGCTTCTGAACGTTTGGGATGTCTCTGGTCTTCTAAGGGCTTTGACCGCTGGGATGTGATTGGGATTTGTAAAGTGGGTGACGTTTGTGTGAATGGTCGTGTGAAATCATTCCAGGCCCTTAAGACAGAATACGACTTGAGTGATAGAGAGTTTTTCCGGTATCTGCAGGTCCGACATGCCTTGGCCTCGGTTCTGACTCCTGATGTGGCCCTGCCCGAGTCTTCCCCCCTTGAAGATCGTATACTAGATGGACACTTGCCCGACAGCACCATCTCTCTCATCTACAAGAAGCTGACTCATACTCGCGCTGATTTGTTGGTCCGACTCCGAGAGATGTGGGTAGGTGATGGATTGGAACTAGATGACGAGGACTGGCAGTCGGCACTCTCCTCCCCGAAGGAGGTCGCCATTCCCGCCCGTCTTCGTTTGGTGCAACTTAAGATCCTCCACCGGGTGTATGTGACTGGTCCGCGTCTGGTCGTGATGGGTTTTTCCCCGGATGGTTTGTGTAAGCGTGGCTGTGGGATGAGCGCTACCTTTATGCACATACTTTGGGAGTGTCCTGTGGTAGCAGCTTATTGGGTGGATGTGCTTGCGTCGATGACTGTGGTGACTGGTGTTGACCTGCGGCCTGAGGCCCGTCGATGTCTGCTGAATGTGTGGGAACCTTCCGATTACTCTGTGGCCCAGACTCGATGGGCGACCCTGGGTTACATGGTCGCGAAGCGTGACATAGCGCAACTCTGGGGCGCATCCCGACCTCCTGATGTTTCAGTGTGGGAGGACAACATGGACTGGTCCATGTTCCGTGAGAAGACAGTCTACGTGGCTAGGGGCAGGCCGGGGGCGTGGGCGAAAATTTGGGGTCAATGGAATGCATACCGTGGAGAAATTTGTACCCCTCCCTTGGTTGCCACCTCCGATGTTACCCTGTCTCCTTAGGCTGACGTTCCCGAAATTTTTCGCTCTGTTCTAGGATTTTCCTGTCCTCCCTGCTCCCCCCCCCTCACGGCCTTCCCGACTCTCATTGATGTATTTCTGTTCTCCTGTTTCGTGTCCTCCCCCTCTGCTCTTTGGGCTGTCTTGATTATTGCACTCGCCTTATGTTTGTGTTGTTTATTTTCATGTTTTATATAGAAAATTGTTGTATCCTGTTGTATGTCTTGAGCAATTTCGTTCTACGATTTGGCCTGACCTAGGAAATGATTGCTTATTTCATGTGTCGTACTATGCGACTTAGCGGCCAGCCCGTGTGGTTGTGGGCCCATCTATGTAATTTTATGTGATTGCTCAATAAAAGTTTTTAACCACAAAAAAAAAAAAAAAAAAAGAAAAGTGTGTACATGTCTTTCCCTCTAGAAGGGTGGAATTCTACCCCCGCCGCCAGGACTGGCGGTGGTGTAGGATTCCAAAGTGTTTGACACCAAACACAACATGTTTCCATGCAGCCATTCCAAAGTTAGCATTTACCGCAAGGTTATAATGCACTTAAGAGTATATGGTCTGGCTGCATCACAGAACAGCCTCAGAGAATAGATTTTGAAAGCAGCAGAGGGGTCAGGCTCATGCATGGGCACCCTCTCACACAAAACCAAGCACTCTGCCTTCAGGATTGATAAGGCTGGCCTTAGAAGTGACGTATAGCTTTATATGTGTCAGTGATTAAAGGTAGATATAGGTAATGTTAGATTTGGCGGTCTCTAGTTGGCACACGTAGGTACATGTGACAAATAGGGACCCTCTCCTCTAGTCAAGACAAGGGGATTACACTCCCCTTGGTAGCTTGGCACGAGCAGAAGGGCTTTACTTCAGAGATGTAGTAGGTTAAGCAGTTGTGACCACATACAGTAACCCAGTGACAACACTACAAATGGACACCACACAGGTTTTATATCAAAAATAAGTAAACTTTATATAGAGTTACAACAAGACCAAAAGTGACAAAAATACACACTATGATTACTTTAAGATGGTAGATTTAAGCTTAGTTCAGTTCAGTTCTTAGATGTGAAATACCTACTTTCTAAAAGTGGTATTTGCAAACACAGAATATAAAAACCAACTGTATTAAAAGATGTATTTTATTATTCTGAGTTCAGGCATACTAAACTCGAATTTCTACCATGTTCTCTGAGACAGGTAGGATTATAAGATGTAATAACTCAAACAGCCCATTCTGGCCTCTAGAGAACAGGTAGCCTTGCAATAGTGAAAAATGAAAATGGCTGTAATTCACTATTAGGACAATGCCACACACAACATGGCTTGTCCTACCTTATACTTACAATGCACCCTGCCCTTGGGCCTACCATAGGGGTGACTGATATGAAGAAAAGGGAAGGTTTAGGGACTGGCAAGTGGATGCACTTGCCCAGTCAGCATGACAGTACCAAACTGCACGCAGGCTCTGCAATGGCAGACTTTAGACACATTTTACAAGGCTGCTTCTAAGGGTGGCACAACCAGTGCTGGAGGCCCACCAGCAGTGTTTGAATTTACATGCCCTGGGCACACTCAGCACTAGACTAGGGTCTGACAAGTAAACCAAATAGCCAAACATGGAACCACTGAATAATACTCGGGGTGGGCGGAATTTGCGTAATCGCGTTACGCAAATCTCCACGAAACTGCGGTGCTTTTTTACTGTTCGCAATTGCTGTTTGCGTGCTCGGGGAGAAATATCTCGCGAACACGCATTTGAGAACATTTTTGCAAAGTCGCGGAACACAGAATTTTGGGCAATTTCGCATTCTCCGTGGAACGCGAAATTACCCAAATTCAGCAAATTCCGCGAGTGGAATGGAATTTACCACCGAGGCCTAATTAATTCATCAATGTACAATAGGGAGCACTTGCACTGTGGCTCTGAATAGCAGTGGTACAGTCCCCAAAGCATCTAATACCAGCAAAAATACATGAGACAACAGAAAAAATGGAAGGGAGACCCATGCCAATGGTGCCAGGTCTAACACGTAACCCATATCTTAGTAAGGGGTGCATGAACAACCTTACCCAGGCTGCAGTAGCAGACCTGTGGTGCCATTTTGGAAGGCTTCCCAGGGGTGGCATAATACATGCTTCAGCACCTGGTAGGCATCTGGGGTACCCATGCCCTTAGTCCCTATCTACCATATACTAGGGACTCACAAGGGTAACCCAGTAACCAATCTGGAGTGTACCTAATGTACATGCAATCATTTTAGAGAGGAAGCAGCAAGGCTGGGGTCCTGGTTAGCAGGGCCCCAGTGGAGTTCTGGGCTTTTTGGTTCCGTCCAGAGGTGTCAGGGATAACACCCGAAGACCCCGGAGTTCCACCTGTCTCGGTGCACAAACAAACAGAAACACGGGCTTCTCGATGGTGGCGTCAAAGACCAAAGGTTTATTACTGCAGGGACACAGAAGTCACAGAAACTACACATGGGCAGTATCTAGGAGCCTGTTCGATTTGTACAAAGAGGGTTGCTCCTTATATACTAAATATTGGGCTTCAGGCAAATTCTTTACATGTTACCACAGTTCTAAACATTCGTGTCTTAAACAATAAATATTTGGCGTTGCACAGGAATCGTCAACAGTATCTGATGTCAAAACATTACGAATGAGGGGTTCCCACTATTCCATCATAATCCCATGTCAATTCTTCATACAAGACCCGGACCGCCTCATCGTAAATTTCGTTACCTCCCCCTAATAAAGGCCCAGAAGGAAAGGAGCAGAGCCAGGTGCAGAAGATAGAAAGACAGGATAAGAAATGTTTGTGGGTCGTAAATGGGCACGGTTACCAGCTTCGGCCGCCTAATCATGATCAGGCCAACGAACACAAGAACCAGTATAGCAGGACTGGCCTCAGGCTGGGGAGGCAGTTCTTGCCGAGTCATGCTGCCACAGCGTTGCTGGCCTAAGGTGCACGTGTCACTAGCAAGGTGAATTGCCGGCTAAAGCCTACGTGTCCTTAAATAAAAAGAGGTCATTGCGTGTCCATTGACTATGTGAGGGCAAGGAATACAAAATGGCTTCCGTGTTCTAAGATGGATGCCATGGGTAAATCACAAATGTGTTGGTAACAGGAGTGCTCTTGCTCGTAGCATAGCGAAAACACCAGGATATACTAAATGGATCATTTGCGGTTCACTGATACCGAAATTATGTATTTACGACAATGTTTACAAGCACGAGTAAAATCGTCACGGAACCTCAGACCCTCCTTTTGCCCTTACATAGGCAATTACTCAGTCTATATCAGAGTCAGAGTCTAATTCTATGCTCATTAGGTCAGTGACATGTTGTTGCGTCATCATCCTGTCTCGTGCCTTTTCTCCTAATGTAGGTGGTTTTCTGAAACAGGTTGCAGCACAGAGACTACACAGAGCGGGACCACATTGGATAATGAGGCAGCACGAGAACAGAAATACTAGGATGACACCAATGACCATCAGAACCTTCCATCCCCACGCTGATATCAGAGTCCAAAACCACTCCATGAAGGACCAGTTTCCCTTGTCTACGTGTATAGAGTCGGAAATCTTGTGTAGTTTAGAGATTGCTTCATAGACAGTTGGAGCATTATTTGGAATAAATACACAGCAGCTTGATTGGATCATTCTGCATACCCCACCTCGATCTGCAAGTATCACGTCTAGAACCATTCGGTTCTGTAACGTCATGAGACGATCCGCCTGAAGCTCAGCTGTTAAGTTACTAAGGGCACCAGCAGTTTCTGTAATAGTAGATTCAACTACCCGTGTTAGTTGACGTAGATTTCTACTGTTGGCCATAGGCCCCCAAAACGGAAGGAAACCTTTGAAAAAGTCTCCAGCTTCCTGACCAGCTGTGTCTTCCTTGCTAAAAACACCTCTTGCTAATCTGGTCTTGTGATAGTCTGGAGAGGCAGTGTATGTCGGAGGCAACAATCGGGCAATATAACATGAACCTGAAAAGTCAGCAGGCAGCCATGTATATGCTCTGTCCTGACAAATGAAGTAGGTACCCCTAGCAGTCAGAAAGGCAGGGGAGGAGTTAGACGGAAATACGTAAGTCTCAACGCACTCACTCCTCCCTAGCTGAGCTCTCGGATTTCTCCCATTTCCTTGCAAACAGACTTGACCTCGGTGAGGCACGACCCAGACTGGAGTGGAGCTTTTGCGTTTACTTTCTCCCAAACTAAGACGATACTCTGTAGAATTCCTACTCAAATACACCCGTAATTCGTCTTTAGGGTAAGATGGGGAATTATTGACGTCTTTAATCATGTCAATGATTCCCTGAACTAAAGCTTTATTGGCAGAATTGTATTTAGCGGATCGTGGTGGACGCGGAGGATAGGTTTCATGGGCATATGAAAAAATGGTCTGAAA
This sequence comes from Lissotriton helveticus, assembly GCF_964261635.1. Taxonomy (NCBI): domain Eukaryota; kingdom Metazoa; phylum Chordata; class Amphibia; order Caudata; family Salamandridae; genus Lissotriton; species Lissotriton helveticus. The sequence goes on from NC_136062.1 coordinate 62,906,237, forward strand.
GGCCTGAAATGATCCATTATAGCTGAAAGGCAAGACTAGATAGGGAATGCCTTTATCCATAGTGTGGGGTATCAGGCCACACACCCAGCAGTCTGTTGTATTAACTACCAGTTGGTGTTGATGCAAGAGCTGTACGAATGTATTGTTAATAAATTCTGAGCGTCGAGCTTGTTCGTGTTCAGGGAATGAGTGAAAAGAATGCATAGAAGAAACAGTTGAAGTAGTAGGATCAAGGGGAGGTACTGTAGTTACTGGCATGAAGATCAAATGTACGCCAAAGATGATTCCACCCACCAACGTTATCAAAACAATTAAAAATGTAACTGCACATTGCATTAGAAAGCATTTGCTGTGAAGTTTTCTGTACAGTCTATTTCTGCGAACATAAATTACATTTTCTCGTTGTAGCTCAGGAAGCTCCATCTTCTACGACCGTTCGCGACCACTGATGATGTGTACGTAGATGAAAATGCCTCTATCAGCCCTGGGAGTTCCCAGAACTAACAGAAAGATCGACCTTGTGTCTGACCCCCGCAGATTCAACTAGGCACACAGCCACGACCCTACGGCTACCCAGACGGCAAGGCAATTTTAAAACAAAAAGAAACAATACAAAGTATTAGCAAACTTCCTGGCCGGAGGCAATGTATCAAAAATTAAACATAAAAATGGGCAGTTTCCTGCTTTATTTGTCCATATTGCGAGAACGTAAGTTGTATCTCAGTTTTGCAGGAGCTGTCTGATCTGGAAACAGTGTATTTTCAGCCGACGTTGCAATGTTCACGTTTTCAGATGGCAAATGTTCTTTTGGTGCAGATGACAAATGTTCAGGGTTCAAAAGAGCAGTTTCAGGAGGAGAGTCAGAATTTGGTGAATCAGTGATTAGTTTTGCATCGCTGAAAGGTATGAACCTGGGGACTTGTTCCGTTTCAGAGGTACCGATTCCTTTCTTTACCCAGTTGTCGTAAGGAAGTGGCAGAGGCACACGTTTGACATGTGTCGTATGGATCCAGTTTTTCCTTCCGGCCACACGAATAGCAGTTCTCGTTGCTAGCAGGACTTGGAAAGGGCCAATGAATCTGGGCTGAAGATTTTTTGTTCTTGCAAAATTTCTGATGACCACCTGATCACCCGGTTTCAGCTGATGGCCTGGACTCTCCGGTGGCTTTGGCAATGCATCGAAAACCTGTTGGTGAATAAGACTCAATTTAGCAGTCAAGTCGAAAAGGTAATCAATTAACATTGGGTATTCCAGCTGCTTAAATTCTTTCGGTCTAGGTACCCCCCAAACATTTGCAGGACGGCCAAAAACTATTTCATAAGGACTAAGCCCTACTCTAGAATGTACAGTTGCTCTTGTTGATAGCAAAGCCAAAGGCAATGCGTCTGGCCAGGACAAACCCGTGGACGCTTGTATCTTAGCAAGTTTCAGCTTAAGGGTGCCATTGTAACCCTCGACTAAACCCGCGGACTGGGGATGATTCGCACTATGAAACTTCTGTCTAATCCCTAGGCCGACACACACACTCTGCATAACTTTCCCTACGAACTCACTTCCGTTGTCTGACCATACAATCCGTGGCATTCCGTATCTGGGGAAGTATTCTTTAAGAAGAATTTTGGCAGTGGATAAGGCAGTATTGTCCTTCAGTGGGTATGCTTCGATCCATCTGGAGAAAACACAAACTACCACTAGGACGTATTTCAGATTATTGCAACGATCCATATGAATGAAGTCTAGCTGGATCACTTCAAAGGGGCAGGAAGGAGGAGCGAAGTGACCTGCAGGTGTGGGGATTCCCTTGCCAGGATTATGCATCAAGCATACCATACAATTTCTCACCACTCTCTCTGCACACTTACTAATCCCATCATTCTTCCAGACCGGAGCCAACATCTTACAAATCCCTTTTGAACTGATGTGCGCTGTTCCATGTGCCATCGTTACTACTGCAAGCACATACGCATCAGGCAACATCCAACGCTGTTGTTCCGACAAATCAATCCAACACCCACTCGAGTCCAATTTACTTGTGCTCTCTTTCCATGCAAGCTTTTCCTCCTCAGTCGCCTCTTTCTGAATTTCTTTCACGCTTTCCACTGTGTCTTCACACATTCCAGACTCAGAAATCCATCTTGCAGACGTTGCAACATACATTCTACTCATCATATTTCTAGCTGTCTGTTTTGCAGTTTCATCGGCAAAAGCATTCCCACGACCAACATCATCCGTGATTGCTTTATGAGCACTGCATTTCACAATCGCAACTTCAGTCGGTAAGGTTAGAGATTCCAACAAGTCATTAACTAGCTGACCATGTTGAATCTTAGTCCCATGGGACGTAATGAAACCTCTCTCTTTCCACAAACGGCCAAAACTATGGGCCACGCCGAACGCGTACTGACTATCTGTGAACACATTCACTCTCTTTCCCTTAGCTAAAACGCACGCTCTTGTTAGCGCGATCAATTCTGCAGCCTGGGCAGAATTCTGACTCACTCTCGCAGTCTCCACAATCGTACTCAAAGTTGTTACTGCATAAGCAGCAGTCACATCACCATTCTCCAATTTGAAGCAAGACCCATCAACATACAACGTGCCATCTGGATCTGATAACGGAGTGTCTTTTAGATCGATTCGTCCTTTTGTTTCTTCCTCAGTTTTGAAATAACAGTCGTGTGGTTCGGAATCACTCGACTCTTGGCTAGTCGGCAACAATGTTGCTGGATTCAATACATTGCATCTCTTGATCTGAATATGACTAGCTAATAGTGTCAGTTCATAACCTGATAATCTAGCACTGGTAAGGTGCTGCGTCTTGGTTCGGTTCATGAGTGTATCCACAGCATGAGGAACCATAACCACTAGCATGTTGTTCATTACTAAACCAGCAGATTGTCGAATGGAAGCTGCAGCTGCGGCTGTAGCTCTCAAGCAACTAGGCAACGCTCTGGCTACCGGATCTAACGTTGATGAGAAATACGCACAAGGGCGTTGTTTATCACCAAATTTCTGCGTCAAAACACTCAATGCACAACCTGCTCTCTCGTGGACATAGAGTGTGAATGGCTTACTGTAGTCGGGTGTACCCAATACAGGTGCTGAACACAGTGCATTTCGCAATTCAGAAAAACTCTGCTGACATTCAGCAGACCATGGCACCGGACTCGGAACACCTTTCCCAGTCAAGGCTACCAATGGTTTTGCTAGAAGAGAAAAATTCGGGATCCATTGCCTACAATATGAGGTAATACCTAAAAAGGCACGTACTTCTCTCTGCGTGCTAGGAACATTCATCTGTGTAATTGCTTTTATTCTCTCTGGGGTCAACTTCCTTCCCTCCTTTGACAAGAGATGACCTAGGTAGGTCACTTCTTGGCAGCAGTATTGCATTTTTGAAGGTGACACCTTGTGATTCAAATTTGACAAGTGATGCAATAAAGAAATCGTAGCTGTTTTGCAAGTTTCCTTGTCATCGGCAGCCACTAGAAGATCATCGACATACTGTACTAAAGCAGAACCACGAGGAAGTACAAAGGAATCTAACTGGCTTTTTAATGCTTGACTGTAAATGGATGGGCTTTCACAATAACCTTGTGGAGCGCGTTTAAATCTGAAGCTTCGTCCTCCTAGAGAGAAACCGAAGATATCTCTGCTTTCCTCGGCTATCGGAATGCTGAAAAAGGCATTTTTCAAGTCGACAACTGAAAACCATGCTGCTGTAGCAGGAATCAACGTTAACAATGCAGTAATGTCTGGAACCACAGGAAACTGTGGGATCACAATTTTATTAACCTCTCTAAGATCAATTACGAACCTATATACTGGAGGCTTTGTTGGGTCAGTTCGTTTCAAAATAGGCAGTACAGGACTATTACAGACATTACCTCTAGTTTCTTCTATAACGTCTTTCTCAATCAGATCATGCACTATCAGTAGGAGCGCACGCTCACCTTCACTAGAGATTCTGTATTGTGGAATTCGTGGAAGTTTGACATTTGCTTTCAAAAGTTACTACATAGGGTGGAATTTCCAAGAGACCTACATCATTAGGACCAGTCGCCCAAAGAGTATCAGGGAGTGAACGCAGCTCTGGTGGGAGCGCATCCATCGACAAGTACATCGGAGAGATTATTCTTTTACCCAACGTAAGCTGTACTCCTGCTGGAGAACAGTATAATGTCGCGTACAGGCGTTTTAACAAGTCTAAACCAAGCAGATTCTCGTTACAACCTGTCGTCAAAATCAAGGGTGCTTTTAATTGACGGGGTCCAACAGAAATAGACAAAGGACCAGAAACAGGGTTATGAACAGGGGCGCCCGAAAAACCTACTGAAACGTTTGTTGAGCCAGACAAAAGTGCGCCAGGGAGTGTATGATAGAACTTTTTGCTGCACCAGTATCCAACAGAAACGGTTCGACTATACCTGATGTTGCTACCGCAACATAAGGCCCACTCTGATCTACTGGTACTGATACTACTCCCTCTCTTTGTCCATGGCTGTCCTAGTATTCACTTTGCTGAACTTCCTCACTAGTTTCATAATAGTCTTCAACATGATACTGTGGAGACCTATTCTGTTGGGCAGATTGACCATTTCGCTGGTCGAAATAATTAGAGGGGCGATCACTTGTCTGTGGAGGCATAGCACCTCGTCCTCGACCTCTAGAGTTTTGCATAGAACTACCACGACCTCTCTGAGCTGCCGCAGCATTATTTTGCGTTCGAACTGGACACTCACTTTTGTAATGACCTTCCATTTTGCAATAAGCACATTGATTCCATTGGTATTGTGGCCTTTGAAAATTATAATCCGTTCTTTGATAAGACCCTTGCTGCATGTTAGTCTGATTCGTGCGAGGCGGATATGCTTGCTGTAAAAGGACTTTAGTTTTTAAATCTTTCGTCTTTTTATCTGATTTTTCCTTCTCTTCTTTATCCCTATTTTCATAGTACTGAGCAGTCGCAAGTATTTGCGCAGTCGTAGAGACAGCCCACGCACTTTCAGAATTCTTTAATTTACTACTAAGTTCTGGCAACAGATTGTGCACGAATTTATCAACGAATAATCTCTGGCCTCCTTCTGTGCTCATATCCTGACCACTATGATCCACAAAAGTCTCTTCGAATCTTGTGAAAAAGTCGGAGACGCTTTCGTCTTTCTTTTGTTTGCACGCGGACAATTTGTCCCAGTTAACGCGCAATGCTGGCATCAAGGTTTTCATTAAATCGATTATTCTACCAGGCAAATTAGCAATTAAAGGTTCAGGTTTGGAACCACCTATTTGTTGACCATCCGCTGCAATTATAGCTGCCCAATCACCACCTAGGGCAACTGGATGATTCTCTTTACGAATTTTAGCCCAAATTGGTTGCGGTACTACATTACCAAATAGCAGATCTATGTCAGCAAGATTCAATATACAAGCGTCAACCGTTTGAGCCAACTCTTTGTAGTATCCTGCAGGATTTTTACGCGGATCTGGCAAGGCCTGTTTCACTGCTAATACTTCAGCTCGCTTCCATGGAATATGTATCCATACTCTCTGGAATTGGGCCGGAGCGGCTGCAATACCAAGGTTTACATTAGCTTGCACAGCTTCACGCCAAATTGGTGGAACCTCTCTCATTGGGTATTGACGATTTTGTTTCGTACTACGTTTCCCTAACTCTCTTGGTGTACGAAGGGATGGGTCATTCCTATAACTTAAAATCAGTTCCATCGCTTCTTTTATATTTTGACCAACTATCATACCTGTAGCAAACTCTTTCTGAACATTAATTAATTCTCCTAGATTTGATTCAGGGTCATCCTCTTCCAATTCCTCACGTAGAAGGAAACACATTTCATCGAACACATATCGTTGTGTCGGTTCGTTCCATTGCATAAATGTATCTAATACATCTTGTACATTATATCTTCCAACTTTCGAAACCCATCTAAGAGCAGTGGAATCTAATATTCCTCTTTCTTCAGTACTGGGAAGCTGACTACGTCTCTGCACAGAGTCAGAGGTAGGAGTCTTAATCAGAGTTTTATAGAAGGGAGATAGAATATTAGAGACAGAATCAGTGATTCTTCGACGAACAGAAAGCGGAGTCATAATATTAGCAGAAGCAGTAAATAGAGTAGCAGTTGGAAGAGATAGATCAGGAACAGTAGGAGTAGCAGGCAAAATAGCTTGTGAATTAGCAGGTGTGAGCGACACAGGCATAGGTAAAGAAGCCGGCAACCCTGGAAGAGGGGTTGTCGAAGGAACATTAATATTGACCACAGGAGGTACAGGAACTTGATTCGGGGGAGCGGGAACAGGGACACCAGGTTGTCCAGCAACCGGTAATTGAACATTCGGTATAGGTGGAGCCGTAGCACCCTGTGCATATGGTGGGGGTGATCGTAACAAGTAAGACAACAGGGGATCCTTTTCAGGGTCCTCTACTATCTTAGCCGTACTCGATGGCAAAGCAGGATAGCACTTGTCTATCGCTAAATTACGCTCTCTATTGGCCACCTCCATCGCCTTCTCAGACTCGTTGAGTTGCAGCTGCTTAGCAGACTGTTCTAAAGTCAACTCTTGCTCTTTCTGTTCTTTCTTCAACTTTTTAATTTCTCTCTGTTTAGATTCTTTTCGCCAATAACGAAAAGAATCAAACATTGCCGGCCGGGCTTTCTTCTTAAACAACCTTCTTTCTAGATTATCGAGAACTTCAGGTTCAAAACTACCATGTAGTGGCCAACTAAGGACACCATCTTTCTCTGTGAAGCGGATCCATACCTCGTTATAAGAGATAGGGCCCACACCAAATTTACAATAAAGATCATAAAGAGGAGTTCCAATCGGAGGAACCAAACACGAGTCCTCCAACTGGGAATCACTGTTGCAACTGAAACAAGACAATATACAATTTTTCCGACTTACCATTTTATAATCCGGAACACAAAACAAACAAGACACAAACAGAAAAGATGCGCACTCGAACCAAGAACTTTAGGCCTACCAGAACTGATAAACGTATTGATACCTGAACTGAACAGAATGATTATCGTAACCAGAATAACCAGTGATAATCTTACAGAACTGAACTGAACTGAGAACTAAAAGGATTATCCAAACAGGAGCAACCCTTACAAAATAACCAACTAGCAACCACTGAATACTTAACTGAGGCACTGAAGACGTCACCAAGGAGAAACCCGTCACGTTTCGCCGTACTGAGGACTGCACCTCGGGTCCAAGACAGGGCGACGGTCAAGGCAACGGACCACTGCAGCCGTCTGAACGGGAACCCTCGTGGAAGAGGACGTCGGGGCCACTTTTGCGATATGCCGGGATCGATGAAGTGGGGCGCCTCCCTCTGAAATCTTCACACGAAGCTCCTCGATCTCTTCAGGCTTTTTGGACCGGTACCGAATGACGTCGCCCCACGTTGGGCGCCAATTGGAGTTCTGGACTTTTTGGTTCCGTCCAGAGGTGTCAGGGATAACACCCGAAGACCCCGGAGTTCCACCTGTCTCGGTGCACAAACAAACAGAAACACGGGCTTCTCGATGGTGGCGTCAAAGACCAAAGGTTTATTACTGCAGGGACACAGAAGTCACAGAAACTACACATGGGCAGTATCTAGGAGCCTGTTCGATTTGTACAAAGAGGGTTGCTCCTTATATACTAAATATTGGGCTTCAGGCAAATTCTTTACATGTTACCACAGTTCTAAACATTCGTGTCTTAAACAATAAATATTTGGCGTTGCACAGGAATCGTCAACAGTATCTGATGTCAAAACATTACGAATGAGGGGTTCCCACTATTCCATCATAATCCCATGTCAATTCTTCATACAAGACCCGGACCGCCTCATCGTAAATTTCGTTACCTCCCCCTAATAAAGGCCCAGAAGGAAAGGAGCAGAGCCAGGTGCAGAAGATAGAAAGACAGGATAAGAAATGTTTGTGGGTCGTAAATGGGCACGGTTACCAGCTTCGGCCGCCTAATCATGATCAGGCCAACGAACACAAGAACCAGTATAGCAGGACTGGCCTCAGGCTGGGGAGGCAGTTCTTGCCGAGTCATGCTGCCACAGCGTTGCTGGCCTAAGGTGCACGTGTCACTAGCAAGGTGAATTGCCGGCTAAAGCCTACGTGTCCTTAAATAAAAAGAGGTCATTGCGTGTCCATTGACTATGTGAGGGCAAGGAATACAAAATGGCTTCCGTGTTCTAAGATGGATGCCATGGGTAAATCACAAATGTGTTGGTAACAGGAGTGCTCTTGCTCGTAGCATAGCGAAAACACCAGGATATACTAAATGGATCATTTGCGGTTCACTGATACCGAAATTATGTATTTACGACAATGTTTACAAGCACGAGTAAAATCGTCACGGAACCTCACCAGTAAGACTAAAGTAAAAAAAACTGTGAAACACCAGCAAAAAGTGGGGGTAACCATAGTAAACAGATGCTGCTCTCCTACACAATTTACTTCAAATTATGAAGTGGGTGAATCGGGGAAGCCTAAAAGGTTCAGATGCCTGTCTAACATGTCTATGGTTTCCATACCTTAAAAGTAACAACGCCTAAAGTTAATTTAACTGACGCAAAAAAAATTAATGTATGCCATTATACCTCCATTTCCTGCATGCACTGGTACACCCATGCATACTTGATTAACATATTTATTCATCAGAAACATTATTGCATAGGTTAGCATGACTAGGATGAAGCCAGTTTGCATTGGCATCTATTTCGATTTGCAGAAAGAAATGTGTACTTTATTTGAACAAGCCTTCTCCAGGTGCATGTGTTTGTATGTTTTCCAATTTCAGAAAATCAGCAAAATAGAAATTTCTCTGTAGTGTTGTTTACTGCAATATTTAATTATAGTAATGTGCCTTCATCACAAGGAAGTCATGCACAGAATGATCCTGCTTTTGCAACAGTCCAGGTCCATTACTGGAGTTGTCTCTAAAGCTTATTCATTACTTTAACTGTTCATTGTATTTCTGTATTATATGAACATCATGTCATTTTCTTCTTTCCTATGCACCCCTCATTCATTATTATGCACTAAAGTAGCTGTTTATAGAATGTATCTTATGTACTAAAATGCTTATTGGTTAATGTATCAATACATTGCTACTCCAATCCTTTCAGACCACTAGATATAACTAAATGTGAGTGGCTTTTCTATCTATCTGGCAGTGCGGGCTGGTATGTTCACATGAGGCACAGGGTCAGACTGATTTGCATATGGCCATGTCTGAACTGGGGTGGCAGAGTGGGCTAAAGAACGGTGATGGATCAAACCCAGATCTGTTAACTGGGTGTGAGAGTTTGATTGGTTCAGATGCTCCGTCCATCACCACCCCCTTTTGTACCGCTTTGTTCGGCATAATTTGGCAGGGTATGCTCAGACGTGTGTCCCTTGCTCACTTTGCCACTGGATTCAAGCAAGCCTGGCTGAAGACGGCTGAAATGCCAGAAACCGGTCCTAGCAAGCTTGTTTCCGGTCCAGGGAAGGCATGGCTTGGCAGTTCGGGCTTGACTGTTCCCATGAGCACAGGGTCAGACTGATTTGCATATGGCCATGTCTGAACTGGGGTGGCAGAGTGGGATAAAGAACAGTGATGGATTAAACCAGATCAGTTGACTGGGTGTGAGTGTTTGCTTGGTTCAGATGCTCCGTCCATCACCACCCCCTTTTGTACCGCTTTGTTCGCCATAAGTTGGCAGGGTATGCTCAGACGTGAGTCCCTTGCTCACTTTGCCACTGGATTCAAGCAAGCCTGGCTGAAGACGGCTGAAATGTCAGAAACCGGTCCTAGGAAACTTGTTTCCGGTCCAGGGAAGGCATGACTTGGCAGTGCGGGCTGGACTGTTCCCATGAGGCACAGGGTCAGACTGATTTGCATATGGCCATGTCTGAACTGGGGTGGCAGAGTGGGCTAAAGAACTGTGATGGAACAAACACAGATCTGTTGACTGGGCGTGAGTGTTTGATTGGTTCAGATGCTCCGTCCATCACCACCCCCTTTTGAACCGCTTTCTTCGCCATAAGTTGGAAGGGTATTTCTCAGACGTCAGTCCCTTGCTCACTTTGCCACTGGATTCAAGCAAGCCTGTCTGAAGACGGCTGAAATGCCAGAAGCCGGTCCTAGGAAGCTTGTTTCCGGTCCAGGGAAGGCATGGCTTGGAAGTTGGGGCTGGACTGTTCTCATGAGGCACAGGGTCAGACTGATTTGCATATGGCCTTGTCTGAACTGGGGTGGCAGAGTGGGCTAAAGAACGGTGATGGATTAAACCCAGATCTGTTGACTGGGTGTGAGTGTTTGATTGGTTCAGATGCTCCGTCCATCACCACCCCCTTTTGTACCGCTTTGTTTGCCATAAGTTGGCAGGGTATGCTCAGACGTGAGTCACTTGCTCACTTTGCCTCTGGATTCAAGTAAGCCTGGCTGAAGATGGCTGAAATGCCAATAACTGGTCCTAGGAAGCTTGTTTACGGTCCAGGGAAGGCATGGCTTGGCAGTGCGGGCCGGACTGTTCCCATGAGGCACAGGGTTAGACTGATTTGCATATGGCCATGTCTGAACTGGGGTGGCAGAGTGGGCTAAAGAATGGTGATGAAGCAAACCCAGATCTGTTGACTGGGTGCGAGTGTTTGATTGGTTCAGATGCTCCGTCCATCACCTCCCCCTTTTGTACCGCTTTGTTCACCATAAGTTGGCAGGGTATGCTCAGACATGAGTCCCTTGCTCACTTTGCCACTCGATTCAAGCAAGCCAGGCTGAAGACGGCTGAAATGCCAGAAACCGGTCCTATGAAGCTTGTTTCCGGTCCAGGGAAGGCATGGCTTGGCAGTTCGGGCTGGACTGTTCCCATGAGGCAGAGTCAGACTGATTTGCATATGGCCATGTCTGAACTGGGGTGGCAGAGTGGGCTAAAGAACGGTGCTGGATCAAACTCAGATCTGTTGACTGGGCTTGAGTGTTGCATTGGTTCAGATGCTCCGTCCATCACCACCCCCTTTTGTACCGCGGTGTATAAAATATGACACAATTGTATTGGTATTGATGACATTTGTCCCACTGGCAAAACAATCCCATCATATCAGGAACAATATGTTTCAAAATCATTCAGTACCATTTATATATGTATGTGGAACAACTCCTCTGTTCCATAACTAATTCAATATAAGTGTTCAAAAATTATTTTTATAACAATTGCGGCAAAGTAGCTAAAAAGAAATAAATACCTGTGAGTCACAATTACTGATTCTATTTTCAAAACATGCTCTCTTCTCCGATATGTGGCTTTAACACCAATTGTTGATGCTTGACATCTAAGAAATCTATACTTATAGCTCATATTTATTGATTAAATATTCAATCAGTGCTCTCTCTTCTGAATCATAGTTTGCTTTATAATTGCAAACCTCTAGCGTTATCCTAATCTAATATATCTATGTTCCCCCTTTGATATGCGCAATGTTTCAAGCATAGATCTTGTAGCAAACCATGCAAAGAAAATTAATTGATACCTCTTATGTTTGGAAATCCATCTTCCACGACAGCCATCCTGTACATGTAACACTAATTTCAGTTCTATGTCACACAATGCTCTTATATCACCAGAATTAGAAACTTTTGTCCAGACCATAATCTCAATATCCATTATGGTACTATTCACATTCTTTATTGTAGAGTGTACAATGTCATAATGAAACTATGTATTACCTCCACTCTGGGCCAGTAATCACCTAGGAAATATTGCAGTTCTTGACCTGTGTTCTGGCCATTCTCCATACTACATAGGCACAAAATCCACATTGTCTCCATTCTACGCAAGTTAACTTCCCTGCTCCAACCCTGTGGGTACCTGGGTATAGTGTTAATACCATAGAATTTGAGTGTATGACGATCATTTTGTGCTAAGCATTCAGAGATATGTGCGGGTATGGAGTAGTGAATATCATTTTTTAAAAGCTCTAAAATGTTCACTTATTTTCTCTTTAAGTGTTCTGTTAGTGCTGCTCACATATTTCTACCCACATTTGAATTCTATGAATATAAGACATTTTTGCTGTTACATTTGATATTGGAACACATTGTGTAGGTCCTGTTGTTCCAACCCTCGAAAATGCTCTTTTTATCTATTGCCGAATTACACACCCCACAGAGTGCACATATGTGGAAGACCAGTGTACAAATACTCATCCAATGTTCTTGTGGTCCTATTGTCGGATACCTGGGGCTTTGTAAATTCCACAGGGAACTTCCTTTTTCGAAACGTAACAGCTGGTCTGGTGTAAATAAAACTCTCCAGTGTTTTGTCTGCCTGGAGAATATGCCAATGTTGTCTCATGCTGATTGTCAACCTACGGTATAATGTAGTGTAATCTGTAATGAGGCGAGTAACCTCTAACTCCACTACTCCCAGTGTATCTTTTAGAATATCAGGTCTGTTTATTTTTGTAATTCCATTTTCTGTATCAGCCAATGTGGACATGTCATAACCTCTCCTAGGGAACCTTATGTTCATATTTTTTATGCATACATGAAATTTCAAGCTATTGCTACAATTGCGTCCCACTCGCATAAGTTCCCCATAGTGAATGGCCTGTATTTGTTGTCTAGGATGTGCACTAGAAGCGTGTAATACAGCATTGCCCAATGTTGGTTCACCGTACAATCTGCTTTCTATCCTGTTTTCCTTTATGTAAAATTTCACATCGAAGAATATTATTATTTCCTTAGTGAACTGATGTGTGAATTTAATATTAATTCCAATGTTGTTAGGATGCTCAAATAAAAGATTAATTTTGACTTCCACCTTCCACCTTCTTCCACCTTCGCACATGTTCAGTTGCGCTTGCAGCTATCCTTGCAACTGTTTCTAGTCTGTAAATGTCAGGATGTGTTCACCAGAATTAGCAACTGTTAGCTCCTCCCACTTTGTTGAGCAGGCAGATCTTGCATGCCCATCTTAGTCATTTTTGCATGCTTACACGAGCCAGGACTGCCCCTTGGTCTTATGCTGACTTGCTGACTATGTAACCCTAAGCATATATATGGCCCCTGTTTTCTGTTCTCCTCAGACTGCCTCATTCATTTGCTAAGGTTTTTGTGTGACGTAGTCTCCCTCACTTGAGGTTAATAAAGATGTTACTTTTATATTTCAGCTTCTGTGCCAATTTCTTCTTTGTTGGTTTAAAAGGACCAAGTGTCAGTGGGACCCCTGAGAAGGGTTCTATTTTCTACACCATGTAATATCCATCAGAATACTGAGGATATGTTTTGTGTCCCTGATGTATGTAAGGAGGTTGGATACAATAGGCTATAAGAATATGTCCACATATTCGGAGAGTCTATCAGTAGGACCTCCTAAACTAGGGACTGTAGGTCTCACTGGTGGAAATGGTTGATTCTTATGAATTTTGGGCAGTGTGCAAAGGCAGGGATATTTAGGTCGATCCACTCATAAATATGTATATTTATCATTGGTTAAGGGCAACTGTCATACCACTGTTATTAATTTGTCCAGAGGCTCCCCAACAACTGAGCTCCCTCTTTGGACACTGCCTGCAGCCTTGCCCCATTGAACTTACCTTCTCACAACATTTATCTTAAAAATAAATCTAAGTCCAAAGCTAAGCACCAACCGGGCCCAATCCACTCACTGTATCTGAAGCACAGTCCATTGCGGTCAGCCATATTTTTCGATTTTGACCCAGTCTTGTGCGACTTTATGTATGTGGTTGTCACTTTAATCTTTAAGGCATCAATTTTACCAAACAAATTTAAAAAATCATAATTCTGATTCCACTGATTTGTTATATGTTATTTTGGTGTGACATAATTTAATATGGACTTTATTTTTCAAAATTGGAGTGGGATTTTTCTTGTGTTGTGTTTTCACTTTATTACTAATTGTGTGCTGCATAATTACTTTACACATTACCTCTAAGTTAAGCCTGAATGCTTTCTGTGTCAAGCTACCCAGCGTTAAGCACAGGTTAATTTAATTACTTTTATTGTTGTTCACCTATACAGGGATTGTGGCTGTTGCTTGACTAGGGCTCACACCCCAGTTAAGCAGCAATTCAATGGTTTGTCATGCATTAGGAAATAATGTATTTTGGGGGGTTTTTTGGCCCCATTTTGTATCTGGGAATCCATTGCAAGGCCAAATGCTTGGTCCATACGGTCTCCATGCATTATGGCTTCCTATTCCGGGCACCGTGGTGGATCTGACTTATTTTTTTCAACAGTGTGTTTGGTGTATAACAGGTTATATTACTGGGTATTGAGGCAAGAGTTTAGCATCAGACATACCAAACAACAATATAATTTGTCCATTAGTGGGTTTATACTTGTTTTCCTAACTTTTGTGGATTTGCTGGACTGACTTATGCTGTGGCTCTGCAAATCAGCGGCAAATCCCAAAAATCACCCAAAGAATACTTTTGACTGGTTAAAAAACAGTCTCCACATTGTTGGTAATATTTATACATTATTAAAGGAAAAATCACACCAATTTTAACGCCAAGACTTTTTACTGTACTCTTGTGTTTAGCTGGGGGACCTAACCCTGTTGGCCAGTAAGCAGGTGTCCAATAGTATAATTTAGTGTTGGGGATGCCTATCTCTGTTTTGTCAGAATTAAGTTTTAGCTGGTTGCTATTCATCCAGTCTCCGATGAATAGTATAGTATTCTGGAAGTATTGCTTAGAGTCTGATGTTTCATCAATTGTAAAAATCAGTTGCATATCATCCTCATAGTTATACATTTGTACCTTTTCTTAACCTTTATTTGTTGAAAGGACAAAGGGCGAATAAAGATTAAATTTATGGGGTGACAGGGAGGAGCCCATTGGTACCCCGCAATTCCCGCTGATGTCAGCTGAGCTGTAAGGTGAGCGGTGCACTGACAGGGGGTGATCTTTTAAGAAGAATTTCTCCCTCCTTAAGGCTGTTCCCACGAGGCCTGCTGCAGCAATTCGAACTGCTGAAATCCAGTGGTCCAGGGTATTGAATGCTGCTGATAAGTCTAGAAGCACCAGTTCCTGTGTGCATCCTTCATCTGCCCTGCCTTTTAAGTCTTTCACCACAGGTAAGAGAAAGTGAAAGGCGGAAAGCCTACCTGGTGAGGGTCAAGATATTTAGTCTCTTCTAGGAAGGAACAAAGATGTTTTGCTACATGTGCCTCTAGGAGTTTTGCAGGAAAGGGGAGAAGAGAGATGGGCCTGTAGTTGTCTAGCTGCTAAGGATTCTCACCACTATTTTTAAAAAAAAAGCAGAATAACCACAGTTTCTTTGAAAGCTAGAGGAACATATCCTTGCATGATATGTTCAATAGGGGAAACAACCTTTACAACGCAACTTTTACAACGCACTACCATTACAGCGAAACTTTTACAACGCAACATCCATTACAACGCATGCATTTACAACGCAACAATTACAAAGCATGACACTACAACGCACACCACTACAACGCATGTCATTACAACGCAGTCTTTACAACGCATAGCATTACAATGCATAGCATTACAACACATAGTACCCCTACACTATCCAACACCTACCCTACTGTTGCACCCCCTGGAGTTAGAATAGTAATTTTTACCCCTACACTATCCAACACTTACCCTACTGTTGCACCCCCTGGAGTTAGAATAGTAATTATTACCCCTACACTATCCAATACTTACCTTACATGCAAAGTAATATTATGCGTTGTAATGGTGTGCGTTGTAAAGGTAGTATGCGATGTAAGGGAATGTGTTGTAAAGGTAGTTTTTAAAAGTTCGTTGTAAATGCGTGCGTTGTAATGGAATGCGTTGTAAAGGATGTTGCGTTGTAAAAAATGCGTTGTAAATGTAGGTGTTGTAAAAGTATGCGTTGTAACGTCATACATCCGTTCAATAGGGAAAGAGTGCTTTTAAAGTTAGAGACTTTGTGGGACTTTGAAAATAAGCAGTCTCTCCTGTTAATATCGGTGAATACATTGTCAATGTACACCATAATATCTGTACACATAACAATGCCAATATCGGTGAAAGCAATGTTGATGAATGCCATGACAAATGTACGTATTATTAATGAGAATCTTGGTAAATGCGATATCAATGACCACCATGCTATATGTACACATAGTAGTGACCTCGTATCATTGTAGTTTAATCCACCCGAGATGACCTTCTCATCAACCCAGAGTCAGAGATACGTGGTCAGAAAGGCCCTGTGACCCAAAACCAAGCCTACTGATTGATAGGTCACAGATGGAGTTACACTTGGCTGAAAGACAAATGCACAAACAGGGAAAACCCATATTGATCCCACAGATAGCCAGCTACACCACAAAAGCTCAGTGGAGATTGGCCCCAATAAAACACCTTTGGCCAAAGGCGCGCAAGTTCCCCAAAAACCAAAATACTGCAAAGTCAGAGGCCACATACAATTAGGAACACTCAACCAATCAGAACAGAGCATACAGACTACACACAGTGATCATGCTCCCCCCATGCTGGACATCTGGACACATACACACATATACATACTGGCCCACATTGGGTCTCCACATTTTCTAGAGTCACCTATGCCCCCTTATCAGATGGTGTAATTTATGGGTCACGACTAGGCCCAGATTTATTGTACTTCAAGAACAGTATATAATGCCGGCCAAAACCTCAATACAATGAGACAATCTTCCGACACAACTCTGATGATGCTCTCTCAGCCACTTTGTTTAACTAAACCAACTTGTTCCAGATTTGCTAAATGCCTCTTATCTTTCATGTTTCATGGATCCTACCACACCATTTTTCCCGAACTTGCATTGCAACCTCCCTCACCTCAATTACACTTACACTGAACCCAATGCTAGCATTCCACACGCACTACATAGTGCATTCCTATTGATCTCAAGGTATCAGCACATGACCACCTCAGGCACCCACTATCTTGTGTTACATATGTCTACTGATACCCCACAACAAAGGTTTTACTTATCCAAAGAGATAACCCCCGAAACCTGTCTCATTTGCCTGTACCTATGTAGGATTAGGTACAAATTACAACCCAATAGAGTAGAACCCCAAAGAACAGTAATAAACATCACCCAGTGTGGGACTAACCCCACAGCACTATACCTTTCAAACCAAGCTAGACAGGACGTGTAGTAGGCAGTGGCGGCTCACGTAGGGCTTGCTGCAGGGCAGTGAGGTGGGGTGGGGGAGGGGCAGGGTGGGGGTTAGTAAACTCAGACATACGACGGAAAGGAGGAACGTAATAAATACTCTCCTCCGTTCCGTCATATGTCTGAGTTTACTACCCCCCCTACCCAAAGCCTCCCCAGCCCTGCCTCACCACCCCGCAGCACTCCCTATGCGAGCCGACACTCGTAGAAGGGGCACTATCAGGGAGGACATTGTTTGGCCTTGAGACTTTGTAGAAAAGAGGTACTTAGACTTAGCAAAACCAAAGCACAATTATGCAAACACATCCGCTCTTGCCTCTGTGTGTGGTCCCAGGGTGGTGCTTAACATGTTAGGGTTATCCTTTCATAATGACAAATGGACCCCCTGATAGGGAATTCTAGTGCACGGACATTCACCTCAATGACAATAGTGGAATGAGTCCCATGGGAAGGGGTCAAACTCCAGATACCTCATGTCAGGAAATCTGGGCTACAGAGATAAATTGGTATACATGGTTGGAAGGGTAGGAACAACCCTTAATTGTACAGAAACATATGTATTTGTATTTATTTTAGAGGTTTTATATAGCGCTGACTGGACCCAGAGGTATCAGAGCGCTTTCCATAAGTATGAAGATGGTAACGGTAGAAAACAATAATTCTACAGCATGGAGTACCAACAAGTTAACAAAAGAGAAACAGCTTGAATTTACACATATCAAATAAACCAATAGATAGAGCAAGAGCTATGTACATATATAACATGGAAAAAGGGAGATCAGATTCTGTATAATGGTATGGGATGTAGAAAGGCATGAAGGGCTGCAGATAGTGGGAAGTTAGACGTGACAAAGGGGGTGGGAAGCTGATAGGGGACATTTGGTAGTAGAGTGGGAGGGGATGGAATGACTAGGTGAGGGAGCGGATTAGATAAGTGGGGGAGGGAGAAAGCAGTGCCCGTGGAATGTAGAGGGAGGAGAGGTGGGAGACAGTGCAAACAGTAGAAAAGTAGGGGGGACCAGAAAAGTAAGAGGGGAAGGGCAAATAAAGGGCGCTGGCCAAGACCCCCAATATTTATTAAGGAGGTACATTTTGAGGCCTTTTTTTAAGTTGATGTAGGAAGGGTTGCATGGCAGGTCTTTGGTGAGGGCATTCCAGATATTTGGGGCATTACCGCAGAAGGAGTGGGGTTGTGTGGATTTCTTTTTTAGCAGGGGTGGGACTAGGAGGAGTGCATTGGTGCTTCTCACAGGTCATGTGCTACGCGTTTTGCAGAATTTATTGGCGATGTATGGCGGTGTATTTTGGTGGAGGACTTTGTGTGTAATGCAAGCAGTTTTGTAGGTGAATCTTCCTTCGATGGGGAGTCATTTAAGGGTTTTGAGGGCTTGGGAGGTGTGGTCAAAATGTTTGCAGTCAGTGATGAGCCTGGCTGCAAGGTTGAGCACGGACTTGAGTGGAGCTAGGTGGACCTTGGGGATTCCGGTGAGGATGGCATTGCCGTAATCAATTCACGAAAGGACCAGTGATTGGACTACTATTTGAAAGTCATCAGTGGGAATAAAGGGCTTAATTTTCTGAGATGACGGAGAGTGAAGAGGGCTCCTTTAGCCGAGTTTTTGATGTGCACATTGAGAGTTAGATTATTATCGATGGAGATACCTACTTGTTTTAGAATGAGGGTGCGGGGTTCCATAAAGAGATTGAAGAGAGAGGGAGAGAGAATAGATCCCTGGGGGACTCCTAGGGAGACCGGAGTGGGGTTTGATAAGCTGTCATGAATTTTGATTAGCTGTGTTCGGTGTTGGAGATAAGAGACAAACCATTTGTGGGCAATACCATCGAAGCCAAAGCTATCTCTGAGAACATTAAGTAGGGCAGAGTGGTTAACTGTATCAAATGCTGTGGAGAGATTAAGGAGGATAAGTAGGCAGGTCTCGCCATTGTCGAGGGAGTGGTGGATGTCATCAACAATGTAAGCATGGCAGTTTCGGTGCTCCAACCTTTCCTGTAGCCTGACTGTAGGGACTCCAGTAAGTTAAAACGTTCAATATGTTTTTTGAGGGCTTTGGGAAATAGTGGGTGGTTAGAGATGGGGCAGAGACTGTTTAGGTTATTGGGGTCGGCCTTAGGGTTATTAATAATGGGAGTGATTTGTCCAAGTTGAAGGGAGATAGGGACACATCCCGTGGCAAGGGAGGTGTTGATGATTGTGGTCCAAGATGGGGTAAGGATGTGCTTTAGGTCTTACACAAGGTTAGGAGGGAGGGCATCTTTAGTATGGGAGGAAGGTTTTAGCGCGCAAGTTCCCCAAAAACCAAAATACCGCAAAGTCAGAGGCCACATACAATTAGGAACACTCAACCAATCAGAACAGAGCATACAGACTACACACAGTGATCATGCTCTCCCCATGCTGGACATCTGGACACATACACACATATACATACTGGCCCACATTGGGTCTCCACATTTTCTAGAGTCACCTATGCCCCCTTATCAGATGGTGTAATTTATGGGTCACGACTAGGCCCAGATTTATTGTACTTCAAGAACAGTATATAATGCCGGCCAAAACCTCAATACAATGAGACAATCTTCCGACACAACTCTGATGATGCTCTCTCAGCCACTTTGTTTAACTAAACCAACTTGTTCCAGATTTGCTAAATGCCTCTTATCTTTCATGTTTCATGGATCCTACCACACCATTCTTTTAAAAACTTCACGCTCAGTTACAGTGTGGAAATTATGCCAGGAGGTATTGTTTTTTAGTTGAGAGTAAGGGTGGTTGGTTACAAGAGGTGTGGTTGTGGGTAAGCATAGGGAGTAGTTTACAGGAGGTATCATAGTTGGTGTGTGTGGGCAGTAGTAAAGGTGAGGTGAAGTGGTAGGCAAGTGTGAAGTGGAATCAGGGGGTGTGGGGAATGAGGTTGGAATTGTTGAAGTGATGTCAGGAGTGTGTTGGGAGTTGGTTGGGATCTGAGTAATGTACACTGTATTCTTTGGGTTTCATAGGCAAAGGAACAAAACCGCTTGGTACCGGTGCAAACTGTGAAGCAATACTGCACATACTAGGCCTGCAGTGGGGCACCTCCACATTGATGAATTAATACTGGCAATTTGGAGAATTTGCCTATGCACAGCTCGTCCCTGGATGACAGGGCCTCTGAAATCTCATGACCATACACAACCCAAACCTAGTCATACCTGCAAAAGATCTGTCTGAGTTATTCCACTATCCGCTACAGAAGAAAACAATTCTGTTGCATCAGGTTTGACGAACAACTTCTGATTATTTTGGCGGGGCTCATTACAAGGACAGTCCAGAAGATATCAGATAGTTTTCTGACACTCTAGTCAGTGCAGGAGGTTCCATACTTGTCTTCACCGTGCAAACAAAGGTAAATGCCAGCTGGTTACAGATAACAAGGTGGGAGCTACTGAAGATGATTAACGTCACTGAGCTCAGCCTAAGTGGTATGAGGGAAGATCTAATGTGATGTAACATCGGGTATGTGTTGTACTTGATGACAGTCATGGAGGCTGCGATGTGTCTTAAGATTGGTGCTTCCCGTTGCACATTTATTCCTGGAAATGATCTCAAAAGCGGAACTCTTGCTTTTGCCACCCAAGCACTGCATTTTCTGCTAGCTGACATGAAGAAGGAAGGAGGTGCCACTGAGCAGGACTGAATTCATAGTATTTTTTCCTTGTTAAGCGAGTGCATTTGTCTAGTTGGGTGATACCAGAGGAAACTTCTTTGCAGGTGTTTTGAGCCTTTACCCTGGAGAGCCGTAATAGTGATACATAAGAGCTGGTCTGGCTGACTGAAATTTAGGGATAACCAGTAGCAATGTGCTGCTGTATTCTGGAGGACCCGAAGCTTAGAGAGGAATTGCTGCTGAATATTCAGATATCGGCTAATACAGTAATTTGCTTGGACATTACTAAATCTGTAATGATTGTTTTCCGTAAGGTCTGAGGAAGAGATGGTTGCCATATGTCAATTTGATATCCACTTGACAGCCCAGGATTTTTACTTGCTTTGCTGGTTCTGGAAGATAACCCAGTTCTTGAGGTCATCAGCTGGGGGACCGAAAGGAGGTGTCTTTGCCAAAGAAGATGATCTCTGTTTTTCTTAGTTGAATTTGAGGCAATTTGAGCTCAACCATTCACTGAGTGCCAACATGTAGTTGCTAAATCTAATGTTGGTGTTCTCTGTGGTACTAGATAAGGAAATGACAAAGTAGGTGTTGTTTGCATATGATGTGAGAGAGAAGCCAAAGGGTTTGATCAGAGCCACCAGAGGTGTAACATAAACTTTAAATAAGGTAGGGCTCAGTAAGACCCTTATGGAACTTTGCAAGGCAGGAAGGAGGGGTCTGATTAAAAAATCTCCAGCTGACACTGTTTGTTTTCTCTCACTGAGAAAATAACGTAAGAGCACTAGTGGTTTTCCTTTGACTCCTATATCAGAAGGACGGTTAATAAATTCTGTATCGAACACCGCTGAGAGATCCAGGTAGATCAGTGCTGCTTTTCGCCCTTTATCGAGGGTACTCTGATCTCTTCAGTGCCCACATTCAGTGTGGTTGCTGTACTGTGCATGCTTCTGAGTTGGGTTGAAATCTGCTAAAAGTAAGGAAAAGCTTCTTTTTCACACTGTACATTGAGCTATTGACATTGTAGAGCTTGAGTGCTGCACACATGTCAAACGTATAGAAATAGCACAGCTCAATATAGTGACTGTGCAAAACAGGAGATGATCAATAGACTTGAAGGTAATTTTAAATTGTGCCCAAGCTGAGGTGTGTCCATAGAAAATCAGCAGAGGGTATTCATATTATTCTGGCAGCTAAGAGCAACATGATGCAACACCTTTAGTTAAGGACACATGGGTTCAATAAATATATGGCTACTTAGCTAATAATAAAATAGCAAATACAAAAGAATAATGTAGCAGGGGTGGAGACCTGTTTACTGCCTTTAACACCAGGAACATTTTCTGATAGCTGGCTACGGTTACAGAAGGATTTTGGATTTCACCTCTTTTGGCAAAAGCAGAGAACAATTTCAAACTAGGGGAATTTATCGTTTTTGACTTTAATGTGTGGTATAAAGATCGCAATGGCCAAGGTTGATGAATCTCTCTACAGGGTAACATTTTGTTCTGGGTGGGTTTACCGTGGATCACTGTGAGAGAGTGTTTACAATTTGCCCGAGGTTACAGTAAAGAAAATGCAGCTGTCTAAGTGAGATTTCTTGGATCAGATGATGTCATAGGCTGAGGGAAGGAATGGGGTTATCATCGGAAGGCAAACACCTATACATACAGGAAATGTGATATGAAGCAATTGCCAAGCAGAACGAACAATTGTAGTCATTATCACAAATTGACTAGCTCTTTTTTACGTTCAAGTCTCAAAAATGGTGAAAAAATTAACATTTTAAAGAAGAAGCGGAAATGATGGCCATGTTGTTCACATTTATAAAACTCCCTGACATTACATAGTCGTAATGTTATTAGCATGTAAATATACCCATTATTCCAGTATATATATTCCTCAGTTGCACGCACTGCGGTGATCAACACGCTCACTAAATGTAAATAATATTGAAAGTTAATGTAAAATTAATGGCATTTATTTCAAGTGCTTTTCACTTTACCTCGTGCACTAGCGTTTACCCGGTATGTCAGGAGACTGTGAGAACCGTTTCCTAGCATGACAAGCAATGTTTTATTTAAAAACTAGCTTACCTGTCGCGCGTTGCTGCGATCTCAGAAGAAAGGACATTTAAGGAAACTTGTTATGATAACATTCAATTTACATTGTGTCATTTTTATTGTAACTTATTCATTTTAATATGGAAAACATTTCAAAGTGTTGTTTTAATTCTGTTTTTTTATTCGGTGCTTGTGGATACACGATATTTTTTGTGTTTCCGTCAGGTGCGTAGACGAATAAATCCGAAGGTTTTCCGACGCGTGAGCTGGCCACATACAGTTGTCCATGTGAGAAGCACGGATTCTCCAAATCTAGTCCACACACAGCGATTGTCCTTGTGCTTTGTTGATGGTCATTGCAAAAGCGAGTTGCACCGGAAACTGTAAACGTTCAGTATTGGAAAGATTATGAGGGCCCTGGTGTGCCGGGGGGGCGATATTTAACAAATTTTTCTCTTTTTTTGTTTTTTGCCAGAAACCTTTACGGGAGTGTACTGAACAACTTTTAACAATTTCTTTTTTTTAATTGTTCTTTTTTTTGCCAGAAATCTTTGCGGGAGTGTACTCAACAACTTCCCAAAGTTTCATGCCGATCAGATAAATGGTGTAGTAATGCATAAAGGACAAACTGACATTTATTTATTTATTTATTGAAGTTTTGTATAGCGCTAGCTGGACCAGAGGGTATCAGAGCGCTTCACAGCAAATAGAGATATGCAGCAGATGAAAATAAGCAAAAGAGGAATCAAGAACAACAGGCAGGAAATAGAGTCTATACGACAGTAATTTGAGCGCAGTGTGGGACGGAGATCAGGAGCGAGTCAGCCGACTGGGTTCAGAGAGAAAGCGGACTTCAACCGTCAGGCGAGGGGTTCTCCTTAGGCACCAGAGTGTTCAAGGAAGAGGGCTTTGAGTAGCCATTTGAATTGCGGAAAGGAGGCTTCTGATGTGGGGGGATGGAGTTCCAGATCTTGGGGGCATTCCCCGCAAAGGATTTATTTGAGGTTTTGCGTTTCTGTGATTTCAGAGGGATGAGTAGTAGTAGCTTCTGAGGTTCCTGGGCTGACCTGCCCTTTTGAGTTTGGAGGCCAGGTATTCCGGTTTGCCTGTATGCAGGGCTTTATGTGTGAGGCAAGCTGTGCGGAAGTTGGCTCGTTGGTCAATCGGGAGCCATTTCAGTTCTTTGAGTGCTGGAGAGATGTGGTCAAATTTCTTTGTTCCTGTGACCATTCTTGCTGCTGCATTGAGGGTGGAGGTGAGAGGTCCTAGGTGCGTCTTGGCAGTTCCAGTCAGCACTGCGATGCCATAGTCAATTCTGGAGAGCACAAGTGCATGCGTGCCCTGTTTCAGGTCTTTGGGGGGGAGGAAGGGTTTGATTTTGTATAGAAGTTTCAGGTTCAGGAACGCGCTTTTGGCGGTTTTAGAGATGTATTTATTCATGTCCAGTTTGGGATCGAGAGTGATTCCTAGGGATTTTGCGGAATCCGTTGGCGTTAGAGAGACGTTGAGGGCATGTAAGGCTTTGAGCCATTCCATTATTTGTGGGTTTTCATCCTTGTTTGAAATTAGGAGAACTTCAGTTTTTTCTTCATTTAGTTTGAGGTGATTGGCTGCGAGCCACTGTTGGACCTCCATGAGTGTCGTATTGAGTCTGTGAATGTCTGCGATCAAAGTGGTTTTAAAATAGAGTTGTGTGTCATCTGCGTAAAGGTGGAAGGGGATGTTGGAGTTCCTTAGAAGTGAGGTGAGGGGTACCATGTAGATGTTGAAGAGTTGTGGAGAGAGTACTGACCCTTGAGGGACTCCTCTACTGATGGGGAGTGGGTCAGATTCGAAGCTGTTGATCTTTATTTTTTGAGTGCGGTTGTTAAGAAAAGAGGAGAACCATTTCAAGTCTTTTCAATGCCCGCTCTCTCTCGGAGGGCGTTGAGTAGGAGGGTATGATCCACTGTGTCGAACGCAGCCAAGAGGTCAAGGAGGATGAGGAGGCTACATTGGTTGGAGTCGAGTGACATGTGCAGATCATCTAGGACATTTAGGATTGCGGTTTCAGTACTGCAGCCTTTCCTGAACCCTGACTGGTGTGGGTCTAATAGATTAGAATTCTCAAGATGTCGGGTTGATTGTGCAAGCACGCATCTTTCAAGAATTTTGGCTAGGAACGGAAGGTTCGATAACCGGTTTAAAGTTATTCAAGTCCATGAGATCAAGGCCAGGTTTTTTCAGAAGTGGTGTGACTTGACCTAGTTTAAGGCAGCCGGGGATGAAGCCATCGTTCAAGGAGCTGTTGATGATCTTGGCCCAGATAGGGGCTAGAGTGAGCTTCAAATCCTTAGTCAGTCTTGAGGGAAGGTGATCGAGGGAGTGAGACGAGGATTTAGCGGCGGCGATAAGATTGCTTATCATTTCTTCCTTAACCGGCTGGAAGGATGCCCAGAGGATAGACGGGGTTACTGGGGGCTTGTGGTTGGGTGCAGGGCTCGTGCTGAATGAGCGATCAATTTCGCGATTTTTTCATTGAAGAAGTTTGCAAAGTTTTCGCATTGGGTCTTGGATGCTACTAGGTTGGCTGCCTTAGGGATGAAGGTTTGGTTCCTAATGATGTTGAAGAGTTCTTTGGGGCGGTTTTTGGCATTGTCTAGGGCGGAGCAGAAGAAGGATGACTTTTTGCTCTTGATGTGGGTATAATAGTTTTTGCGTGCTGTCTTGAGTTGGTCTGGATGGTGGGCGTTGGGGTTGGTCCTCCAGGTTCTTTCCACGGCTCTTAGATGTCTTCTTTCCTCATTGATGTCAGTAGAGAACCAAGACCTAGAGGGGATGCTTCTGGGTTTTTTTAGTTTCAGAGGTGCGAGCTGGTCCAGGGCGAGCTCCAGGTTAGCATGGTAGAGCGAGTGAGATCCGAGGTTGAAAGGGACTCCGTCGTGTTCGGGAGGAGTGTGCTGAGACCTTCTTCTAGCTTGTCTCGGGGGATTCTGGAAGTGTTCCTAACCCACTTAGGGGGGGCTTGGGTGGGTGGGAGCGATAGGGCCGGCTGAATGATATGAAAGAGAATGATGTGGTGGTCGGACCAGTCCACCGGGATGATGTGATCAATCGAGATTGCATTTTTGTTCGCAATGATGGCATCCAGGGTTGCTCCTCTGTAATGCGTTTGTTTTTTATATATATAGATGAATGGCGCTGGCAGTCTTGATTCCTAACAGAAATGAAAGTTAATGGCTATGGGACTCGGCAGATTTACTCCTGATTGGTGGAAATCATTTCCTTAAAAACCGGATTGCATTGTCATTTTGAAGCAAATTAAATGTGTCCGAGATGAATACACTACATAGAAGAGGTTAACTTTGCATTGCTTATAGTAGTTCTTTGAGTTTGTTGTTTGCGGTGCATTGGTGATTGCAGTGCATACAAATCAGCAACAACATTTACAAACAAAGGGGCATATTATCAAGGAACAGCGTTAAAATTATCGCCGTTTTAGCTGGAGGAAACTACCACTAAAACAGCGATATTGGGCTTGATAATATGCCATAGAGAATTTCAATAGAAGCCCATGTTAACACCACAACATGGGCTTCTATTGGAATTCTCAAGGGCATAATATCAAGCCCATTATTGTCGCTTTAGCGGCAGTTTCCTGTCGCTAAAGCTGCGATAATTTTAACGCAATTCCTTGATAATATGCCCCAAAATGTTCTAATGTTCTAATTCTGATTGACATAAGGCAGAAGAGAATATAGGATTTCTGTAGAGGGACTGAGGAGAGTCACTCAGGCTGAAGAACGTAGGTTAAGAAGCAAAAAAATGTGCAAAGTAACCATGAAGTGTGAATTAAACCCTATGGATGTAATGAGGATTCGAGAGTATTTTATAGCAACAGACGCATATTTTTTGGAGTTCTAACATTGTACAGAAGATCATTTATTTGAATAAAACACACTAAGTAAATAATCTAGACCGTTTCAAGTGAGATTAGAACCAGAATAAAAAGCCAGACATACTATGGTGAAACGCTTGCTAGTTTTGCTGCCAAGCGCTCCTTATGAGTAAACTCTGCTAATGTTAACACAATCTTTCATATCGCCTTCTATAGTGGGAAAATAACTCTGTGTCAATGTTGTCTTCTCAACACAGTGGTAACATGCAATAGTATCCCGACAAAGCGTCAAATGTCTGCAATAAATGTCCCTGGACGGCGAAAAAAATCTAAACCCCAACGTGAAAAAACTTGCCATGGGCACAACTGCGATTAAAAATTCAGCGAGAAGCAGAGCGAGCCTGCAAGTCCCAGAAGTCAGGCGGCAAAAATCACTATAAAAGTGTCAACCAAAAACACAAACTAGACCCAAACAACTGCGAAGCACCATGGAGGTAGCCGGACCAAGTACAGAGGACAACCAGAACCCCACAAGCCCCATGGATGACCAGTCTGGACCATCATTGGGGAGACGGTGGCAGGAGTTGGGGGACCGGACACTGCACAACATGACCTGAGCCAACAGCAACAGGGTGAGTAACGACCAGGGACTAGTAGGATGGGGGGAGATGGGCACAATGGCACACATGCACAAGTAAGTATAGCACATCTGCAGACAAACCATGCCCAATAGTCACAACTCCGACCAAAAGCCCAATTTAAGCAAGTCTGCAACATGTCAGCACTGTATAAGCACAGAAGTGAAAGGAACACCACCTGAAATGGATGAGGGCCTGCCAAATCAGAGCTGAAAGGGCAATTCACATACAATGCAGCACACACACATAGGATGCAGAGCACCCCATCATTGACAACAGTGTGGTACAACTGCAACACTTTCACAACAGAACAGAGGACACAACTGCTGCTGCTTGTATGAAGAAAATGGCCATTCGCATTTGGCATAGCATGAATCTTTGAGATGAAAATGTACAAGTACAACCTCACATCCCTGATGGTGTAGGATTGGCAAGTGTCCTGCTTCAAATAGGTGTCTCCTCATAACCAATCACAATGTACATTGCCATGCAGTCTGACAGTAAATTTGTACAATGTCAATCTGCATCTCACCTTCACATTGCAAAGGGAGAATCAACATCTCCTGCAGACCCAACAACTCAGCACTGATGATGAAGAGGGCCTCTCCAACAACTACACCGATGCACTCCAACAGGTCAGGGACAGCGCCGGTACCCCACCTCCAGGAGCAGGGCAGCCCAGCTGCATCCATGAGACACCCCCCCCTGCAGAGACTACACAGCAGGAAGCACCCACCACCACAGCTGTCTCCCAACACCACCATGACCAACATATGGCCTTCCAACGCCGTGTGTTATGGTGCCAGGAGATGTCTGACCAGCTGCAGTGGGGTTCGACCTCATGGCAGCCAAACTAAATGCCATATGTGGGTGTCTAAGTCCCATCAGGGACCACTCACAGTCCCTAACACTTACCCACTGTCCGCTCCTTGCTCTACAACAAGCCATGGCTGACCTCACTGGAGTCATGACTCTCAGCCAAGAACAACTGTCCAGTCAGTGTGGCTCCAGCGACGACAGCCGGGAGTTGGGACACATAAGGAGGATTATGGAGTACAATGAGCGGATGCAGGTGGAAAGAAAGGCTGCCACGGCTGCACCCAAGTGAGATGTAGCTGTGATCTACCATGCCCTGCAGATCCTGGCATTGCTGCCACAAGGTGTGGCACAGATGAATGCTGCTGCTACTACTCCATCCACCTCTCCGCCCCCTGATGACAAAATACCATCACCTGCATGTGAGGCACCTGCCACATCAGATGACGAAGATGATGATGAATCTGGCTTTGTGGTAAGAATGAAGGTGTAGAACTCATCTCCGCCATATGGCCGGGTTCAACTTGGTTCTGCCCTATGCATCATGCCCAGGAATAGCACTTCCTACTGTCCCCCTATACACTGAGCGACACTCACCTTGGACATCTATATGGACTGCCATATTTTGTTTGGTTGCCAATGACACAGCAATCACACTGCAGACTGTAGTCTTCCACTCCCTTTGAACTTGTCAATCCCGAAAAGACTCTGGCTGCCCCTCCATGGGCCAACAATGTAAAGTGTGGTTTGCATGGCTCTGTACTGGTCCAACTTCAACACTACACTGAATGTGAATAAAACATTTCAATTCACACAGATGTGTCATGGCCATGATCAATCAAAAAATGAAAGTATGGATGAATGTAGGGACAGTGATTCCGCAAAAAAGTACTTCCTGGATAATGCTATCAATGCGCATGTATGGCCGTGACCCAGATAGGCATTGTGTTCCAGGCCTGAACGTATCCTCAGAATCGAATCAATGCTCTATGGGGTCCACCTCTCAACCGCCACAAGTCTGGATTTATACAATACACATACTAAAGGATGGTTAAGCGGGGGAAGGAGAGGATGGGGACAGCAGGGAGGGAGACCTATGATAAGACACAAAGAAAGAGGAATAATTATTATCAAGTCCTTTCCTATCACTTTCTTTCTATTCCTGAATACCCCATCCCTCTACTAACCTGTAAAAGAAAATAATGATGACTTGCTACCAGGAGTGTCGAGCTTGTAATCTCTCTATTTTCAGTGTGCTGTAAGACATTAGGATATATTATGTCCACCTTATCATCGTCTATCCTCTACATAGCACACTCCTATACATTTATAAAGTATACCCGAAAAAGGAGAGGATAACTCTTCAGCTCAAACACACCCTTGTAAAAAGGAACCAGCAAGCATAGAATACAATATTTGTCATAGGCTTTATATGCTTATAATTCAGGGAAGCTCACTGCAACATCAGACATCTTTTCATCAATATATTCCATATAGGTACCAATCTTGCGCATGTAGAGTTATGTCACTTCAACAAAGCTTGGAAGATTAGAATAAATCAAGGGCAATATAATTCCTCCAGATCAGAAAGGTCTTATAGGTCTTTCCCTCGCATGAACTCCATAACAACACATTAGGGGGGAGTTCGCCAACGTAGGGAAATGAGACCTTTAGGCAAAAGTATAATCCAGACCTTAAACAATGGCAC
This sequence comes from Lissotriton helveticus, assembly GCF_964261635.1. Taxonomy (NCBI): domain Eukaryota; kingdom Metazoa; phylum Chordata; class Amphibia; order Caudata; family Salamandridae; genus Lissotriton; species Lissotriton helveticus. Next base: position 62,936,205 of record NC_136062.1, read on the forward strand.
TTCACCACAATGTTTTAGAGGGTCTATGAGCACATTGGCACGATCCACCAGCCCAATGAACATCAATACGGTATCTTAGCAATTGTCATAAAAAGATACAGACAAAGATCAATAGCGAAGAACAACAGCACCCACTCCATTAGGAATCCAAAGCGGGGAGTCAAAAGGCACTGAGCGGTAATCCAGCAATTCAAAGGATCAGAAGAGTGGTGCCACAGGTACCCTTACCCAACTCACGATACCACGAAGTGGCCAGCAATACCGGACACCCAAGAATAATCGGCAGCGATTCTCCTCGCTGCTCGTCCTACGAACGCTTCCGCATGACATGATGGCGCGAGGAAGGGTGCCGATCCAAGTCATGCGGCGCGCTAATGATGCCGGGAGCTGTAGTTCCTAGCTTTGTCCGCGCCTGCTGGCGTGACCACTGCTGCTGCGTCCGTTGTCGTCGTGACCCCCGACACATTGAGACACACATTGTCATTCAAATCAACACTCATCACAGTTGAATACAAGGGAAGGTGCTTAGACTTAATTAGCATAAGCGTGTAAGTATGGGCAAGATAGGTGCCAAAACATGCAGACCAATGCAGAAGTATGTCAGAATGAGGAACATTGCCAAGCGTCGCAGGTCACCCAGGGGGAGTACCTCACCTTCCACAGGTGTGTGTTAAGCCGCGTTGTTTTTGATGTCCAGGCGAATGCAGCCATGTCCACTGTTGTCGTGGGATATGTGACCAGATATCCAAGATGCAACAAGGTGTCGGGACAAGTGCAATGTGTTCCAATATGTTGTGGCCGCAGGTACATAGTTACTTGTCCGTGAAAGCGATTGCAGCTTCGTAGGCTAACATTTCTATCATGAGGTCGTTGTCAGCTTCATCGAACGCGACAGCAAGTCCATCCATTAGCAGGTCCGGAAAGATGTGCTGCATCCACACCCTTTCACCAATTTGCACTACAGCCCAATAGGGGAGTGGTTCAATGTGGTCACTGCACACAAGGATTTGTAGAGTCTCCCAGGTCCAGCTGGCAGCATATATGCCAAGTATCAAGGCATCCCATAAACGGGTATCACTGTGACTCTCCTGGTCATGGTCCAACAGGGTGCGCACACACATGTCAAAATGCAGTTCAGCTACTGTCCTGTTGGATAGGCAGACATCCATGCACCACTCAAATATGCACAATTGAGAATGCAACACAGGCTGAATGCAGGTGACGTTGTCAAGGCAGAAGCTTAGCCGGTAACTGATCCGCATCACTGCCAATGGCAGTGTCCCCAGTAAATTCAGAAAACGTGCATGGTACAGTTCCATGTGACAGGGGTTGTGCATGTGTCCGGGATGTTCTGCCATTGCGTCAGTGCCTCTGGTTGAAGCAGCACTGTTCTGACCTGTGCCAGTTCTGTGGATGAAATGCCACAGCTCGGATCAATGAGTTGGTTCAGTGTGCAACGTTTGTACACCTGGGATGGTGTGGGAGTAAGTGTGAAGACCATTTCATGCACCAAAACTTCGAGCCAGGACTTCTGTCTGTGGGTGTATATTTGTTGTTCTTTCGTCGGGCTGTGCGTAGTGTCGGAGTCATCATCAGCTGCAATGGTATCTGTCTGGGGGTGCCCGGCACATGCAATTCCGAGGTCGGTAGTGCAGATGGGCTCCCGCCTGATAGTTCAAAAAAAGGAGCTTTCATCCCTAATGCTAGTTTGTCATCTGCTTGCATTCAGGAAATGTAATTTGGCTTGTTGGGGGTGGGGTTTGGGATGTGTGCGACTTTGGCATTCATGTTTGACATGTCTTGCATGTGGCATATGAGCAGCATCACTAATTTTAACGCAATTCCTTGATAATATGCCCCAAAATGTTTTAATGTTCTAATTCTGATTGACATAAGGCAGAAGAGAATATAGGATCTCTGTAGAGGGACTGAGGAGAGTCACTCAGGCTGAAGAACGTAGGTTAAGAAGCAAAAAAATGTGCAAAGTAATCATGAAGTGTGAATTAAACCCTATGAATGTAATGAGGATTCGAGAGTATTTTATAGCAACAGACGCATATTTGTTGGAGTTCTAACATTGTACAGAAGATCATTTATTTGAATAAAACACACTAAGTAAATAATCTAGACCGTTTCAAGTGAGATTAGAGCCAGAATAAAAAGCCAGACATACTATGGTGAAACGCTTGCTTGTTTTGCTGCCAAGCGCTCCTTATAAGTAAACTCTGCTAATGTTAACACAATCTTTCATATCGCCTTCTATTGTGGGAAAATAACTCTGTGTCAATGTTGTCTTCTCAACACAGTGGTAACATGCAATAGTATCCCGACAAAGCGTCAAATGTCTGCAATAAATGTCCCTGTACGGCGAAAAAAATCTAAACCCCAACGTGAAAAAACTTGCCATGGGCACAACTGCGATTAAAAATTCAGCGAGAAGCAGAGCGAGCCTGCAAGTCCCAGAAGTCAGGCGGCAAAAATCACTATAAAAGTGTCAACCAAAAACACAAACTAGACCCAAACAACTGCGAAGCACCATGGAGGTAGCCGGACCAAGTACAGAGGACAACCAGAACCCCACAAGCCCCATGGATGACCAGTCTGGACCATCATTGGGGAGACGGTGGCAGGAGTTGGGGGACCGGACACTGCACAACATGACCTGAGCCAACAGCAACAGGGTGAGTAACGACCGGGGACTCGTAGGATGGGGGGAGATGGGCACAATGGCACACATGCACAAGTAAGTATAGCACATCTGCAGACAAACCATGCCCAATAGTCACAACTCCGACCAAAAGCCCAATTTAAGCAAGTCTGCAACATGTCAGCACTGTATAAGCACAGAAGTGAAAGGAACACCACCTGAAATGGATGAGGGCCTGCCAAATCAGAGCTGAAAGGGCAATTCACATACAATGCAGCACACACACATAGGATGCAGAGCACCCATCATTGACAACAGTGTGGTACAACTGCAACACTTTCACAACAGAACAGAGGACACAACTGCTGCTGCTTGTATGAAGAAAATGGCCATTCGCATTTGGCATAGCATGAAACTTTGAGATGAAAATGTACAAGTACAACCTCACATCCCTGATGGTGTAGGATTGGCAAGTGTCCTGCTTCAAATAGGCGTCTCCTCATAACCAATCACAATGTACATTGCCATGCAGTCTGACAGTAAATTTGTACAATGTCAATCTGCATCTCACCTTCACATTGCAAAGGGAGAATCAACATCTCCTGCAGACCCAACAACTCAGCACTGATGATGAAGAGGGCCTCTCAAACAACTACACCGATGCACTCCAACAGGTCAGGGACAGCGCCGGTACCCCACCTCCAGGAGCAGGGCAGCCCAGCTGCATCCATGAGACACCCCCCCCTGCAGAGACTACACAGCAGGAAGCACCCACCACCACAGCTGTCTCCCAACACCACCATGACCAACATATGGCCTTCCAACGCCGTGTGTTATGGTGCCAGGAGGAGATGTCTGACCAGCTACAGTGGGGTTCGACCTCATGGCAGCCAAACTAAATGCCATATGTGGGTGTCTAAGTCCCATCAGGGACCACTCACAGTCCCTAACACTTACCCACTGTCCGCTCCTTGCTCTACAACAAGCCATGGCTGACCCCACTGGAGTCATGACTCTCAGCCAAGAACAACTGTCCAGTCAGTGTGGCTCCAGCGACGACAGCCGGGAGTTGGGACACATAAGGAGGATTATGGAGTACAATGAGCGGATGCAGGTGGAAAGAAAGGCTGCCACGGCTGCACCCAAGTGAGATGTAGCTGTGATCTACCATGCCCTGCAGATCCTGGCATTGCTGCCACAAGGTGTGGCACAGATGAATGCTGCTGCTACTACTCCATCCACCTCTCCGCCCCCTGATGACAAAATACCATCACCTGCATGTGAGGCACATGCCACATCAGATGACGAAGATGATGATGAATCTGGCTTTGTGGTAAGAATGAAGGTGTAGAACTCATCTCCGCCATATGGCCGGGTTCAACTTGGTTCTGCCCTATGCATCATGCCCAGGAATAGCACTTCCTACTGTCCCCCTATACACTGAGCGACACTCACCTTGGACATCTATATGGACTGCCATATTTGGTTTGGTTGCCAATGACACAGCAATCACACTGCAGACTGTAGTCTTCCACTCCCTTTGAACTTGTCAATCCCGAAAAGACTCTGGCTGGCCCTCCATGGGCCAACAATGTAAAGTGTGGTTTGCATGGCTTTGTACTGGTCCAACTTCAACACTACACTGAATGTGAATAAAACATTCCAATTCACACAGATGTGTCATGGCCATGATCAATCAAAAAATGAAAGTATGGATGAATGTAGGGACAGTGATTCCGCAAAAAAGTACTTCCTGGATAATGCTATCAATGCGCATGTATGGCCGTGACCCAGATAGGCATTGTGTTCCAGGCCTGAACGTATCCTCAGAATCGAATCAATGCTCTATGGGGTCCACCTCTCAACCGCCACAAGTCTGGATTTATACAATACACATACTAAAGGATGGTTAAGCGGGGGAAGGAGAGGATGGGGACAGCAGGGAAGGAGACCTATGATAAGACACAAAGAAAGAGGAATAATTATTATCAAGTCCTTTCCTATCACTTTCTTTCTATTCCTGAATACCCCATCCCTCTACTAACCTGTAAAAGAAAATAATGATGACTTGCTACCAGGAGTGTCGAACTTGTAATCTCTCTATTTTCAGTGTGCTGTAAGACATTAGGATATATTATGCCCACCTTATCATCGTCTATCCTCTACATAGCACACTCCTATACATTTATAAAGTATACCCGAAAAAGAAGAGGATAACTCTTCAGCTCAAACACACCCCTGTAAAAAGGAACCAGCAAGCATAGAATACAATATTTGTCATAGGCTTTATATGCTTATAATTCAGGGAAGCTCACTGCAACATCAGACATCTTTTCATCAATGTATTCCATATAGGTACCAATCTTGCGCATGTAGAGTTATGTCACTTCAACAAAGCTTGGAAGATTAGAATAAATCAAGGGCAATATAATTCCTCCAGATCAGAAAGGTCTTATAGGTCTTTCCCTCGCATGAACTCCATAACAACACATTAGGGGGGAGTTCGCCAACGTAGGGAAATGAGACCTTTAGGCAAAAGTATAATCCAGACCTTAAACAATGGCACTTCACCACAATGTTTTAGAGGGTCTAGGAGCACATTGGCACGATCCACCAGCCCAATGAAAATCAATACGGTATCTTAGCAATTGTCATAAAATGATACAGACAAAGATCAATAGCGAAGAACAACAGCACCCACTCCATTAGGAATCCAAAGCGGGGAGTCAAAAGGCACTGAGCGGTAATACAGCAATTCAAAGGATCAGAAGAGTGGTGCCACAGGTACCCTTACCCAACTCACGATACCACGAAGTGGCCAGCAATACCGGACACCCAAGAATAATCGGCAGCGATTCTCCTCGCTGCTCGTCCTACGAACGCTTCCGCATGACATGATGGCGTGAGGAAGGGTGCCGATCCAAATCATGCGGCGCGCTAATGATGCCGGGAGCTGTAGTTCCTAGCTTTGTCCGCGCCTGCTGGCGTGACCACTGCTGCCGCGTCCGTTGTCGTCGTGACCCCGACACATTGAGACACACATTGTCATTCAAATCAACACTCATCACAGTTGAATACAAGGGAAGGTGCTTAGACTTAATTAGCATAAGCGTGTCAGTATGGGCAAGATAGGTGCCAAAACATGCAGACCAATGCAGAAGTATGTCAGAATGAGGAACATTGCCAAGCGTCGCAGGTCACCCAGGGGGAGTACCTCACCTTTCACAGGTGTGTGTTAAGCCGCGTTGTTTTTGATGTCCAGGCGAATGCAGCCATGTCCACTGTTGTCGTGGGATATGTGACCAGATATCCAAGATGCAACAAGGTGTCGGGACAAGTGCAATGTGTTCCAATATGTTGTGGCCGCAGGTACATAGTTACTTGTCCGTGAAAGCGATTGCAGCTTCGTAGGCTAACATTTCTAACATGAGGTCGTTGTCAGCTTCATCGAACGCGACAGCAAGTCCATCCATTAGCAGGTCCGGACAGATGTGCTGCGTCCACACCCTTTCACCAATTTGCACTACAGCCCAATAGGGGAGTGGTTCAATGTGGTCACTGCACACAAGGATTTGTAGAGTCTCCCAGGTCCAGCTGGCAGCATATATGCCAAGTATCAAGGCATCCCATAAACGGGTATCACTGTGACTCTCCTGGTCATGGTCCAACAGGGTGCGCACACACATGTCAAAATGCAGTTCAGCTACCGTCCTGTTGGATAGGCAGACATCCATGCACCACTCAAATATGCACAATTGAGAATGCAACACAGGCTGAATGCAGGTGACGTTGTCAAGGCAGAAGCTTAGCCGGTAACTGATCCGCATCACTGCCAATGGCAGTGCCCCCAGTAAATTCAGAAACGTGCATGGTACAGTTCCATGTGACAGGGGTTGTGCATGTGTCCGGGATGTTCTGCCATTGCGTCAGTGCCTCTGGTTGAAGCAGCACTGTTCTGACCTGTGCCAGTTCTGTGGATGAAATGCCACAGCTCGGATCAATGAGTTGTTTCAGTGTGCAACGTTTGTACACCTGGGATGGTGTGGGAGTAAGTGTGAAGGCCATTCCATGCACCAAAACTTCGAGCCAGGACTTCTGTCTGTGGGTGTATATTTGTTGTTCTTTCGTCGGGCTGTGCGTAGTGTCGGAGTCATCATCAGCTGCAATGGTATCTGTCTGGGGGTGCCCGGCACATGCAATTCCGAGGTCGGTAGTGCAGATGGGCTCTCGCCTGATAGTTCAAAAAAAGGAGCTTTCATCCCTAATGCTAGTTTGTCATCTGCTTGCATTCAGGAAATGTAATTTGGCTTGTTGGGGGTGGGGTTTGGGATGTGTGCGACTTTGGCATTCATGTTTGACATGTCTTGCATGTGGCATATGAGCAGCATCACTGTGTCTTATGTTGCCTCACAGCTGCTCCTCCCTCCCCCGCGCCCATTTACTCATGTGCGATGCACGATTGCATCACTTGCACTCCTACGGCACAGTATTGTCATGCCTGTCTGCGCATGTCTACACTCCTGACAACGACACTGTGATGTTGGTCTTTGAAGGTGGTGGGCCACATGAGTGTAGGCCTATGGTAAGGATAGGGCGGACACAGATGTAGAGAACATGCCTGGCTGAACTGGTGCTGCTAAAGTGGCTAAGTATTTGGATGATGCTGCGGAAATCCAGATACACACAACACTTGGCAGGTATGATCATGGACCAAAGCGGTCTTGCGCTCCTTCATTACTCAGTTCGTGCAAGCCCGCCCTCTGGGTGCAAGCTACATTGCAACATTGTCGCTTACAGAGGGGGGGACCTAGCTACATGTCCAAGCTCTTACCCACTGCCTGAGGTGACATGGTTTGTCCACTGTCCACAGCACAATGTAATGTGGTAGGGCCCAGGGCCATCATTCATACACAATGACCACATGAACACACTTGGATAGGTAGTGGAACTGGCTACGGGCATGTGCGCCAAGCCCTTTTTCATTACAGGGATCACATATACAGTGACGCATGTGCTGGATGGGTGTGGGGTGAGTGTGAACTAGTCCTCAGGGAACGGTTGGTGCTTGCAACAACTTGAACAGTGATCACTATTAAAGCAGAAACAGAAAACACCAACATAACACAAATAACTGCTAAGCATCATGGAGGCAGCTGGAGCAAGAACAGAGGTCACCCAATATTCAATCAGAAGGGGCCATGACTTGTGGTGCACTGAGGTAGGGGCACCAGAGATGAGCGTGCTCATGTGAAGAAATTGTCAATGATTGTGTCCCTTCGGGATATTGCTGCTGCAGCTGCAGTGGGGTGTGTTACACTTGTCACATCTTCATCATCATCGTCCCAGGTCTTTCACAGTGCCGGAGGTGACATTGTTGCACCCGCCTTCCACATCACGTGACTCAATCATAAAGGGTCCATGAGTTGTGGTGCAAAGAGTTAGTGGCACCTGTGGTGCTCAGTGGGTGTGCAGCCTGTGATGATGCATCATCTATGAAGGTCAGGGATGGATTTGATGTGTGTGAGCCCTGCTGGCCGCAGTGTAGGCCGGAGGCAGAGGTCAGCAGGGGCCTACAGCCACGTGGCGTTGACTTGTGGTACACAGTTAGTGGCAACTGTGGCACTTAGCGTGTGCACAGCCTTCGACGATGCGTGGTCCGGGCAGGCCACACTAGTATCAATGTCTGTTGCCTACTGTACTGCGTCATCTGCAATCGAGACTCGATCTGAATTGTGAGCCCTGCTGACCGCAGTGTAGGTCGAGGGCAATAGTCAGCACAGACATAACTCCGCGGTGCTGTGCTGCTGGGTTTGCTGGGGGCCTGTGTTGCTGAAAAGAAGTACAAATACAGATAAGGCAAGAACTTAATTTATTATGTCCAGTCAAGGCAGCTCCCAGGCAGCAAATGCCAGAGCAACACATTCTATGTTCCACACAGGGAATAGTGCCACAAAAGGATTCTACGAGGTGGATTGTGAAGGAGATCCCAACACACCTCCCTTCCCACACAATAAAAGAAAAGAAGTGGGGAGAAATAGATAACAGAACAATAATATATATAGAAAAGCAAGAATGAAACAACTGTAAAAACAAGGTATTACAATGCATGACAAGTCTAGACATTTAACAAGTAGATCTCATCCTGGAAGAAAAACATAGTATCATAAAAACGCAGTTTCAGCAATGCATAACATATACTTGGTACTTAACTGGAACGGATCACACCCTGGAAGAAAAACATAGTATATCCAATGCGTAACATAGTCTTGAAACTTAACAGGAGTTTATCGCATCTTGGAAGGAAAACTTTTGGAAGAAGAGCAATCGAACGAATGATCCCATTGGAAGGAACTGCATTAGAAGAAGAGCAACTTGTAAGAACAGGAGTTACATTAGCGGGATCAAAATAAATACCCATCTTCCCACCAACATACACAATTTTGGATTGAGGAACAACAGAAATGACACACTCATTCCAAATCTTGCCATTCTCCAACACCACCACACGGTCTCTTACTCCTTTCATTTTAGCCAGGGCTGAGAACCGAGAAGTCTCCTTGTGAATGGAGCCAGGCTTATTGATTCTTACCCAATCTCCAACACACACAGGAGAAACTCTTTCAGAAACAGTTGTGTACTTTGATTGAACAGCAGTTCTCACATCTGCTACCTTGCCAAGTCGAGCTTGGTCAACTCTTTTCCTGGACATCCAATCCATTTCATGTTGTTCTTTCGTCGGGCTGTGCGTAGTGTCGGAGTCATCATCAGCTGCTATGGTATCTGTCAGGGGGTGCCCGGCACATGCAATTCCGAGGCCGGTAGTGCAAATGGGCTCTCGCCTGATAGTTCAAAAAAAGGAGCTTTCATCCCTAATGCTAGTTTGTCATCTGCTTGCATTCAGGAAATGTAATTTGGCTTGTTGGGGGTGGGGTTTGGGATGTGTGCGACTTTGGCATTCATGTTTGACATGTCTTGCATGTGGCATATGAGCAGCATCACTGTGTCTTATGTTGCCTCACAGCTGCTCCTCCCTCCCCCGCGCCCATTTACTCATGTGCGATGCACGATTGCATCACTTGCACTCCTACGGCACAGTATTGTCATGCCTGTCTGCGCATGTCTACACTCCTGACAACGACACTGTGATGTTGGTCTTTGAAGGTGGTGGGCCACATGAGTGTAGGCCTATGGTAAGGATAGGGCGGACACAGAGGTAGAGAACATGCCTGGCTGAACTGGTGCTGCTAAAGTGGCTAAGTATTTGGATGATGCTGCGGAAATCCAGATACACACAACACTTGGCAGGTATGATCATGGACCAAAGCGGTCTTGCGCTCCTTCATTACTCAGTTCGTGCAAGCCCGCCCTCCGGGTGCAAGCTACATTGCAACATTGTCGCTTACAGAGGGGGGGACTTAGCTACATGTCCAAGCTCTTACCCACTGCCTGAGGTGACATGGTTTTGTCCACTGTCCACAGCACAATGTAATGTGGTAGGGCCCAGGGCCATCATTCATACACAATGACCACATGAACACACTTGGATAGGTAGTGGAACTGGCTACGGGCATGTGCGCCAAGCCCTTTTTTATTACAGGGATCACATATCCAGTGACGCCTGTGCTGGATGGGTGTGGGGTGAGTGTGAACTAGCCCTCAGGGAGTGGTTGGTGCTTGCAACAACTTGAACAGTGATCACTATTAAAGCAGAAACAGAAAACACCAACATAACACAAATAACTGCTAAGCATCATGGAGGCAGCTGGAGCAAGAACAGAGGTCACCCAATATTCAATCAGAAGGGGCCATGACTTGTGGTGCACTGAGGTAGGGGCACCAGAGATGAGCGTGCTCATGTGAAGAAATTGTCAATGATTGTGTCCCTTCGGGACATTCCTGCTGCAGCTGCAGTGGGGTGTGTTACACTTGTCACATCTTCATCATCATCGTCCCAGGTCTTTCACACTGCCTGAGGTGACATTGTTGCACCCGCCTTCCACATCACGTGACTCAATCATAAAGGGTCCATGAGTTGTGGTGCAAAGAGTTAGTGGCACCTGTGGTGCTCAGTGGGTGTGCAGGCTGTGATGATGCATCATTCATGAAGGTCAGGGATGGATTTGATGTGTGTGAGCCCTGCTGGCCGCAGTGTAGGCCGGAGGCAGAGGTCAGCAGGGGCCTACAGCCACGTGGCGTTGACTTGTGGTACACAGTTAGTGGCACTTGTGGCACTTAGCGTGTGCACAGCCTTCGATGATGCGTGGTCCGGGCAGGCCACACTAGTAGCAATGTCTGTTGCCTACTGTACTGCGTCATCTGCAATCGAGACTCGATCTGAATTGTGAGCCCTGCTGACTGCAGTGTAGGTCGAGGGCATTAGTCAGCACAGACATAACTCCGCGGTGCTGTGCTGCTGGGTTTGCTGGGGGCCTGTGTTGCTGAAAAGAAGTACAAATACAGATAAGGCAAGAACTTAATTTATTATGTCCAGTCAAGGCAGCTCCCAGGCAGCAAATGCCAGAGCAACACATTCTATGTTCCACACAGGGAATAGTGTCACAAGAGGATTCTACGAGGTGGAACGTGAAGGAGATCCCAACACACCTCCCTTCCCACACAATAAAAGAAAAGAAGTGGGGAGAAATAGATAACAGAACAATAATATATATAGAAAAGCAAGAATGAAACAACTGTAAAAACAAGGTATTACAATGCATGACAAGTCTAGACATTTAACAAGTAGATCTCATCCTGGAAGAAAAACATAGTATCATAAAAACGCAGTTTCAGCAATGCATAACATATACTTGGTACTTAACTGGAATGGATCACACCCTGGAAGAAAAACATAGTATAATCAATGCGTAACATAGTCTTGAAACTTAACAGGAGTTTATCGCATCTTGGAAGGAAAACTTTTGGAAGAAGAGCAATCGAACGAATGATCCCATTGGAAGGAACTGCATTAGAAGAAGAGCAACTTGTAAGAACAGGAGTTACATTAGCGGGATCAAAATAAATACCCATCTTCCCACCAACATACACAATTTTGGATTGAGGAACAACAGAAATAACACACTTATTCCAAATCTTGCCATACTCCAACACCACCACACGGTCTCTTACTCCTTTCATTTTAGCCAGGGCTGAGAACCGAGAAGTCTCCTTGTGAATGAAGCCAGGCTTCTTGATTCTTACCCAATCTCCAACACACACAGGAGAAACTCTTTCAGAAACAGTTGTGTACTTTTATTGAACAGCAGTTCTCACATCTGCTACCTTGCCAAGTCGAGCTTGGTCAACTCTTTTCCTGGACATCCAATCTTTGTTCAACTTAGAACTGGCAACTCTTCTTGTATGCAGAGTGAAAGGAGACATCCCCGTACTAATATGAGGGGTAGTTCTGATTGCCCACAACATGTCTGCAATGGCTATGGGCCAGAGTAAACCATTCACCAAAACCAATTGCAGTTGATCTCTGAGAACGCGATTAAAGCATTCAACCAATCCGTTACTGCAAGGGTGATAAAGTGAGGTTAAAACATGTTTGATGCCGTGTTCTTTGAGGAAATTTTGCATTTCCAGAGACACCAATTGGTTCCCATTATCTGTCACTAGTTCCTCAGAAAACCCCTCCCAAAGGAACACTTCTTTAAGGAAATTAAGGACAGACGAAGAATTCACACACTCCACAAACTTAATCTCCGGCCACTTGGACAGATAGTCCACTAAGACCAGGGCATATAGAAGAGAACCACCAGAAATCCCAAAAGGGCCAGCAACGTGGAAAGCTAATTCGCACCAGGGTAGATTCTTTACAACAACAGGATCAATGGAAGAGGGATGAGTTACTTGAGTCTTATCACTGAGAACACATGCACAACAGTCCCTGACATATTGCTCGATGGACCTGTCCACCCAGGACCACCAAAAGTTCTCACGAATTCTGCATTTTATAGCGCAATTAACCAGGTGACCTTCGTGAGCCAGATCTAAAAGTTTTTTTTGCATGCATGTCGGAACGACCAGAAGACCACCCCTGCATAAAATTCCATCCACCACGGATAACTCATCACAAACTCTTTTGAAAAAAATTAACTCAGGAGACAAATCCTTGTTACTAGGCCAAACATGAACCAAGAAGTCAATAACCACCTTGATTTCACTTTCCTCTGATAAAGCATGCAACCATTGATGCTCAGAAAGTGCACCTTGCACAATGTCAACAACAGCACCTATGGCACACACGATGTCAAGATCCTCCTCAGGAGAATCACTGATGTTTTTGTCAAGGGGTAAATGAGATAGACAATCAGCAATGTTGTTTTTGAGACCAGCAACATACACCAAACGGTAATTGAACTACTGAAGTCTGTATTGCCATTTGGCAATCCGTGGAGTTTCACGACTGCCACTTTTGGTGGTAAAGAGATCAACCAAAGGTTTATGATTGGTCCTGAGGATAAATTTATTTCACCACAGGAAATTCCGAAAGTACTGGACCCCCCCCCATTAGTCTAACGCCTCTTTCTCAATGGTGGAGTGCGAACTCTCAGCACCACAAAGAGTACTGGAGGCAAACGCAATGATCTCCTCGCGACCATCACTTCTCCTTTGCATAAGAACAGCGCTCAATCCTATGTTACTGGCATCAGTAGATACAATGTGTTTGTGATTGATATTAAACAATTTCAAACGGCGTGCTTACACAATTTCTTTTTCGAGAAGATCAAATTGATCAACACACTTATCGCATCACACAAACTTAACATTCAAGCAAACAGGAGGTTTTATTAGCAAAATTCCCCACAAATTTGGCATAGTACTCCACAAGGCCTAGGAAGGGGCAAAGTTGGTCTTTATTAGTAGGTGAAGGTGCATTTTGAATGGCATCTAAAATCTTAATATTGGGGTCAAATCCTTTAGAGAAAATGTGGTGACCCAATTAATCCACACCTTCCACAAAAAAATTACACTTGTCCTTCCTTAAAGTTAGCCCATGGAGTTTCAGTGTATCCAGCAAATGTTTAACTCTGCTGCCGTGCTCTACCTCTGTTCGTGCATACACAAGAATATCATCTTGGAAAAACACGACTCCCGCTGTGTTTTTGAAACAATTCCCCATAAGGCGCTGAAACACAGCGGAAGCTGATGCCAGACCAAAAGGCATTTGTTTGTAATGGAAAGCTCCTTCTGGTGTTATTAAGAGGTGAGCTGTCTGGAGTCCTTGCTTAACTCAACCTGATGGTAAGCTGAGGAAATGTCAAATGACGAAAAATACTTGGCTCCATCTAGCGTCGCTAGCATTTCTTTTATATTGGGCAAAGGCTAGCGGTCGATCCAAATATAAGCATTCAGATCGCGCAAGTCCACACACATCCTAACACACTTGTCAGCCTTGCATGCAAGAAATATAGGGGCCAACCATTCGGATCCTTCAATGGCTTCAATCACATCCAAGGTGCATGAACGTTCAAGCTCATGCTTCAATTCCATACGCAAACTCAGGGGTACCTTACGCACCTTGTGTGCAACAACCTTTGCACCACTCTTTAAGATGATACGATGCTTCAAACTTTTTAGATTCCCAAGTTTGTCATAAAAAACTTCGGGATACTCCTGGATCCACTCATCCTCTGATGAATGTCCCACCACCAATGCATTAGACGGATTGGAAGATGAAGAAGGAGTGTAAAGGTTATGTGGTTCACGCATAGACAAAACCATGCAGGATGATTTGGATCAAGAATGATACTGAGTTCTCCTTGCTCCTCCCATCCCAACAAATTTGCACCATCCTCAACAATGTATAGAATTCCTGTGGCAATATCACCGCAGAATTCCAAATTTGCTTCAAATTTACCAAGAACTTCTACTCATTTGCCCCATAGGCAAACATTCTAATGTTGGATTGGTGCAACTAAATGTCTTCAACCCCCCTAAATCCTTGGCATTAATAGGGGTAAATGGGGAACTTGAATCAGCCAAGAAATTTTCATTTTTCCTATTCACACAGATTACCCATGAGGGGGATTTACTCTTACGCCAACCACCCATGGATGCAATTTCAATTACACCTTCTGATTGTAAAGAAGAAGAGGACAACATTAACAACATATTATCACTATCTTAACTAGAGTCAATAAAGTCTTCTTCAATGGACTTGACGATTTCCGTGTTCCCTTTGTTGGATCCCGTGGCTTTACAGCGACATTTAAAACAAGTCTGGTTCATAGCAAAACAGAACTTCGTATTTTCTAAACGATTTTTGCTCCTACAACGAAAACAAGAGTTGTACTTTTCAGAATTTATTTTAGGCGAAGCTAGAGATGGTGAATTTTATATGTATTTTCAATGTGAACTTTGGGAGACTTAATATTATGCTTTAATGACAACAGTTTAGCTTCAGTGGGTTTATGAGGATTGCACATTTCCTTCATGCAAAATTGAGAACGTTCAATGCTTTTCGCAAGAGTGATAGCTGTTTCGAAGTCGGGTTGTCTGCTGACAAAATCTTCTCCTGAATTTTCTTGTTACATGATTGCTCAATTAGTTAATCACGTATGATTTCATCCATAAATTCTCTGTAGTTGCAAGTAAGGGTATTCTACCATTACTATGCGGTCATTACAGCACATAGAGAAAATCGTCAGTACATTCACCAGGAACCTGGGTGCATTGTAAAAACTTGTTACGCTCAAGTACAACATTCTTCTTGGGGTTGAACCTTTTGTCTAACGTTTTGATGAGTGATGCATAGTCATCAATGAGTAGGGAATCACCATTGTGACCACCGTGCTGACGACCTGAAAAGTCAAAGTTTTCAAAATGCTTCTACCCTTCCCCCCCACAATTATACATCAGAAGTGCTTTCTTCTTCTTTGTAGTGAATGTATCACCATCAACAGCTTCCTGATAACTCTTGAATGTATACTTCCATTGTTGCAATATAATGGGAGGAGAACCAGGAGATTGTAAATAGGGTGGCGGAGCTAACACGTGACCCATGATAAAAACAGAGCATGGGTGAGTTGCTGCCCACACAATTGTAATATATGCAGGGAAAAAAATGAATCCATGTAAACAGTGAAGTTCTTATGATGCACACTGTGTGTGCATCACAGAAGTAGCTAAGTGATAATCAAGGAAAGAATAAAAATAATATTGTAGGAATAAGCTGTGCACATCAGCTATTACTTTATAGTATGTGTGCATGAATAATACGTGGAGTTGAAATGCTGAAGGATTTTGACATGGGTCGAATTTTGTAACCTTTGTGTATAACATGAGGAAGCCTAGCATCTTGACTTGATATTTTATGGATTTCCTGGCCTCACGTTTTATGAAGCCTCTGCTGCATGTCTTGCACAGTCCTTCTGAGCTTTGAGTTTTGGATGGCACGAAAGGTTGAACGTAATGTGAATGGGATAAGCATCCAATGGGTATCTCAGAACGAATAAGTTGTTCTGTCAAATTTTTTAAGACTTAGATGAGGAATGCAGAAGTGTGAATTATGCATCAGATTGGTTTGTGGGACTCAGAGCCGGCTTTAGGGCAGTCCAACCAGTGTGGCCGCAAAGGGTGCTGACCTGGGATGGGGGCACTGACCTCAGGGGGGCCACTGTGTTTAGCAATAACTTACGATTTAAAAATACCCACAACAGAGTTCCCTGTGCATTCAGGTTTCAGGCAGCAATAAAAATGGCAAGATAACTCTTGTGATTACTTTTCCTGCTGGAGGAGGAGAGCAAAGTTTTGTCTAGTGGCAATTTTGACAAGCCATGAAGTAGCACAGAGGGTTAATATGCCTGCTGCAAAGAATGCATTTACTGCAGATACAGATCTGTAGTGTATGTGGATAGCTGAGTGGATTACAGCTTTTCTCATAGAGATCCTTTTGTCAAAACAGTTCATAAGATATTTCCGTGATATAGAACAGAGACTGTTATGAACTGTCATCAAAGAGCTGCATGAAAACTGTATAAAATAGGTTAGGAGGTTATGTTTTTTCCCACCAACCTTTTATTATTTATTCCTAGTGTTGATAAAACTGGTTCGTTTGGGTAGATGTACATTCCTGTTAGTAAACTCAGCCTTTACCAGTGTTTTAAAAACAACAAAATGTAAGTGAGAGAGGGGCGGTGGAGAGATGAGGGGTACTTTTGTCCAGTGGTAGTGAGGGAATCCAAAGAGGAGGGGAGGGCGCCAAAAATGATTGTCACACCAGGTGCCAACAGCACTATAGCAGGGTCTGGTAGGACTCCAGCTAGCAAGCTTTCTGTGGCGGTGAATCAATGTGAGCTTTGAAGCTGAGGTAATTGAACATACCTTCTTTGAAGCTCAGTAATTGAAAATACATGGTGGTATGGTGACAATGAAAACCTTCAGCTGGAAGATCAGAAAGCCGGAAATCGACCTCAGCTATAGTAAGCATATTTGAAATTGGTGTTTGCAGGGATGGGAAGCCTGTGTAGGTGTTTGCAGGGATGGACTGGCCTGGAGTGGTGTGGCTCACTGGTTAAAGGCGGCAGACCCAGAAGCAGAGGACGGCCTGGGACCAAGGTTCTATCCCTGACGCGGCAGGGTCGTGGTAATTCTCGCCTCGGTGCCTACTCTAACCAGGGATCACACTCGGCAACTCTGGGCATTAGCTTGCCTCATCTCCACAACGGCCCCCCACAGACGCCGGGGATGCCTGGTTTCACCTTGGAGATACCCAGCAGGGATTATCTCAGAGGGAAAGCCAGGACGGGTTCCCCAGTGGTCTACAGCGCTGGGACGCCCCATTGCTGGGGTAGCCATGCGCTTTACAAGACAACCTAACATAACATATAGTGGGCACCGGTCATGCCGCCAGGGTGTGAGCCAGTTTTGGACTTCTCTGGGACGTTTTTCTAACCAGGCGCCGTTTTATAACATAACTGCAATATCTACCCGCTGTAACAAAAGCGGCAATGATGAGACAGGAGTGGTGCTTTCTAGTAGCACCCCCACCTGCCCTAGAGCCAGCCAGGCTGTTTGCCAGGGCCGGTTTTGTTCCCCAGTCAGGCCGCGGGTGCTTGACAGTGGTAATCAGTGAACTGCTTTTTTTGGTGGGTGATTGTGAATATTTTGTGGCCATTGATCAGGATATTGCTTTGATCAGCGTGAAAGATTTTGGTTGAGAAGAATGGGTTGGTTTTTTCCAAGAGAGTAATTTGGAACTCGATATTTGTTTTTACTGCTCTTCAAAAGATATGAAGAGGTAAACGTTTATAGTGACATATTTTGTGCTAATCAAGATAGTGCGGGGGAAGCAATCCACTTTCAGATGTTGAACCAGTTCTTTATCTAGAGCTGATACTTGCTACTTTCAGAAGACAAATAATGGCCCAGGTTTACAGAACTGGAGCACTGGCGCACGAATGACAGAAAACGTATAAACAGTATCAATCAACTTTTGTGAGAGAATATTTGCACTAAAAGTTGATGCAATTGTAGCACTAATACAGTATTGTATCGCACATCATGAAAGCAGTGATAACTTATGCTGAGTACCAGGAGGCCCCTGCAGCTTCCACTAAACAGTGCCACTGCCACCATTGCCAATGACAGTACCTACACAACTACTAACCTGCACACCTCTACAAGTGTGACAATTCAGACTATTCCAGGTTCCAAAAGCTTTATAAACAGCTTGGGACGCAACTATTCGTTGTTTTTAATACATACTGAATTAATAAATAATTGATGTTCTACTCATCTCTAACTCTATATATACAGTACCACCTTGTAGCAGCTGTCTTAAGTGGTGGTGTCAACAATTATGTACTGGTGCCGACAATTAAGTGCCGGTGCCGAGCAGGAGAAACAGACGGTTCAAATTAAGCACTAACAGGACCTCTACAAGGAATCCTAGTGCTAAATGAAAACGAGAGCAAACAATGGACAACAGGTCAATTGAGTGATATTTTTTACAGGTAATAGTTGTAATTTCGGATTTTAAACACCAGCTTTAGTATGCTGCTTCATTTTCCTATTGTACTGTAAGCACTTGCACTTTTTGGTCCTTCCACCGTTGGTTGCAGCTTACCGCGTATTTTATTTTTTATACCATGCAGTTAGTAATCACTGTGCCTAATTACCTATTTTACTGGTTGTCATAAAGTAGGTCTGACTAACCTACTGTTGTTGATTTTATATGCCTGCTTTTACTCCCTTTGTACTATATTAGTTGCACTTTTATGGTCATAATGACCGAAATAAAGACTGGACTGGTAATTTCTGTGCTGGCAAGAAGAAACTCACACACCACTTCCAGCAAGCAGTCTCTGTGCAGTGGCGCAACGCTAAATCGCATTTAGCACCATGCAAGCAGCACAATGTTTGCACAACATGAGCATGCCTCGCATGGCAAATTCAGCTTGGCCCCTCCCGCGTTGCAATAACTGGACATTTGCAAATCTCAGCCTCTATCTTGGCAGTATTTCATTCAAATTAAAATATGCGGTTTGACGACCGGCTGTTCAGGCACGTTCTTAGATCGATATCGAATGTCACTGGCTGATGACCCTATGAGAAAACAGGTGTGTTATCAACATACTGGTATTGTTTAACGATAATACATTCAGAAATATATTTTATTCTCAAGCTTCAAGGGAGCTCAGCTGCAACTGCACGATAACACATCCAGCATAATGGGGGGATGATGTTAATTTTTCCTGAGAATACTCGGTGTTTAACAGATAAGCAGACCTCTGCTAATGAGGTTGAAAGCACAGGTAATGCGTAAGATGCTGTTCAACTCTCTGGCGACACAATGTTTGAAATATTAGTGCAGTTGTGTGTGTAGTTTGCATATTAAAGTAATTTTGCTCATTAGAATTCACAGTTTGGTGCACACATAATGCTTTGTTTCCAAAGAGAACATAAAAATGACACAGAATGGAGGTGAAGTATTTTTTATGTAATTACAATTCTTCTGGGTATCTATTGCGTTATTTCTGAAGATATTACTTTTGGGTTTAAGCGTCAATAGTCACAAAATAAATTGTTTTCACATATCAGCTGAACTCTATCTCAAATGGAATCAATTTCAATAAAGAAAATGAGAGAGAGTACCTCTCTCTGCATTTATAATCACTTTTCCTTTTCTATAACACATCTGCACATTTCCCTGATGAGTAAAGATGGTTTCTCTTCAAGTTTGTACAATACGGAGCTGTTTGTGAGCGTTTCCCAAACTTTTTTAACAGTACAGTTATCTACTTTATCACATGCACACAACTTGTTTATAATTTGCGCCATTCAAAATAGTGAAATAAATGTGTTTTGTATATAAACCTTCTCAGTAGTCGCTATACCATAGCCTTTTGCCGTTCTCTCTGAATACCAAAGAAACGTGTTCCCCTGAGCCTCAGAGACGCAAATCCTGTGGGTTATTCCCATACCTGCTAGCACACCTGCAAACAAACAACAGGTCCCTTGCTTCCTGGCTTGGCAGATGTGTTAGTTCAATGCCACAGATATAACAGCACTCTTCAGAAGTTATGCACCATTATCCCTTAACAATTAACGGAAGACTTTCCTACGCAAGACCTGCTTCTAGCAGCCCTAATTTGTGTTGGAAAAGCAGGTGTTCTTCCTGAAGTGTTGAATATTTTGCAACAAGGGAGATGCTCATTAAGAGATGTGCAGCTTCCTTTCTCTCTTTAGCGGTGAGAGTAAAGTGAAACAGACATGTGTCTGGAGGGTTCTCTCAACATGTAGCCCCCAAAGAGCAAATCAAGCATCTTATATGTTTTTTTTGCCGAATTATTTGTATTGCTCATAACTGAATTTCAGTCTTTAAAGTTGTTCATTATTGCTCTCAAGGCATACGTTACAATAATTAGTTTTTGTATTGCGGTGCCCACTACATTTCTGACGTTTCTAAACAATGATTCTGTTACATACCTTACAGTACTCAGTTTTCCTACCACAGAAAGATGGAAGACCGAGTCCACCTACTGGAATTGCAGTTCATGACCTTCAGAACATCACATCTGTCAGTGGGTGCGTTCCCCTAACTTACCCAATGTTCTGCCTTTCGTTGTGTTCCATTTCACTTGCTCAGCAAGTGAGTGGTAAACTGTTTCTAGAAACAGTCATCTCAGTGTAGTATGCTAAATAAGTGCACTAAATTCACACACTCAGGGGTCAATTTCGATCTCACTCTGAAGGCCCTACAGGAGCCGTACATACCGTTACCTTCTGACCCACTAGTTCTGGGAGCCTGTCCATCCAAACGACTAAGTACGATGCGCAGTTGTCTCTAATTACCGATTGTCACGTACGCTCCGACTCCAGCACCATTTTCCATATGACCCAGCTCCATAAACGCTGAATGGAGTAATCTGGAGCCATTTCCAAAGCAGTTTCCGGCGGGCATGTACGATGTGTATTTCCTACGCGCTGAACAGGGTGCCACCTCCAGCACGTCACAGCATCCGGAAGAGCTGTATTTCAGACCTGATTCGCACTACAACACGATCACTACGTACGAGACAAAGCAGTCATGTGTCCGATTGTGAATGTCATCCCCATACTGTACGCCTACAGTCGATTCAACAACTGTAACTGACGCGTTCCTCACTGGCGGTAAGTCAGATACCTACCACACACAAAAACATCACCACTGCGCGAAAGGCAACACCCCCACAGGGGAAGGATGTCTATCACTCACACCATTGTCCACCCCATAGGGGGTGGATGTCCATCACTCCCAGCATTGTCCACCCCATAGGGTTGGATATCTATCACTACAAGCATTGTCCACCCAATAGGGTTGGATGTCTATCACTACCAGCATTGTTCACCCCATAGGGGGTGGATGTCTATCACTCCCAGCATTGTCCACACCATTGGGCGTGGATGTCTAACACCACCAGCATTGGCCAACCTATAGGGTGTGGATGTCTATCACTCCCAACATTGTCCACCCCATAGGGGGTGGATGTCTATCACTCCCAGCATTGTCCACCCCATGGTGTTGGATGTCTATCACTACCACCGTTGTCCACCCTGAAGGGGGTATATGTCTATCACTACCAGCCTTCTCTACCTATAGGGGGGTGGATATCTATCACTCCCACCATTGTCCACCCCATAGAGGGTAGATGCCGAACACTCCCCCAGTGTTGTCATGCCAAAATTGTGTTTTGTGTGTAACCTGCCAGCAAAAGTGACACATAAAGAGATATATTGAACAAATCCCCCATCTCTATAGTGTCAAAAAGGTGAGTGTGCTGTTCAATCCCCCAGCATTGTCAAGCACATAGGGGTTATGGGTAACCCTGGGCGTAGTTTGCATAGTAACGCTACGGGTAGCTACGCAAAGTGCACTTCGCACAACGCAAGCTAGGCGTAGCTACACAAACTGTGTAGTGCGGTTGGGAAAATGCTGTTCACACTGATTGCACAGTGCTGGGTGCTTGTACGCACTGTGCAATAATTGCAAATAGCATCTTGCACAGTGCAAGCAGTCATTTTCTGCCGCTCGAGTAGATTTATACTCGAGCGGAAGCTTTCTCAACACGGACTGGTAGTTTCTCATCGCGAGCGGTCACGAGCGTAGGCAACCCCTCGTAATCAGAAACCTGACCTACCCACATTGAGAATCTCGCCAAGAGGTTTATTTTCCACGCTCCTGATCGGCAACTTCATGTTGCTGATCGCAAACAAGGAAAAAGACTCACCGGGATGGTGATTTTGTTCGCTCGGGGGCTCCAACTTGAAGTTGAGGACCGTGAGCGAGCAAAAAAAGCCTGCTACGCGGTTTTGCACTGTGCTACGTGCAATTTTCATAGCGCGTAGTTGCGCAAACCATGCACACTCTGCGAGCGCAGCATAGTGTTCCGCCCGGGGTTAGTTATGGGGTATAACCCCCCATCACTGTAGTGAAAAAAGGGTGAGTGTGGGGTTCAATCCCCCAGCACTGTCAAGCACGTAGGGGTTATGGGGTATAAACCTCCCTTTCCCTGTAGTGACAAAAAGGTGAGTGTGGCGTTCAATCCCCCGGTACTGTCAAGCACATAGGGGTTATGGGGCATAAACCCCATCACTGTAGTGACAAAAAGGTGAGTGTGGGGTTCAATCCCCTAGGTTTGTCAAGCACATAGGGGTTCTGGGGTATAACCCCCCATCACTGTTGTGACAAAGCGGTGAGTGTGGGGTACAATCCCCCAGCATTGTCAAGCACATAGGGGTTATGGGGTATAACTCCCCCATCACTGTAGTGACAAAAAAGATGAACGAGGGGTTCAATCCCACAGCACTGTCAAGCACACAAGGAATATGGGGTATAACCCCCTATCACTGCAGTGACAAAAAGGTGAGTGTGGGGTTCAATCTCCTAGCATTGTCAAGCACATAGGGGTTTTGGGGAATAACACCTCATCACTGTAGTGACATAAAGGAGAAAATGTAGGATTCACACCCCCAGCATGTTCAACCAATCATGAACTTTTTGGCCCTAATCACACAAGCAATGTAGTGATAAAGTAGTGGTTGTGTGCCAAACAATCACAGAACTATTGAGGCAAACATTGTTGTGTGTGTTACATACTCTCAACCATGTGCAGCCAATCAGTGCTCTTGGGGACTAACACTTGCAGCAATATTCAATTGGAGACTGTAAGATGTGACCATCAAAATGCATAAAAACACATTTTTGACACAAACAGATGCAAATACAAAGGATTCAATCGAAAACTACAGTTTTGATGAGATCCAGCTCCACACTGTGGAAGCAATGGCAATTGCAAAACATAAGGAATGTGCAGAGTGAAGATGAAGGGGTCCCTGGGCCAGTAGAGAAAAAAACTCAACAAAACATTCACTCAATTCCCTTCAAAGACAGTTAAAAATACATGGGTGAAGATACACAAAGACAACCAACCCCACACACACTTCAGAACAAACACAACATGTGTGTGTATGTGTGGAAGCGTCTCTAGGCTGGGTCAACACACACAATAGGGGGCTGAACTCCACTGAGACATATGCGTGTTGAGTACAATCCGGAAGTATTCCATGAATTGGGATAGTGAATGTGGGCAATCAGGCATTGTTTGATGAGTGGGTGCACAGGAGTCACATGTGGCACAAGCTTGGTGGAACACCAAACAATCTATCAGGAGACTGACTCGCTTCTGCAGTACCCTCAAGGCCACAACACTGTGGTGACTTTATCCTGTCTGCTGACCCTCTGGGATGCTAAATTAGGATGCCGGTCATACTTTTGAGCACACTCGCTATTGTGCACTATGTCACATGCCTTGCAAGAACCACTGTCATGGCCTGTAATTTAAAACCACACTGTAGGTAGGGGCCTTGCCTAGAGACAAGTCACATTTGGCCAGTCTAAATACCACACACCTTGATCAGCAGCAATGTGCCTCATCTAAGCCTACATTGACTGGTGACGTTGCACAGGCACCCATGATAGTGTGGATCACTGGCTGTATGACGAGGAATACATTATTGCCCACACATCATTGTGATCACAATACAAACATGGGTCCATGTACTGTTGTGTATGACCAATGTGGCAATCTCTGTATCAGCAAGGTACACCCAGCATGCCACATACTAGGACGCACACATTTGATGGTTGAACAAGAGGTGCCAGACACACATATGTATGGGACACAAATTCACAGCATCTGTCCACAACAACACCCACTTAAACCCTGCAGGGAAACAGGAGTAAACACACTCACAGAAGAATGACATTTTGATGAGTTAGTATACAATGAAGCACACAGGACACTGCCCACGACACCACATAAGCCCACAGACACTCAAAATACATTCATGAGCCTCACACTGCAACAAACATGAAGTGGTTGTGTCACAGCTGTCAGCGCTACATGTGTCGACAAGATTCCTACTTGCTGTGTAGAAAAGCATGGACCAACAACAACGTATGAGACAGTCAACATGTGTTGACTATGTGCATTGCTCACAACTCAAGATCAGGCCATTTACAATGTTAAATTGTTTGCATATCTATCACATCAACTCTGCATCTAACGGGGCACTGTAAAATGAACGGGGAGCTCATTCCAACAGAACCTTAAACCTATTATGACCCCATTACACTGCAGAATTGGGATTCTGATGTAGGATGGATCTCAAGAACAATAAATACAACACAAAAATTAACAACTCCCTGGTCTATTGCAAAGGTCCGGCACGAAAGGATCAATGCGGATATGCTCATGTAATGTGAATGGACGGGCAAATAAATGATCAGATCTGGACTTTGTCACCAATATCAGGGCATTTGATATTGTGGCGCAACAAGAGACCTGGCTGATTGATCCTCCTCATATACAAGGATTCCTGCATTTCTACACAAGTGCACTTACAGGGGCAAAGTACGGACACCTCCAGGGAGGTCTGGTCATATACGCTGCAAGTACAATCAATCGTATCGCCCATGAATTTGGTCCTACATCACCAGCAACTCTAGCTGTAAACTTATTCTCCCCAGCATCAACACATGTAATGGACACCAACATCATAATAATAAATGCCTATATTCAACCAAAACGAAAAAGCAAACCAGTAAAAGAAATGTGTAATTTTTTAGAAACATGTATTAGAGAAGGGCCAGCAACTGACCTTATTCTTACAGTGGACCTAAACTTAAATCTAATGGGTTCCTCCTTGGATGAAGAAGTGTCCTTACAAAATACAATTTGGAACATCCCATTGCAAGGCATACTTCATCCATGCAAATAAACTAAGGCAGGAAAGTTGGGCCTGGAGGAACTGGAACATCTAAACTTAAGAGCACTAAATGGCAGATCAAGTGGAGACAATTTCCCGTAACTACACACAGCTCAACAACAACGAACACGATACTGGACTACACTTTGTCTCCCTAGAGTTGTTCCACCAAATTATCTCATTTTAGCTGGGTGACAAAGGATATAATGATCGCAGACCACAAGAAATTGAGCTCAGAACAATAGTTCCTATGTCTGTGCTGTGCCCTGCTCCTTGAGGTACAGATTTCCTTATTGACCTTAAACAAATCAAACTTGGGATTGCCACAAATTGCCGAATTCTGGAAACTGCAAAAAAGAACACTTTGATTTGAGGGCTGGACAAGAAGAAGTCAGGAAAATTTCACTAAAACAAGGAAAGTTTATGCCTCTAAGATCAAACCCCAAACCCAGCAGAGATTTGGCAGAGTGAAGTCCATATCACAAACCGCAAAGAAAGAAATCAAGCTCACTAAGAATTCCATCTATCGCTCATTGAGACAGCTTCAGTGTAAGCCACATGAAACAATACAATTACACTTACTACAAAAGAACAAAGCGCTATTGAAAAAAACAAAAAAGGAATGCAAACAGAGAAGCAGAGAACTACCTCTGGGCAAAATTACATGCCAACATCAAACAAAATAACATCACAAGTTTTTGAAGAACCATAAATCAATTTATTCACCCTAACCACAATGGGATTTCTTCAAATATTGCAGAGGAAGTAGGGGTAAAATATCTTAGGTCTCATTTCTAACTAGACTCAGAGTTTAGTGTTAAAGGGAAACAATTTGTGGATGTATTAGAAGGTCATCCCATCAGCATTATGTGTGGAACAAGTAACCAGACCACAATTGGGAAATTGGAAAAAGACTTCTTAACTTAGGATCTGCCAACAAGCTGTAATAAGATCATTAAAAGGCAAATAGGCAAGGGCAGAAGAGATGGGGCACCTGGCCCAAATGGAATACCACTGGTATTCTACAAGCAAGAGTCAACTTTTTGGGCTGAAGCACTAGAACCACTGTTCAGGGAAATAAGGATGACAAACATCTTGCCAGACTCTTGGGATCTATTATCTCACCAATTCACAAGTCAGGGGAAAGGTCAACTCCACAGAACTATCGGCTAGTGGCATTAATGGTCTTGATGCAAAATGTTTTGCTGGAATGCTACTAGAAGAGCTTCAGGCATGGGCGAAAGAGAAATCCGCAATTCCATTAAACCAGACTGGATTTGCGAAAGCAGTGGGGACAACTACAAACATAATAACAATGGCAATGCTTTTTGATAAGGCTGAAATTGCAAGGAGGCCCCTGCATCTATGTTTTATCGATTATAAAGCAGCCTTCGATCACGTCAATGGCAACAAACTATGGTCCAAACTGCATAGCTGGGGGCTCCCCCAGTCCCTTTTAAACTTGCTGATAAACCTGCATACTGACACATGGGTTCAGATTAAGTTGGGTGATGGATCATTACTGTCGAGATGCATATCAACGGACAGCATATCAGCACAGAATCAGCCTTTCTGGCAGTCACTGAGCAGTTGTGGGCTACGCTACACAAGGGAAACACTTCAGCACTCTTTTTACTTGATCTTATGTTGGCCTTTGACATGGTCTCCCATATCATCCTGCTTCAACGGCTTGAGGAAATCGGGGTCAAAGGCAGGGCCGTGGCCTGGTTTTCCTATTTTCTATCAGAGCTTCCAGGTACACCCCCCTCAGTCTAGTAATTACCCCCTCAGCTGCGGGGTCCCGCAGGGCTCTGCTCTGAGCCCCACGTTGTTTAACGTATATGTCCGCCCCCTGGCCATTCTGGCAAAAGAACGTAACATCAAAATGGTATCTTACGTGGATGATACCCAGCTGTTATTCGCCTTCTACAATGACCCTGTTCAGGGCCAACCTAAATTCTGTTGTGATGTGTTGGCTACCAGCAATTGGATTTCAAGCAATTACTTACAGCTGAATTCAGCCAAGACGGAGGTGTTCTTGGTTGGCCGAGACCTCCATGAGTGGGACGATCAATGATGGCCAGCCACCCTGGGCACTACTCCCCACCCAAAAAACGCAGTCAAAGATCTAGGGGTCCTGCTCGTCACCACCCTCTCATTACAGCCCCATGCAAAAAAAGTGCTGGGTACCTGTTTCGGCCTTCTGCGTGTCTTAAAACCAATTTTTGGATTCTTTTACGCAGCCACCCACCAGCAGTGGTCAAATCACGCATTGACTACTGCAATGGTCTTTTGCTCGGCGCAAATAAAACTGTCACTGCAAGGTTCCAACAGGCACAGAATGCCGCTGCATGTACCCTGTTTGCCTTGCCTAGGAAATGCCACACCTCCAATCTCCACTGGCTGCCAATCAGAGAGTCCAGTTTAAAACCCTCTGCATCATACATAAGATAGTACACGGCCAGGGCCCCAAAATTCTGCAGGGACTCTGTACACCTTATGTTCTTTCTGGAGCACTGCGCTCTGCTGAGCACCATTTGCTGTGTGTCCCACGTGTCCATCGGTGCAGAGCTGGGGGTCGCTCCTTCAAAGCCCAGGCCCCTGCACTATGGAACTCTATCCCACTGGCTGCCCACAGCACCCATGACCACTGGGCTTTCAGGAAATTGATTAAAACTTGGCTTTTTTCCTCCATATAGCCTCCCCCTCTGCTCACCTGTCCACTAGCGCTGGGAGACCCTGTTGGGAGAAATCTTATTGCCACATCTCCTATATGCGGGCGATATAGTCCATATTAGCAAAATGAAAGTAGGCCTTCAACATCTTATAAACGCTACAAAGGACTATTCCAAAGCAAATGGCCTAACAATAAATCTGGACAAAACAAGAACCATGACGGTCAGTAAAACAAGTGTAAAATTTGCAGCATGGTTCTGGGGGGAGACCTGAATTGAGGACACATTGCAATATAAATATCTTGGTGTGAAGATAGACGAAGGTGGCCGATTTATTGGACAGAGGAACAGCATTAGGTATAAATGCCTGGCCCGGGAAAATTCTTTAAAAGCTTTGAACTTCAAACTAAACAGCCCATTGATTCTGCCTATAGTGCAGGTGGTTTGTGCAACACTACTGCCAACAATTACTTATGGCAGTGGGGCGCAGAAAGGGGTAGATGCCAAAATACCTAACTCAACAGTATCAACTACGTATATGGTCATATTTGGGCTGCCTAAATATACTTCACCCTCGCAAATAAGAGTCGAGTTGCTGTTGTGTCTTTGTGTCACAGACATGCCTGTATGTTTGACAAACAAAATGTGATACACATCATGAGTATTTTATATATGTGATGGTACATTTATGTCAGACATTGTCCAGATGGCTTTACATGATCCCGGTGTCTGTACCTTTCCACCATGTGTTAGTTGTTACAAACATCTATCTTTGATAGTTGATTAGGTGTGTGTTTAGTATGTAATGTTTGATAACATGAACTGTGACAGACACCATTGATTAGTCACAGCACAGCATTGCAATTGTGGAGAAACCATTATAAAATTAAATGTTGTGTGCCTAACGGCAAGGGCGGTCGACTTCGAATCTGGGGAACCGGGTTTGAGTCTCGGCATTGACGCTGAACATCTTGTGATTCTGAGCAATTCACTAAATCTCCCCGTGCCTGACAAAAATGATGAATGTGTCCTCATGTAACACACCTGGTGCTATGTAAAGCGCTCTCATACCCAATACCAGGTAAAGTTTGCGCTATATACAACTCCGTAAATAAAAAAAAGGGTCACATAGCTGGCCTTTGTGTCAATGCTCAACATTACACACCTGACTTCATTGAGTCTTGCTTTGATTTAGCATATGATATTTTGCTTGTTACATACCACATTGTATAGTGAATTGATATTGTTTTTATTTGTTACCTATGTACCGCAGGAGACCAGCTGTCCACAGACCTAGAGACCATGGTAGAACATGTCTGCATCAGATGTTACCGCTTCACCAAACCACTCATTGAGGAGTTGGCAGAGGAGTTGGTCCACACATTTGCTACCTGGACACCTATATCCATCTGCGATGACCCCCAAGGTGAAGGTTATGGCAGCCCTACATTTCTTTGTCACAGGAACCTTCCAGTTTACTTTGGCTACTGCTGGTGGGATGTTACAAACTATGTTTAGCCGTGTGCTTAGTGATTTCTTGCAGACAATGTTACATTTTCTGTACCGGTAAATCAGATTCCTAACACCACAACAGTTTGCTGACATCAAGAGTGACTTTTATGCTTTGGGAAGAATGCCACATGTCATTGGGTCAATTGATAGTACACATGTGGCTTTGGTCCCACCACAGGCCAAAGAACAAACATACAGGAATCGTAAGCATTATCACTCCATAAATGCCTTGGTAGTAGGTCTGCCTGACATGACAGTCTCACATCTCTGTGCACGTTTCCCCGGATAAGCACATGATGCATACATTATGAGAAACAGTAGGATACCACAGATGATGTCTCAGCTGCCAAATCAGTGTTCCTGGCTTGTTGGTGGGTAATGTCTGTTTATGTTGTGTGTTGCTTGTATGTCAAGTTGTACCCTGTTTTCAGGCACATGAAGTTTTTTCTGTTTAAATTTAGGAGACTCTGGATACCCCAACATGCAGTGGTTGCTGACACCACTCAGGAACCCTGTCACCCCTGCTGAGTCTAGTTTTAATGGGGCATATGGCAGACCAGGCAAGTGATTGAGCGGACATTTGGGCTCCTGAAAAGTGGATTTCGCTGCCTGGACCGGAGGAGCCCTCAAATATGCACCAGCGAAGGTGTGTAAGATCCTCATTGTGTGTTGCATGCTACACAACCTGGCAGTGAGGAAGGAGCTGCCTCTCATCCAAGATGACGGGGACCAGCAGCCTTAAGTACGGGAGGATCCATGCCTGGGGCATGTTGCCAGTGATGATGAGGGGGAGGAGGATGTTCGGAGACAGCTCATCAACAACTTTTTTTCATGATTTTAAGTATGCAATAAATGAGTTGACAAAGCACTTTCTTTGCATGATATGTGTCTGTTGTACGATATCTATGTATACGTGTGGGTGCATACTACTTAACATTATTATTATTATTAAAATTATTATTATTAAAACTTATATAGCGCACAGCTACCCTAAGGCATCCCGGCGCTTTGAACAGTGCATCAACCGTGAAACCATGAGATGGAAAGGTCCACTCATGCAGGGAACAGATGTGTTTTCAGGCCCCTTCGAAAGCGCAAGATGCAGGTCTCAGCACGAAGTTTTAGGGGCAGAGAGTTCCAAAGCGTTGCTGTATGCACAGAGAAGCGTCTCCCGCCCGTGCGCGATCTTTTTACTCTCGGGACATGGAGCAAGCATTTCTGATCGGACCTCAGCGCTCTGGTCGCTTTATAAGGCACTGCCAAATTCTTCAGGATAGATGGTCCGTTACCCTGAAGAATTTTGTGTGCGATGCAGAGTGCCTTAAACTTCACTCTCTCCCGCACCGGTAACCAGTGCAGAGCCTTAAGGGCAGGTCTAGCAGATTCTGTTCTGGGGATGCCCATAAGTAGTCTGGCCGCCGCGTTTTGCACCTGCTGAAGTTTGTTAAGAGTGGATTCAGGGGCGCCCAGAAAAAGACCATTACTATAGTCAAGGCGAGATGTTATCAAACCCTGAATCAACAACTTCCTCGATGGAAAAGGAAGGAGCGGGAAGATTTTACGAGCAGCCCGCAGCAGGGCAAAACATACTCCCGCAGTTCTTTTAGCGTGAGTTTTAAAGGAGAGATCTTGCTCCAGCCAGACTCCCAGGCTCTTAATATCCTCTTTCATGGTGGGGAAATCACCCAAACAACTTGGCCAGCATGTTAATGGCAATGGGGGAGCTTTGTTTCCAAGCAGCATAATCTCTGTTTTAGAGCCGTTCAGCTTCAAAGCTGAGCTGCTCATCCAGGTGTAGACGTCCACCAGGCATGAGTGCAACAAGTCGGGGTTCTCCACCAGTTGAGGAAGGGCGACCACAAGCTGAGTATCATCAGCATAGCTGATGATCTTGATGTTGTAAGGGGCCACCACATCCTCCAGGGGGGCCATGTAGACATTAAATAATGTCGGGCTCAGGGACGAGCCCTGCGGCACCCCCCACTGGAGAGAGATAGATGTAGTCTTGTTGCTGCCTTCCCAGACCTGGTAAGACCGGTCTTCGAGAAATGAACAAAGCCATTTCAAAGCGTCCCCTGCCACCCCCACCTCTGACATTCGCTGAATCAACACCCGATGATTCACGGTGTCGAACGCGGCACTCAGATCCAGGAGGATCACTGCCACTGATCCTCCCGAATCTAAGATGCGTCTAGATTCTTCAACGACTGCCAGGAGGGCCGTGTCAGTACCTTGACCGGGACGAAAACCGGTCTGCGAGTCTCGGAGCAGACCATTCGACTCTAAGAAGTTGGACAGTCGATGATTTGCAAGCTTCTCAGCAATTTTGCCGAGGCCTGGCAACAGAGAAATAGGCCTGTAGTTGGCCAGCTCCGCCGTGTCAAGGTTAGATTTTTTTAACAGTGCCTTAACCACAGCTTTTTTCCAGCTGGGTGGCACCAGACCACGGGAGAAAGAGGCATTTATCAGGTCCGTAATGGGCCCTACCACAGCGGTTGCTGCTTGCTTTAAAATTTTAAAAGGAACTGGGTCCATAGGGGAGCCGCTTTTTATGGAGGTTATAGCTTTTAGCGTTCCAGCTTCTGAAACAGGGCCAAACATGGTTCTTGTAGTTGTTATATGTCCATTGAGTTAGGGTGTTCACCAGTACAGTGTTGACATGACTCCTAGCTAGTGTTCACAATTTATAAAATTTGAGTATGAAATGTCTCTTGGAGATGTATGCAGGAAATTTGGTATTTAAAGACTGTTCTATGTCTCTCCTTCACAGGGTCCTTTGGCTGGTGTATGGAGACATGGAACCTTCAAAACACAGAATGCAGTTACAGAGTGCAACTTTTCTTGGGATCAGGAATCTGTGCCACACACTCAATTCCGAACATTTTGTAACGTCTTGGTTAATTTTTTCTTATTGTCACAGTATGATTTGATTGCATCTGTTGTGGAGGCAACATGTTGTGCCAGTGTAATAAACCTGTGCTCCACATTGAGGTGTGCCTCGACTGTATACACACATCCAACATTCATTTGCATACTGTATATGTGCCCTGATTTTCACTGTATCTGGCAATGATTAGTGTTTGTGCATTGAAATGTGGTTTCAGTTTACAAAAGTGGAGGCAATGAGGATGTATGCCATGTACTATTTGTGTTGTGTTGACCTTGTTGTGTGTATCTCCTATATGTGTCATGTTACATTTACTCACAAGACAGTGCGTAAATTGCTCTACTTCTTTTTCTGCCAAATCCTTGTTTTTTAGGACATCATCTCTATGTTACAAAGAGTGTTTCATTCACGACAGAAGTAAGTATTGTGTGATTATAAATGCATTGCAATGCATGTGTGAAACTGTACGAGAAAGTGATAGTGCAGTACCAATTTTTGAAATCCAAAGTTCACAGAGGAGATGTTAGTGGTAGTAGATGGCAGTATCAGATCCAAGTCCACAGTCATTTGAGTTGTTGATCCAACTTAGACCCTCCATCCCATGTCCGGGAATTCAGTGACAGTCAACAAAGTGAACACTTTGCATACATTAGAGGATACCATGAGCAGGTTTTCACTTCCTGGGGGGATGCATGATCACCTGTCTCTCATTTGTCCTTCTTCGAACGACCCCTCTTCCTTTTTTGTGGGCGACCCTCAGGTGCAGGCTGCTGCGGTGCAGGGGATTCTCCACCAGGGTCCTCATCCCTCCATGTGGCAGTTGCAGATGTAGTAGCAACAGATGTAGTGGGTACACAGGGAGGTGGGGTCATGTTGTCAGCAATATGGTGGAGGCAGATGAGTATGTCCTCCCTGTGGACCTTGGTGAGGTCATCAATTGTATTCATTTTGGACTCCATTCTAGACATGTGTGAGTCCATTCTCGACATGTGTGAGTCCATGTTGGCAGGATGGGCAGTCTGCTACTGCTGTTGCATGTCCTTGAGGATCCCAACTACCTGGCCAAAGTCTCCGGTGCATTCTCGATATGCCTTTAGAATTTGTGCCAACTGTGGGTCAGCTTGATCAGGAGCACCATCTTTCTAACGTGACCTCTCCCAGCTGCCCCACCCACAACCCCTACCCACACGAGCAGGACTTGTTGTTGCAGGTAAAGACAACACTGAACCTCATTGTTGACACTGTGTTGTTGTCCTCCAACTCCATAGTGCCCTATGTTACTGTGCTCTCGGTGTTGTCTTGCCTTGGTGTGTCTGTGTTGATAGAGGTCATCTGGGGGTTGCCAGATGTTGCGGGAGTGGTTGCAGGGGTGCTTATGTTACAGCTGCTGTTGCTGCATGCTGACCCACACCGGAGGGGCCAGGTGGTTCATCGTCGTCGATTGAGGGCTGAGAGTCATGCACACCAGAGAGCTCAGGGTCAACCAGAGTCTCGGCCTGTGATTCTTGTTCTGTTCCTGCAGTGTCCCCAGCAGGCCCTGTGCGTAGAACAGAGACACAATGTTTGTTATGTTTTTGCACAGGTCAGCGTATCTTACACATTACATTTGCTATTGACATTATGATGAGTGTATGTATAATGTATTGTCATCAATCATCACAGACACAGGCCTAATTTTGAAGTGACCATTGTAATTTTAGCAAGATGTGTTTTGATGAGCATGTTGAGCTCTGTGCATAAATAGGTCATGTATTGTTTCTTTGAGTGTACTTTGACATTTAAAGTCAAGTGCCACCCTGTGCCTGAAACAGGTGTGTTGGTATTTCCCACATTTGTGTTTTTACAATGACATACCTCCTCTTCCTCTTACTCTTACGATGTGTTGCAAAATTTGTGCAGGTGTGCTGGCATTTATGCATGTATTTTTGAGTCACGTTGATGTGGCTACCAACACACTCTCTTTGTTTGTGAGCATTTATTATTTTGTTATATGTGTTCCTAGTTCTCATCTCATTGCACACATGTGAATGACTTTCAGTAGCAAATGGTGTTGCTGCTTAGCTTTGTGCCTGATAACATCATGTATATTGTCATCGTCCTTCATGGACAGATGAGTTAAGCAAGGCTGCTTTCTTGATTTTCGTGCTAAGAACTGTAAGGTACAGAGGTTTGTGTGCTTGTTTTATGCTGCTGGAAGTTGTACCCCTCCTCCCACCCAGCCTAGATTACTCCTCGTTGAGAAAGTATCAATGACAGTGCGGGGAGTGTAGTTCCAAGGATGCTGACTAGGGGTGGGCGGAATTTGCGTAATCGTGTTATGCAAATCTCCGTGAAACGGTAGAAAATCTCCGCAAACACGCAGAAATTCCTCGAACATGCGGAATTGCTTGTTGGCGATGCTTTTTTACTGTTCGCAATTGCTGTTTGCGTGCGCTGGGAGAAATATCTCGCAAACACGCATTTGAGAACGTGAACAAGCAAAAAATGTTGCAAACTCGCGGAAAGCACAATTTTGGGCAATTTTGCATTCTCCGCGGAACGCAAAATTACCCAAATTCTGCAAATTTGTAAACGGAACGGAATTTACCACCCAGGCCTAATGCTGACATCGCTGCATGATGTAGGAGTTTAATGCAACTCCCAACAGTGATTTGTGCAAATGACACCATGCAACAGTGTCAGCTGTCTTGCTGTGGCCATTCCATTCACTGTCAGGTATCCCTTGTCACTGATGGACATGTTGCTTTGTGTGTGTGTATTGATGTGTACTATGACCGCAACTCATACCATGTCCTGTTGTCCACACACCTTCACAGCCAGCAAAGGGGGCACACCTGGAACGATGCATCCCCACACAATGAGTGGAAATTTACAGTAAAGATGGCTGAGAGTGGGGACTGGTGTGAGTGGGCCTGAGCCTAGGTGTGACTTGTGGCCAATTCATACATAAGGCCCATGTGTCAGCTATCTTGCGGCACATTTCGACTCCGTGTGAGAAGGTGTACTTGTTGGGCCATGTGGGAGGAGGATTGTTTGCTGTGATTATTACCCACATCATGCTTCTGGCTACATCCACCTTCCCAGCAAATCCTACTTTCCTTCCAGTGACTCAGCTTCCCTGTGGGTGAGTGATGGCAAAATTCCTGACAGTGGTGGCATGGTATTTGTTTGAGCATTATTCTCAACAGGGCCTTGTGCCCCCCATACCAGAACCCATTGTTAGCCATCTTGGCAGTACATTTTCATTAACTCTCAGGTTGAGCATAGACCTAGGTGTGGTGTTTGGTGTTGGTGGGAAGGGTGTGTGTGTGACAGGGCCTGCTGTTAGATGTAGTCAGAGCTCCCACCCTGCCACCCTGCTACCATGCTACCAGGCAACCATGACAGTGAGTAAACGTTTACTTTCAATTTGTCTGACAGTGGTGGCATGGTGTTTGTTTAAGCACTACTCCCAACAGCGCCTTGTGCTCACACACCAGGGCACAGAGTCAGCCATCTTGCCAGTACTTTTTCACTCCCTGTGAGATGAGCATGGTTGAAATTGGGATTGTTGGGTCATGTGGCAGGAGGACTGTTGGCTGTGACTACGACTCACATCATGTTTTCAGCTACACCCACCTTGCCAGAAAACAAAACCTACCTTCCTGTGACTCAGCTTCCCTGTGAGTAAGTGAAACAGTGCTAGCAAGATGGCTGCAAGTGGTGGCTGGTGTTTTGAGCCCAACGTCTTGCTGTGTTTTTTTAGTACATTTATACATGTTCGGAAGTAGTTACATATTACTCTAAGATTGCAGGTATTGTGTTTGTCAAACTGGCATACGCATCACAGGATAATTTGCTTAATGTTGTTATGGCTTTGCTGACAGTGATTAGTAATGCTGTGTCCTTGATAGTGATGTCTGTGGCTGTGTATTTGCTATCAATATTGGCTATTTGAGTAGGCACTCACCAGGCTCTGGTACTCCTGATATTCCATGGACGCCCTCCAGTGTAAGGATGGCCCGCACCTTCTCCTCCCAGAAAGTGAAGTGCACAGTTTTTGCTGGAGGGCCACCTCCGGTCCGCTGGCTCAGGACATGGTCTCTGCCAATCAGCTTCTTGACCCTCCTTCCCACATCATAATACCTGTTCCTGATATCACCCATTGTGCGCAGGCAAGATGCTTGAGTGTTCACCTTGTTGACAATCCTCTCCCACATCTTGGTTTTCTAGGTAAGGGGGTCTGTTGGACCAAGGTTTCAAATAACTGTGGCTCTACTCTGAGAATTTCATCTACCATGATTTCCAGCTCACTGTCTGTGAACTTTGGATTCTTCTGTGGGGGAATGGTGATGGGTAGTGGTGGAGATGGATGTGTGGGTGAATGTGAAGGTGAGGGTGAGTGAGTATGAGTAAAGGTGTGTGTTTTTCAGTGTGGTATTTGCCAGGTGCGAGTGGTGTACAGGTTGTGTGGTGGCTGGGTTGTGAGTGTATGTCAGTGCAGTGTAGTGATTGTGTCTGCTAGCAGGTCTGTTGAATTTGCAAAGTATCATGGTAAGGTTTTTGGCCTTTTAAATAGGTGGAGGTGTGGGTGTGTCTTAATTATTTTTTTTGCCCTTGACATTGCTTGTTTGGACTTCTCTGTTTCTGATGTATTTTGGTGAGCATGACGAAAACGTTCTGTTGACCGCAACAGTTGCTTTCTCATGTATTGGTGGGGTAGTCTATGTCTGTCCCATTCACGCTATGCTATGTTGCAGCGTTTGCGTACGGGCTCTTTTCTGGAGATTTTGCTCAGATGGATTGATTCCTGTATGTGTCGCTCATCCGTATTGTGTTCCTTGAAAGTCGTTTGTATTTGACACGCGTTGCATCATAATACGTTGGTCAGACAGTGCGCGTATGTGTTGGTCGGAAGCCATTCCTGTTCCATGTCGGTCGGAGGGTTTCTTAGCGAGATCGAAATTGGGCTGTCAGTGTAGAAGGATGTTCTGTTATGTTATGATGTTGAATTTTGTAAACGTGCACAGCTACTCCTGGGAGTGCCCCGGCGCAAGCCTTTGAGATGCTGATAAAGTATGTGATTAAAAAAGAAACGTTTTGAGCTGCCCCAGATCCTGGATGCTACGTAGCGAGAAGGGAAAATAATTCCAAGCTGTGAGCAGCCCTAAAGGCAAGGAACCTGCCCCCCATCCTTTTAGACGCACACAAGGTATCTGTGCCACAAGCTGAGATGCCGACCTCAAATGTCTGGCCGGTGTGTAAAAAACTAAACGCTGCCTAAGATATTCAGGCCCTTCAGAGTGTAGGGCACGGTGCACAATGACCAGGGCCTTGAATTTTACACGTTTCACGACAGGTAGCCAGTGCAACATACGCTTAACGCTCTTTTTATTAGGAATGTTAAACACAAGCCTAGCTGCTGCGTTCTGGCCCACCTGCAACTTTCTCAGGGTGTAATCAGGAAGGCCCATATACAATGCATTGGCATAGTCAATGCGAGAAAGGATCAGTGGTCGGGTCACTGTTTCCTTTGCTGCTCCAGGAAACAGGCTGAAATGCCAGAAACCGGTACCCGGTAGCTTGTCTCCTTTCTGGTGAAGAATTGGCTTGGTAGTTTGGTCTGCCCTGTTCCCATGATGATCTGGGCCAGGGACAGACTAATTTGCATATAGCCAGGTTCTGAGCTGGGATGGGGCAGTGAAATAAATAACGGTGATGGATTAAGCCCTGATCTTTGGACTGGGTAAGAGTGGTCTGCTTAATTCAGACACTCTGTTCATCACCACCCCCTTTTCTTAATCGTTTTTGGCCACTATAGGTGTGGCAGGGTATACTCAGACATGAGTCCCTTTCTCACTGCTCCATCAGGATTCAAGCAAGCCGGGCCGGAGAGGCTGAAATGCCAGAAACCGGTCCCCGGTAACTTGTCTCCTTTCTGGTGAAGAATTGGCTTGGTAGTTTGGTCTGCCCTGTTCCCATGATGCACTGGGCCAGGGACAGACTAATTTGCATATAGCCAGGTTCTGAGCTGGGATGGGGCAGTGAGATAAATAACGGTGATGGATCAAGCCCTGATCTTTGGACTGGGTAAGAGTGGTCTGCTTAATTCAGACACTCTGTTCATCACCACCCCCTTTTCTGAATCGTTTTTGGCCACTATAGGTGTGGCAGGGTATACTCAGACATGAGTCCCTTTCTCACTGCTCCATCAGGATTCAAGCAAGCCGGGCCGAAGAGGCTGAAATGCCAGAAACCGGTCCCCGGTAGCTTGTCTCCTTTCTGGTGAAGAATTGGCTTGGTAGTTTGGTCTGCCCTGTTCCCATGATGCACTGGGCCAGGGACAGACTAATTTGCATATAGCCAGGTTCTGAGCTGGGATGGGGCAGTGAGATAAATAACGGTGATGGATCAAGCCCTCATCTTTGGACTGGGTAAGAGTGGTCTGCTTAATTCAGACACTCTGTTCATCACCACCCCCTTTTCTGAATCGTTTTTGGCCACTATAGGTGTGGCAGGGTATACTCAGACATGAGTCCCTTTCTCACTGCTCCATCAGGATTCAAGCAAGCCGGGCCGAAGAGGCTGAAATGCCAGAAACCGGTCCCCGGTAGCTTGTCTCCTTTCTGGTGAAGAATTGGCTTGGTAGTTTGGTCTGCCCTGTTCCCATGATGCACTGGGCCAGGGACAGACTAATTTGCATATAGCCAGGTTCTGAGCTGGGATGGGGCAGTGAGATAAATAACGGTGATGGATCAAGCCCTGATCTTTGGACTGGGTAAGAGTGGTCTGCTTAATTCAGACACTCTGTTCATCACCACCCCCTTTTCTGAATCGTTTTTGGCCACTATAGGTGTGGCAGGGTATACTCAGACATGAGTCCCTTTCTCACTGCTCCATCAGGATTCAAGCAAGCCGGGCCGAAGAGGCTGAAATGCCAGAAACCGGTCCCCGGTAGCTTGTCTCCTTTCTGGTGAAGAATTGGCTTGGTAGTTTGGTCTGCCCTGTTCCCATGATGCACTGGGCCAGGGACAGACTAATTTGCATATAGCCAGGTTCTGAGCTGGGATGGGGCAGTAAGATAAATAACGGTGATGGATCAAGCCCTGATCTTTGGACTGGGTAAGAGTGGTCTGCTTAATTCAGACACTCTGTTCATCACCACCCCCTTTTCTGAATCGTTTTTGGCCACTATAGGTGTGGCAGGGTATACTCAGACATGAGTCCCTTTCTCACTGCTCCATCAGGATTCAAGCAAGCCGGGCCGAAGAGGCTGAAATGCCAGAAACCGGTCCCCGGTAGCTTGTCTCCTTTCTGGTGAAGAATTGGCTTGGTAGTTTGGTCTGCCCTGTTCCCATGATGCTCTGGGCCAGGGACAGACTAATTTGCATATAGCCAGGTTCTGAGCTGGGATGGGGCAGTGAGATAAATAACGGTGATGGATCAAGCCCTGATCTTTGGACTGGGTAAGAGTGGTCTGCTTAATTCAGACACTCTGTTCATCACCACCCCCTTTTCTGAATCGTTTTTGGCCACTATAGGTGTGGCAGGGTATACTCAGACATGAGTCCCTTTCTCACTGCTCCATCAGGATTCAAGCAAGCCGGGCCGAAGAGGCTGAAATGCCAGAAACCGGTCCCCGGTAGCTTGTCTCCTTTCTGGTGAAGAATTGGCTTGGTAGTTTGGTCTGCCCTGTTCCCATGATGCACTGGGCCAGGGACAGACTAATTTGCATATAGCCAGGTTCTGAGCTGGGATGGGGCAGTGAGATAAATAACGGTGATGGATCAAGCCCTGATCTTTGGACTGGGTAAGAGTGGTCTGCTTAATTCGGACACTCTGTTCATCACCACCCCCTTTTCTGAATCGTTTTTGGCCACTATAGGTGTGGCAGGGTATACTCAGACATGAGTCCCTTTCTCACTGCTCCATCAGGATTCAAGCAAGCCGGGCCGAAGAGGCTGAAATGCCAGAAACCGGTCCCCGGTAGCTTGTCTCCTTTCTGGTGAAGAATTGGCTTGGTAGTTTGGTCTGCCCTGTTCCCATGATGCACGGGGGTAGGGACAGACTAATTTGCATATAGCCAGGTTCTGAGCTGGGATGGGGCAGTGAGATAAATAACGGTGATGGATCAAGCCCTGATCTTTGGACTGGGTAAGAGTGGTCTGCTTAATTCAGACACTCTGTTCATCACCACCCCCTTTTCTTAATCGTTTTTGGCCACTATAGGTGTGGCAGGGTATACTCAGACATGAGTCCCTTTCTCACTGCTCCATCAGGATTCAAGCAAGCCGGGCCGAAGAGGCTGAAATGCCAGAAACCAGTCCCCTGTAGCTTGTCTCCTTTCTGGTGAAGAATTGGCTTGGTAGTTTGGTCTGCCCTGTTCCCATGATGCACTGGGCCAGGGACAGACTAATTTGCATATAGCCAGGTTCTGAGCTGGGATGGGGCAGTGAGATAAATAACGGTGATGGATCAAGCCCTGATCTTTGGACTGGGTAAGAGTGG
Organism: Lissotriton helveticus; assembly: GCF_964261635.1. Lineage (NCBI taxonomy): Eukaryota > Metazoa > Chordata > Amphibia > Caudata > Salamandridae > Lissotriton > Lissotriton helveticus. Next base: position 62,977,168 of record NC_136062.1, read on the forward strand.
TCTGCTTAATTCAGACACTCTGTTCATCACCACCCCCTTTTCTGAATCGCTCCAGGAAACAGCAGCAATAATTTCTTAAGGGATTTTAGTATCCCAAAACAGCTCCCAGACAGTTTTTTAATTTGGATCGTGAAAGACAGCTGCTCGTCGAACCAAACACACAGGTTTTTTACTGGTAGAGGATGGCGTAGAAAAGTCAAACGTCAAGAGAGATTCTCTGAACCGGGAGGGGAAACTTTCCAAAGAGAAGGATTTCCGACTTCTCCTCATTGCATTTGAGCTGGGCTGCATGGAGCCATTGAAAAAAAGCTGTCAGACACTATTTTGCCTTCACAGTAGAGAACTCCGATTTACCCCACGTAAACAGAAGTTGGGTATCGTTGGCATAAGCAACGATCTTGGCCCCCTGCTCTTCCGCTAACTGGACGAGAGGGGTGACATTGATATTAAAGAGCGGGAGCTCAGAGAGGACCCCTGCAGCACCCCAGTGGTCACAGATTGAGGCGGAGACAAAAAAGGCGGGAGTCAGATCTGTTGCGAATGTCCCTCCAGAAAGGATTTCAACCACCTCTAATCCAACCCAGAGATACCTATGTCCGCCATCTGGGCCAGGAGCAGCGAATGGGGAACAGTGTCAAATGCCGCCGACAGGCCCAGTATTATAAGGGCCGCACTTCCACCAGAGTCCAGACATGCTCGAATAGCTTCAGAGACTTCGACTAAGGCAGACTCAGTTTAGTAGGCAGCTCTAAAACCAGATTGCGCCGAATGAAGTAGGCTAGCACAGTCACAAATTAAGTGAGCTGTTTGTTAATTGCCTTCTCACAGATTTTAGCCACACAGGGGAGCAGAGAAATGGAGCGATAATTCCCTGGAGCCCCAGGGCCCAGCGATGGTTTTATCAACAGTGGGAGGATCTTCACCTGTTTCTACTCCACCGGGACAGCTGCCTCTTGAAATGATAGATTAATGAGTGTATTGACCTCAAGGTTGACTTACTGCAACAGAGGACAAGAGTCTAGCCGCGCATGGGTCTGAAGGCGACCCGTATTTCATCGACTTAAGGATTTTGATGGACTCTGCATCCAGCCTCGGCAAGCTCTGGCTTGTGAACGTAGCCTGGATAGCGCGGATCTTATTAATAAAGACATTTGAAAGCTTATTGCACCAGGCAACTGATGTCGGGGGTTTAGTAGTCTCCGCCTTTGGAGCCATAAAGCATAAAGGATGCCAGAGGGTGTGTAGAAATTAAGAGACACTTGGCCCTAAATGAAAAAGTTAAATCTTCGGGCAGACGTGCACACACATGTAAAGTTATGCCTATGCCTGTACATAAATCTCCACTTAAATGCTATTCAGCAACTCTGGGTGGAGATTTACATGTTGTAGCAATACTACGTGTCCCCACCCCCTTATATGACAGGGTGGGTAAATGCCTAAGGCTGCTACTAGTAACTTTCGGTGTGTATTTGATGCAGATTTGCCAAATGTAGTTCTACACAGTATGGGCCGAGATCTCCACCAATGCTATTTAGAACCACAAATGGAAAAGAATGGCCAAACAGGAATCCCAAGTGGAAAATACTAAATACCTGACAACCATTTCTACTGGAAGCACATACACAGATTACGGAATCTGGGCTTTGAGTGTAGTTTTCATCATCAGGTGGGCCGTGTTTTTTTAATTCATTAAACATTTTCATAAGTGTAATTTTATATGTGTGAACTGACGCTGGTAAGACTGTGTTGCTGTGGGAACTGTGTGAATGTAACTTTCATGATGTGTAACTGACAAACCCTCTTGATGTTGAAGTTTGGTATTTGAACACCTGTTCCTCTGTCCTACCTACATTTTCCTCTCCTCTTCCCTCTTTCTGTAAAAATGTCCACTTTTTCAGCAATTTTACCTTGCTCTTTCAACAATTACACCAAGAACGTTAGACTCTGAGCTGAGAAATCTGCACATGAGTGATAGGACAGGTGTGTCGTAAATTGACAGCAATGGGTTAGCATTTAGCTGAAGCCATCTTGTATTTAGAAGTTATCTTATCCGCTTTGTGAAAGCCATTTTGTATTTCTGGCAGCCATTTTGTTTGCCATGTGCTCTGTCCTACATTTCTGTTAACTGCTCTTGTAGTCTGCCTAGAGACAAACTATATTCAGCATCTTCCACTTCGCACATGCCCAGAAGGGCCTATCTAGTAGAATGCACCTGCTTCTCTAGTATAACTGTCAGGCTATTTTTGCTGCTGTATGGAGAAGTAACTCTCCTCCCACTTTGTTGAGCAAGTAGATCTTGTATGCCCAACTTAGTCATTTTGCATGCTTACATGAGCCAGGACTGCCCCTTGCATTTATGCTTACTATGTAACTCTAGGTATATATAAAGCCCCAGTTTTCTGTACTCCTTAGACTGCCTCATTCAGTTGCTAAGGCTTCTGTGTGACATAGTCTCACCTCATTTGAGGTTAATAAAAATGATCTTTTATATTTCAGCTTCTGTGCCAATTTCTTCTTTGTTGGTTTAAAAGGACTAAGTATCAGTGAGACCCCTGAGCAGGACTTTTGATTTCTTCAGTTTGGCGCTCCAACGTGGACCTCATCAGAAGTGGCTATCTGAGGGAGTGATCTTGTCAGGAGACAGAAATCTACTGAGGAGCACAGGACAGGATTCTACTAAGGAGGTACTCTGTGCACGGAGATTCTGGGGATTCTCTGTCTCTGCAACCCAGTATATTTCTGATCTTCCTGATTTTGATCCTCCACATGATGTCACCCCTGACTGAGAACCTTTTTTTGGCGTGAGTATTTTAAAAAAAAAGACCGTTAGGTCATTTAGAACTTAGCAGTTAGAATTTGGACAACCATTTGTTTGGTAAGAGTAGTTTGAAGCCTTGGATTGGTAAGGTAGTTTTAGAAACACTTGGGGGCTCATTAGGATGACGGGCGGACTTTGCCCGTCTGCCATCCTCGTGCAAAACGGGACCACCCGCCATGGGAGCGGCGGTCTCGCCTTGAGCATTAGGATGTGCCTGCCAGACAGGCGGGTGCAACCTGTATTTTTACCATTGCGGCGGGCGGTGCAGAAAGCTGTCGTTTTTGTAGGCCACGAATAGACAGGAATTTTCACTCGGCCAGGACTTTCTCAGTTAAACACGGGGCAAAATTTTGCATTTCAGAATGCTGTTTTAAAAAAAGGTTACAAAAATCACGTTCATTAATTTAGATATGAGGAAAAGGTTTAAGGTAGGGATTTCCATTCTTAAAAGTTTTTTTATAAGCATATTCTTGGTTCTGTTGCTAAATAATAATTGTCCTTTTAAAAAAGAAAAGTGGCGCAAACATTTGTCATGTTTCAAGTTTGGCTTCTGTGCTTAGGCGTATGAATGAATGTGTCTAAATATGATAGGCAAGGGATGCAGCTTGATTTTATATGTGGAATTATCACAAATGATTGGTTTTATTAAAAGAAAGATTATTAATTATGACAAATTATTTTAAAGAAATAAGTGCTTTTAAATTCGTTTTTTAATATTTATGAAGCTTAATACTCAGACTATGACCTCCTAGCATTAACATTTAATTTAAGTTGTGTTGTACCGCATAATGAGGACATTTGCATATGGAATTTCACTCGGCACAGGCGTAAAAAACTAATTTTTCTCAGGATTTACATGATATATGTCTAATGTCCAATCTCTGCAATTTGTAGAGAACATTCTGAGGATGATTAATATGTAACAAAATTATAGGATATTAATTTTTAAGTGCCCCAAATATCAAAGTCGAAATTGGGTAAAATAGACAATTTAAACATCATTCTTGCCATTTACAGTTGCTTTAAAGTGCCTTAAGCTTCAGTCAATGCATACATTTAGGTATAATACAAATAGCTGACTTCTGGATTGTTAGAGAAGTATATTGCACAGTGCTTCTGCTCTTGCAAAATAATGTCCACGTAGTTGCCTTCATTGAACAGAAAATAAAATGTTGCATTAGTTTTAGACAGAAAATAAGATGAAACTATTTCTTAGAATTTTGTGGGCTACATGCCTAGGTAAAAACGATTAGCAAATTCAGATTTATTTTTCACAGGAAAAATTGTGATGCAAGGGTCACACAGAGTGTCTGTGAGACAGTTTTACTTTTAGACAGTCCAAATGAAGGTGGCTTAACATGCTTACATGTTGTTCCTGCTGGTTCTGTGTGTCAGAAGCGACGCAGTAAGTTGTATTTGACAGCCAATCACCACTAAGGTGACCTGCTGTCAAAGGGGGGTGAGGAAAGTAAGGAAATTGAATATTAATTTTAAGCCTGACAAATTAAGCAGGCCAGAATATTGGGTTTTGGGCTGTAGGTTCACTGGGCATAAAGTGCATGATATGGTGTGGTGCGTCACCGCTCATTTACATATGCTATTGTAATTTGTCTATGCTTTCTGTGCTTGGTATACAGTAAGTATACCTGATGGCTTGGCATGTGTTTTTTTCTGTTATGCATGTTTTTGTTTCTATGCTTTTGTTGTTTAATACTATTAAAAGCTCCTCTGTGTTGTGAGGGGATGGTCATGACGATGCCCATCACTACGCAACAGTTGGTTGGACTTGTTCTGGTTACTAATTTTCACAGATATGATACTTCATGCTGTGAACATGACAGACAACACTTCATCAGTGTATGGCTATTTGGCTATAATGGCATAGAAGAAAAGAAAAAGAGATATACAGGATTAAAAGTGTGTCTCCTGCAGTTAGCCATGTTACTGCCCCTTCCCTTAAGGGACGGGCAGCCTTTGATTAAATGTTCCCTGATTGGACCCTAAGGAGGAACTATAAATCTGCAGCTCTTGCTAAAGGTGACCTAAACCTTTCTTCTGATATTGCACTGGTTAATCCTGTTCTGCTTCCTCGGTAGTGTATGGCTTTGTTCCTTAAAGGAAACCAAGTTTAATTTTCCCTGTGGAAGGACCTGGAACAGTTGCCGAGATTACAGTATATGGTGTAGCGGCCGCTGGTAGAGTTAAAATTTGTATACTACTTTGGTCTTTTGTGTATCACCCGTACTCTTGGTGTTGTGTCACATGCCTGACTATCACCAAGTAATTTCTTGTTCTTCCTATAGATTTTCCTTTTGCCGCTTCTCCCCTGATTGATGTCACATTGTGCCTAGTTATTGGGGATTTTAGCTGTGTCCTAATCCCATTTCCCTTTGCTGTATTCCTTTCACCAGCCAGCCCTTTTATTATTGTTTGTGTATTGTTCAAGTTCACTCTTCCAGACTGAAGTGATGTACCAGGGACCCCCTTATTATGTAAAAATCCCTTTTGTATGACCAGAATGGTTTTCAAGAATTTTCTTTAGGCCCACTTGGATGTTTTCCAATCTGACTGTCAGGGTAGTGATGGACTAGTTAACTGACTCAATACTATAGTAAGACAGTTTTTCCACCTCAATAGGAGATACCTTACATTTATTTTTTGAACATGACACATTTTCAATGCCTATTATAATTTTGGTTTTTACCCTTTTGTTCCTGCTGCTTTAATTTTTGGTGGGATCAGATGTGTTCTAATCATGGAAATACCACGACTCTCTAGTTCTTGTCTTTTGATTCCACATTTTGATCATTAGCCTGTGTATTGCATAGTGCACCTGATGCACAATTATTAAAGGGAGGGATTTACATGTCCCTGCCAATCTGTATCATGCGATTTCCCTTTTGAGGTGTTCTAGATAACGAATTTAGGAACACCTAGACGTAATCATTAAAAAAGAAATGTTTACCCCATTAGACAATGCCACTATGTGTGAGGACACACATTTAGATAGACTTCCCATGTAGCTATCTACCCTTAAATGGCAGAGGATATGCTCCCACATTAAAGTTAGTGAGAATAATGAAGGGTACCCAATTGAAGAGACTAGAAGTACTGCCTTTGCCTTTGAGAGTGACACTGCATTCTGGACCAGAGTTGTCCCATGGCTTCTGGCCACTCCCTCGCAGATTGCAGGCCACCTGCTTGCAGTTCCATTGTTAAATACAATGAACTGTTTTTGTACTAAATTGAAGGAAACCAACAACTGTGTCACATTTCCTACATCACTAGGTTCTGCGGGAGCTTCCAGAGTGAAAGGAAGAGTCATAATAACCTGCAGAACACTGATTTAAGCTAAGTGCTAATTCCCATCAGTGACAGCTACAGATGAAGGGCAGACGTCTTGGACCTACAGTCCCAGCACCCAGAAAGTAGCAAGGCTGGACAGCGATCGCCAGAGCTTCATCAATGGCATCTCCAAAGCATCGTGCTTGCTCTATCAGACGGCATTGGACATCAGGAAAGAAGGAGGAGCTGGTTCCCTGTTTGCCACAGAACCAGAGTTTTAGTGCAAAAGATTGAAAGATAAGGATCCCTGTTGTTGATGGCAGGGTTGGTTTGAGGCTTCAGTTTTATACCTGTCATGTGCTGGTGACCTTTGACAGCACGCGGTCCCTTGAGCCCCTTGGCCTGAGTTTTGGCCACCCCCCTTTTCTTTGTTCCAACGGAAGGGCAGTGTACCAGGGAATCCAAGATTGATATAAAGGCACTACTTTGTGGTACCCACGTTGAAAGGAAAAATAAAATGAAAGAGCAGCCCGAGCATCCTCTGACACTGAATAATGAGTGTTGGAGCCTGAGAATGTAGACCCGGGTCTGCACGAGATGATCTGTGCCCACGACCAACAAAGAGCACAATATCTGTAGTGCCTGCCGCAGAGGAGAGACACTAGTGCACTGCATTGAGACATTGAGACTTTTGAGTGAGCTGTGAGTGTTTGCCAGGAGGGCACTCCAACAGATACTGAGAAGCATTATTTTTATGGACGGCCTGAATCAAGAGGCCCAACGTGGAAGAAGACAACGGAAGCAGATTTGATGAATGATAGAAGCCTACCAAAGAGGCTTGGAACAGACTTTCGCATAGTTGCACAAATGTTTCCAGAGCCACTGTATAAAGTGGGTGTTGGATATGTGCCCATTTGACTGAACTGCCATGGAAGAGGAATAGCCTCTAGTGGCTCTGCCCCTAGCATCCAAAATGGTCCACCATCAGTACATTTGTGTGACTGTTCTTACTGTCCTGCTGGCATCGTTTTAAAGTAGTGTTCTGTCTATACTCTGATAAAGGGTATTCCCATTTCACCTGAGAGCATTGATAAGGATCGCCACTGTCTCACCTGAGTATATAATAGTCACTGAAATACATAGGAGACTTGAAAATATTTACCAGATGATTTTAGGATTTGCTTTTGCTTAGGACTAGAAAAATTATGACTCTATTTGTAATAGTGGTCATTACTTTCTTCTGCTATCTGAATGTTAATTATGACCCGATGCTTTGTTTTCTTTGTATTCCTACTTATAGCTCAATAAAATGCCTACCTAGCAATGAATTAGGAAATTGATAAACTTATGAAAAATTAATGTACAAATATTTTCTATGTTCCTACTGGATCATGGGAATGTCTTCAGCTAATGCTAAAACGGTTGTCTGTCGTAAATTGAAAGCAATGGGTTAGCATTTAGCTGAAGCCATCTTATATTTAGAAGTTATCTTATCCGCTTTGTGAAAGCCATTTTGTATTTCTGGCAGCCATTTTGTTTGCCATGTGCTCTATCCTACCTTTCTGTTAACTGCTCTTATAGTCTGCCTAGAGACAAACTATATTCAGCATCTTCCACTTCTTACATGTCCAGAAGGGCCTAGCTAGTAGAATGCACCTGCTTCTCTAGTATTACTGTCAGGCTATTTTTGCTGATGTATGGAGAAGTAACTCTCCTCTCACTTTGTTGAGCAAGTAGATCTTGTATGCCCGACTTAGTCATTTTGCATGCTTACATGAGCCAGGACTGCCCCTTGCATTTATGCCTACTATGTAACTCTAGGTATATTTAAAGCCCCAGTTTTCTGTACTCCTTAGACTGCCTCATTTAGTTGCTAAGGCTTCTGTGTGACATAGTCTCACCTCATTTGAGGTTAATAAGTATGATCTTTTATATTTCAGCTTCTGTGCCTATTTCTTCTTTGTTGGTTTAAAAGGACTAAGTATCAGTGAGACCCCTGAGCAGGAGTTTTGCTTTCTTCAGTTGGAGGCATCATCATTGTGAATTGGGTTCATGAGAATGTGTAGTAGCAGTACAGAGGTACTACGGCATATACTCTTATATACCTTTGAGAACCAGCTCTTTTTATTCAATGTTGCCCATAATCTACATTTCACCGCCTCGTCTTCTCACCGCTCACTATTACCTTTTACCAGTTCCCAATCATATATCTGCCTACAATTCTACCTAGGTATTTGTACCAGTGATGCAATACTGAGCTAATCTAAAATGGGGTCAGAGTTACCTTTTTATGAAAACAAATCTACGTTTATATTATGAGTGTAAGAAATTGAGGTATTAGTGGTGAGTAGACATGGGCGAAATTTTAATTACACAGGAGAAATTGGAGTCATTTCAGTAATTAAGCATTACTCTTGTGTTACAAATTTGCAAAATTGAGCTATTACTCCAGCTTGAGTAATTAAGAGTAATTTGAGGAAAAATTAAATCCTACCACAGGAGCATAGGAATAACAAAGTAAAAGAGAGTGAGCGGCTGCTGCTGTTCTTGTCCTGTAGTGTTTAGAGCTGTTTTCTCAGCACACAATGTGGCTCATTTTGGATGAACAGGTGCATTTTGCAGTAAGAAAATGGAGCTAAATGCTGTATTATGCATCTCAAACAATAATGCATCATTAATTGTAATTTTGTGTTATTTTCAGAATTACCTCAGTTTTGAGTACCCCTAGGGGTGACCCACCTTAAGCAATAGCCAAAATCCTTCTCAAGGTGAAGCTATACAGTCACCCCTGAGCTCAACTCCCTGGTAGCTACTGCACAGAACAGGCAGGCTTAAAGCCAATATGTAAAGTATGTATGCAATTTCAGAACATTAATAACGTCAAAACCCTGCACATAATAAAAATCATACACTAAAATGACAAAAATATAACAAGGGAATTATGTGCATGTCCAGTATCTAGGCACAAGTTAGGGGCAACCTGGAGGAAGTGTGGGTCATTTACAGAAAGCAGGTTCACCCCTTTTGGAAGTTCTACCTTCAGACTTAGCGGCACATTTACTAAACTTTCACCCTACTCCTGAAGTGGAGAAAGCTGACATGCTCCATATTTAGAAAGATATGGAACATTTCTCTTCTCTCCTTACACTGGCTCAGTGTAGTGTAAGTGCACCATAGTGAAAGGGGGTCTGCATTACAGGCAGGATAGATTTTGTTTGGGAAGGAACAAGAACAGTCCTTAGAGGCATAATCCTCTTTCTATGTGTGCAGCAGTATGCACACTTGGAATGAGTAAATAACAATGAGACATGAATATATTTCTCCTTGTTATGCCTCACTGGGGAAGGTGTTGCATTTTGAAGCATTCTCAAGTTTACTAGCTTTAGTAAATCTGGGAATGTGCCAAAACCCATGGGTAGAAGCATGGTAATGCCCACGCTCCAACAATGGAAAGCTTGCAGCTTGATATGTAATATAATGTAATGCAGCATAAGCAGCTGCAATGTGTTGCATTTCTTTACAAAGCCATGCAAAGTGGCACAAATCACCCCTTACATAGCTTTGTAAATATTACTGAAGCATTTGCATTATCCTTGTGTAGCTTTGTGTGACACAAGGATAATGCAAAGGCTTGATAAATCTGGGCTTTAATCCCTAGAATGTAAGTCAAAAGTTCTCAGTGGGGCAGAGCAGCAGGCTTTGGGCAAAGATGGCTTCACGTCATCAGATAGCCGCTGGGCAAAGTCTCTATGTCTATTGACATTTGGCAAGAAAATTATGAGGAAGAGAATTAGAATTTCTGCACCCAAAAAAGGTATCTTGCATGCTGGATACTTTTGACACCTTTCCTGATGAAGATTTGTATATCCACACTGTTTTGGAGGTTGGATACTAACAGTGGGGCAAGGTTGCTGAAGGTAGCTGAAGAGTGCTCCACGAGGCCCGATACCTTATCCGCAAAGCCTTGCATATTTGGATGGGCTGCTGTAGAAATGATTTGAGCAGGAATAACCCAAATCTTCGGTTCACAGACAACACACAGTCATCTTATTGGTCTGGCAGGTTGATACTGGTTCTCTGGAGGTCTACGGAGCCAAAAAGTCCAATGTTTCAGACTATGTTACGATGAGTACACTTTGACATAGCCAAGTGTCTCGGGACTTTGGGGACAGCACTTAGGTGTTAAGCCCATGTGCTGTCCCCAAACGTTCACTGCTGTGGCCAGCAGAAGTGTCCAGCAACAGTGAAGCTTACAGGTCAAGTTGGAACTGGTCAGCCTGGCAGTTGCATCTTGTAGCTTGATGGCAACTGTGATTTCACTCTTAAAAAAACGATGGCCGACCCCACAAAAGCTAGAGAATTTCAAGCATATCTCCCTGCTTCCAGTGGCTTCTAAAATGCTGGTGAAGTTGTTTAATCAACAACTTAACAATTATCGGGATCAGCATGAGTTATTACATCCTTCACAATTGGGTTGCATACAGCCGACAGAGTAATGTAACCCCAGACTACCACACAACTAAAAAGATGACCCGGTCAGAAGGCAGACGGATGCAACACAAATTGAAATGTGAGAACTATCAGAGGACTTCCGTTCTACTGGAACCACCTACGACAAAACAGATCGTACTTATTTATTTAATCCTTGAGAAAGCCCTGGCTTGGGAGCCATAAGGGGGCAAAATACATGTTGCATGAGCTATGTAGAAGTTGTTCTCCATTGTTACATACACAATTAAATATGGATTAAAGTACTAAATGAAGTCCAATTTATATGAGAAACTTTGGAGGATTCTACAATCAAGGATTTCACTAACCAAATACTTAACTATCATGCTATGTGTTGCTCAGGATTACTTTCACCAATTGGGATGCAGGTCTAGACATATTATGGAGATGTCTTTGATGAAAGTTTTAGAAACTATTAAAGAGTATGGCAAAGTATCACCCTTATCCTTTTAGATTTGTTGGTGGCATTCAACACCTTCTTTGATCAAATGCTGCTGGCCAGACTTCCTCTCTGCAGGGTAGGGGGTATGGCCCTGCCATGGATCAAGTATTATCTGGCTTAGAGGACAAGTAGTATCAGTTAAACCCTATCTTCTGTTCTCTAAAAGCCCCAAATGTGGTGTCCTTCAAGGGTCCCCTCTCAGTTTGACAAACTACAATGTGCATATGGCACCTATACCTCTCATCAATGAGGCATTTAGCTTTCATGTTATATCCTATGCGGTTTGACACACAACTTTTTTTTTCATTGGGGACAACCCAATGGCAACACAGTTGCCAGTCTCGTGGGGGCACAGAGGTGGTGGTCCAGCCACCGATGGACTGGCGGTCTAACTGCCCCATTACAAGTCGGGCGGTTCGACCGCCCTAGGGGCTACCGTCAGGGAACCACCATTCACTGGAGATGGTGCAGCAGTCAGAGGCCACATTATGTTTGGCGGGAACTTCACAGTCCCGTTAAGCATATTACAAATTTTCTCTCTGCCGGTGTTGTCATGGAGGTTCCTCCTCCATGTATATTATGGGGGAGAAGAAACAAAGGGGGTACTGCAGGGCCCCCTGTGCCTCCCCCTTCAGTGGAGGCACATAGGGAGGCATAACATGTGCCCCCATGTGTGAATGCACAGCAGTTTCTGCATGGAATGGACGTTCGAGTCCATGCCATGCAAGAACCTTGTTGTGCGATCCTATAGTGGTGCCTTTTTCAAAGACACTGCCCCCTTTGAAAGAGGTACCACCGTGGGACCAGCACACCTGCCAGACCACTTGAAAGTCATAATCTGTTAGGTGGGCCGTAGTGAGTCTCCGCGGTGCGGGGTGTGATGGTGGGGTACATCCGCTCCCACACAGCTGAAACTCATAATCGGCCCCTTTCAGTCCACTTCTTTGTCCGACATACAAGAGGTAGAGTAAGTTCAGTCTTCTAGGCTCTTCTCAGATCTCAGAGAGCAACAGTAAAACCCTTCGATCTGACCGAAGAATCGGCTGTGGAGAATTAGTTTGCTTGACCTGCATATATCCGGTGAGTTTGTTTTGGTTCTTTGTGGATATGGTACCGTTTTGGTTTGTATTTGATACGGTCTTAGGACTGTTTTTGGATAAAAGCATTTGCAATTGCTTTGCCAGGCATACAGTGAACTTGTTTTCTCTTAAGAATGCCTGGGACCAGTATATTATTTTCTTTGTGTTGTCGCTGTTGCATATGCCCGACTGGATAAAGCTCATCCGGCGCCTCCAGAAGGCAGTCCAAATTTTGATATGTATGTGAAGCATGGTTTTGGCCCTATTAAGTTTAGAACATTATGGCACAAATATACGGAGGACAATGCCGAGCTACAGTGGCCATTGACAGGCACTTTTGATGAACAAAAGATTCCATATTTACAGGAACAGTTGTTCAAGAGACGAAGTAGACAGGCTGTGTTTGATTACCTCAGAACGTGGCAGAAAGCAGCTACACAGAGACAATTAAAAATGGAAAAGGATGCGCGAAAAGGGAAGATGAAGACACCGATTCAGATTCAGAAAGCTAAACAGGCGAAGGGAGTTGAATATGAAGATAGGAGATTTTGATTGCATGTTGATATATCGTATTTGGTTCAAGAGGCCTTTGTGGAAGAATTGTTAGACACCCGACCTTTGCCCCCATATGCCCCCCAAAGAATATATCCTACTATCCCTGAGCCATCACAGCCATCTGTTTCAGCAGTTTCCTCTGTCCCTGTATCTACTACTGTTATTTTGACGGCTGTTGCTTCGGCTCCTCCTCCTCCTTCTGTGTCTTCGCCATCTGTGCCAACCGTGACTGTTAGAACTCCTTCCACACCTATTTTCTCAGCTCTTTCTCCTGCAACGCAACCTGATTGTGGCTGTTACTTTTGTTGCGTCTCCCTCTATGGTTCTTAATCCACCGACATTTGCAACTATTGAGACGCTAGTTCATGGATTTGAGGATTGAGGTTTGATGAAATTTAATGAGCGTTTTGGTCCCTTTTGTAGGTTCCGAGGTGGGGAATGAAGAGAAGAAGGTAGTAGCTAATCAGGCCGTGCAGTGGGGTCATATTCCTATTGATAGTGTGGAGGATGTTTGGGATGTGATGAAAGATTATGAACCTTTTATACAGTAACATGCTTTTAAAACATATGTCCTCGACGTTGATTGGCCTTTGGCACCAATATTTTGGGAATGATATGCCACAAATTGTATTCAATATTAGAGACCATGTATATGCCAGTGATATGAACCTAGGCAACGTTTCGGGAATATTACCACATTGGTTGCTTATAGGGGCAAGTTGCATGCAGTGTCTCAGTTTCCGATGTGAGAGGTTCATCCCAAATATCACTCAGAGATACCAGAGTTAACGGATCATTGAGGCAATGGTACTCGGGCGGGGGTGGTGGCACGGTTTCAAGAACAGTGGGTTTATACTCCAAGGAAGGGGAGTGAGGTTTTATCGCTAAATACTCAATCTGCCCGATCCTAGAAAAAATCCTACTGCTTATTATAAGGAATTGACTGAAGCCGCATCTTCAACTGTAATGACTTTTGTTGATATTGAAATGTTTTTTGCTCTTCTTGTTCTGGTTGATATTTGGAGGCAGGTTCATATTCAAGATCATGTTCCAGAGTTGGGTGGTACTTGGGATCAAATTAATGCATGGGATCAGGAGAGAAAGCCAGGGCATAAGGCACAAGCAGAGATATTAGCTTTGCCAGGTCGCTTTTTTACATATATGCATTCTCTTATTCCACCAAGGAAAGTAGATTGGGATAAGTTGATGGCTTGTCGACAAAACAAAGATGAGAGTGTGTCTGATGTTTACCTCAATTTGAAGATACATTTTTGGATTACAGTGGACAGGTATTGTCTATTGTTCAGATGTTTGTCAACAGATTTGTTTCTAACATGCTTCCTGAAATTGAGACTCGTTTACAGGCTTCTGAAAGTACTTTGTCCACCTCTTCCCCTTCTGTTATTTTGAATATGGCCCAATAATATGAACATTTGGATAATGAGGAGAAAGAGAGGACAGAGAAAAAGTGTAAGAATTTGAAGAAGAAGGTGTTGTTGCAGCAGGTATTTAGAGGGAATGCTAGAGGACGTGATGGTCTTGCCCAACAACTTCCACGTACTATTAGGCAGCAAAACACAAAGCCTCTTGGGCCAAATCAGTTTGCGTATTGTAAGGAAGAGGGTCATTGGCATAGCATGGGTTGCGTGCTTTTGCAGAAGGTGGCGGTCCCTAGAGGACGAGGTTCTCATGGACGGGGACGTGGAGTAGGTGGGGCTGATAGGGCTCAGAGCGCTGCGGCCTCACAGGGTCGTTCTGATAATTACTTTGATGAGCCTCATGATGAACAGTATTACCATGATCTTTATGATATGGAAGAAGTGACGGAAATGTCTTGCAGCTATGACAGCCATGGACAGAGTGGGGGACCAGTTCAGATCCCTGTAGACCAGAGTGTGGCAAAATATTCTGTTTCTCGAAACATGGTCCCTGGGACGGCTCTATCTGGCCAAAATAATGTTTTGGTAGCTTTTTTCAGGTGCAGCGGTTGTGAGCCCCATTTCAAGAACTCTTGCATTGACTATTGGTCCTTTTACAGTAGATTCACAATTTTTGTTGACATTTAATTATGGTGAAGATTTGATGGGTTTGGACTTGTTGAAGAAATTGCATGCTACTATTTATTTTTCTCCGGAAGGCGTTTATTTGATGATGGGCCCAAATGCGAATACTAAACAGTGTCTTTTTCTCCCTCTTGCTACAGAATTTGCTAACATACCATCCACTTTATGGGCGACGGCTGATACAGATGTGGGATTGCTGCAAATACCGCTGTTTTCAATTCAAGTAAAAGGCAATGCTATTCTGCCTCATATTCTCCAGTATAAAATACCAGAGGCAGGAGAGTGAGCTTTATTGTAAATTATTCAGGATTTGATTAAGAAAGGAGTGGTTGAGGAGACATGTGCCAATATTTGTAACAGTCCCATTCTTCCAATTCTTAAATGGCCACCCTCAGGTTCTCCTGATGATCAGGAAGATGTTTATCATTTGATTTGCGAGAAGTTAACAAAATAGTGGTTCCCCAGTTTCCAGTGGTCCCAGACATTACTACTCTCCTGATGATACATGCAGATAGCAGGTACTTGTTTGGGTTTACACTAGCTGGCAGACGTTTTAGGTTCTGTCAAGCTCCTCAGGTCTATACTGAGATTTCAAGTATTTACAGTCAGGCTTTAAAGAGTCACTGAAATTCCCTTTCGCTTTCTACAGGTAATGTGTTGGTGTAGTATGTTGACAATCTCCTTATTACTTCTGATACAGAGCAGGGTTGTAAAGATAGTACAGTTAAGTTATTGTTGCATTTGGCTCACATGGAAATAAAGTTTCCCTTTCTAAATTTCAGTATTGTCGACAGGAGGTCACCTGTTTAGGTCACCTACTGTTGCAGGAGGGTAGGAGGTTGACCCTGGAGTGCACCAGTACCATTGTTAAAATGCCAGTTCCACAGACTCAGATAAGATGTGGGCGCTTTTATTGGTTGCACTTCCTACTATCGATAGTGGATACCTAATAATTCCTTACTAATCAAACACTTGCTTACACTAACAATGAAAGACGTGCATGAGCCTTTGCCTTGGACGCCTGAATGTCAGCAGTCTTTTGAGCAATTGAAAACTGTGCTTTGTTTGGCTCCAGTACTCAATACCCTAATTATAACAAATTGTTTGTGTTGTATGTTCATGAGATGGCTGGTTGCGTGCTTTCTGTGTTAACACAAAGATTTGGAGATAAGCAATGGCTGAGTGCTTATTTCTCTGCTGGCCTTGATCCAGATGCTGGTTCCCTCCCGAGTTGTCTAAAAGAGGTCCCGGCCGTGGTCACTTCGATCAGACAATCATTTAGACTTGTGCTTGATACTTATCTCACAGTCATGGTACTGCATGCTGTGGATACACTTTTGAATAAGACGAAGACACAGCACCTCGCTAGTGCATGCCTTACTGGCTATGAATTGTTTGCTAAACATATCACGATCAAAAGATGTGCCTCTTTGAGTCCTCTACTTTCCCTTCCTCTCCTGTTGTTTCATACCTCTCTGAATCCAGCCATGTTACTGCCCCTCCCTTCTGAGAGTGATGAAGTCGACAAAAATGACTGTGTTTTCTGGACGTAGGAAGAGACGAAAGGATGGGTAGACTTGACCGATGTTCTCTTTTCTAACCCACAAGGGGAACTATATATATATATATGGCTCTTGTTTTAAATTACCAGATGGAACTACAACCTATGCTCATGTTATTACTACACTGTGTACAGTAGTAGAGACATCACGGGTCCCTTATTAGTCGGCTCAGGCAGCTGAGCTTGCTCCCTGAGCTTGTGAATTGAGTGAGAGACTCATTGTCAATAATAATTCTGACATCCAATTTGCCTTTGGGTTTGCGCATAATTTTGGGTGACTCTGGGCTGAGATAGGGTTTCTTACTTCCCATGGTACAAAATCCAGCATGGGCACCTTATATTGTGGCTTATATCTGTTTTGACACTCCCCAAGAAATTGCCTATAGTGAAATGTAACGCCCACTGGAAGATCACTGATGATGTGGGTAGGGGAAATGCTTTTGCAGATCAGACAGCTAAGGAAACGGCTCGGACAAAGAAGAAAAGGTAGGTTGCTCCCACTCTGCACAATACCGCCTGTGTGTCCCTGCCCCAGCTGCTGCTGCAGTGGAAGTTTGAGGCCCTCCACCTGCGCCTCATCCCCGGTGGCCAGTGGTAGGCCATAGGTAGGTTTGTTCATCCTCTCCTTTATTGCTTTTATTGTATTGCCTGTATTTTCATTGTTGTGTCTTTGACTGCTGTTGTCTGTCTTCCCCCGCTGCCTGTATGTGGTCCTTGCCCCTTTTTCTTCCCTCTGTTCCCCTTGCTGTCCCCGTGCTCTCTCTGCCTGGTCTTTCCTTCTGCACCCCTCGCTGCCCCCGTGTCCCTGCCCGGTTTCCCTTCTGTTCTCCTCGCTGCCCCCGTGCCCCTTTTGCCTTCTGTTTCACTTGTTTTTTGTGCCCGTCTGCCTTCTGTGACACTCTTTTTTCCCTCATTTTTGTGCCTCTTTAGCCTTCTATTCCACTCGTTTTTGTGCCCTTCTGCCCTCTGTGCCACTTGTTTTTCCCTCGATTTGTGTGCCCTTCTACCCTCTATTCCACTAGTTTTTTGTGACCTTCTGCCCTCTGCTCCACTCTTTTTTTGTGTTTTTCTACCCTCTCTGCCACTCGTTTTTCCCTTGTTTTTGTGCCTCTATTGCCTACTGTTCCACTTGTTTTTGTGCCCTTCTGCCCTCTGTGCCACTCGTTTTTCTCTCGTTTTTGTGCCCTTCTGCCTTCTATTCCACTTGTTTTTTGTGCCCTTCTGCCCGTTCCACTCGTATTTTTGTGCCCTTCTGCCCTCTGTGCCACTCGTTTTCCCTCGTTTTTGTGCCCTTCTGCCTTCTGTTCCACTCGTTTTTTGTGCCCTTCTGCCCTCTGTGGCACTTGTTTTTCTCTCGTTTTTTGTGCCCTTCTGCCTTCTGTTCCACTTGTTTCTTGTGACCTTCTGCCCTCTGTTCCACTTTTTTTTTTGTGCCCTTCTGCCCTCTATGCCACTAGTTTTTCCCTCATTTTGTGCCCCTTTTGCCTTCTATACCCTTGTTTTTTGTGCCCTTCTGCCCTCTGTTCCAATCGTTTTTTGTGCCCTTCTGCCTTCCGTGCCACTCGTATTTCCCTTGTTTTTGTGCCCCTTTTGCCTTCTGTTCCACTCCTTTTTTGTGCCCTTCTGCCCTCTGTTCCACTTGTTTTTTTGCCCTTCTGCCCTCTGTGCCACTCATTTTTCCCTCGTTTCTGTGCCCCTTTTTCCTTCTGTTACCTTTGTTGTCCCTTACCGCCCTCGCCGCTGCGTCCCCTGTTGCACCGCCCCCCCCTGACTGCCCACTGCCTATTTGCTGCCCCCGCCTCCCAGCTGCCCCTCTCTCCCACCTCCTCATATAGGCCAGCCGCTGAGCGGTAAGGAGAGCGACCCTTGACCCTACACGGTAGGTCGCTCCCCCTCCGCACAGCAC
This sequence comes from Lissotriton helveticus, assembly GCF_964261635.1. Lineage (NCBI taxonomy): Eukaryota > Metazoa > Chordata > Amphibia > Caudata > Salamandridae > Lissotriton > Lissotriton helveticus. Next base: position 62,995,386 of record NC_136062.1, read on the forward strand.
TGCCTGTGTGTCCCTGCCCCAGCTGCCGCTGCCGCTGCTGAGGAAGTTCGAGGCCCTCCACCACCCACAGGCTACCACCTGTGCCTTATCCCTGGTGGCCAGTGTTAGGTCGTAGGTAGGTTTGTTCATCCTCCTCTTTATTGCTTTTATTGTATTGCCTGTATTTTCATTGTTGTGTCTGTGACTGCTATTGTCTGTTTTCCCCCGCTACCTGTACGTGGTCCGTGCCCCTTTTTCTTCCCTCTGTTCCCCTCGCTGTCCCAATGCTCTCTCTGCCCGGTCTTTCCTTCTGTACTCTTCGCTGCCCTCGTGTCCCTGCCCGGTTTTCCCTTCTGTTCCTCTCCTTGCCCCCGTGCCTCTCTGCCCGTTCTGCCTTCTAATCTTAGCTGCCCCTGTATTTCTGTATTCTGTATTATGCCTCCGTACCAGTCGTTTTTCTGGTATTTCAGTACCCTTTTTGCCTTCTGTGCCACTCATTTTTTTCCTCGTTTTTGTGCCTCTCTTGCCTTATGTTCCACTCGTTTTTTGTGCCCGTCTGCCCTCTGTTTTACTTGTTTTTCTTTGCCCTTCTGCCCTCTGTGCCACTCATTTTTCCCTAGTTTTGTGTGCCCTTCTGCCTTCAGTTCCACTTATTTCTTGTGCCCTTCTGCCCTCTGTTCCACTCCATTGTTTTGTGCCCTTCTGCACTCTGTGCCACTCGTTTTTCCCATGTTTTTGTGCCCCTTTTGTCTTCTGTTCCACTCCTTTTTTGTGCCCTCTGCCCTCTGTTCCACTCGTTTTTTGTGCCCTTCTCCCCTCTGTGCCACTCATTTTTCCCTCGTTTCTGTGCCCCATTCCCCTGATTGCCCACTGCCCATTCGCTGCCCCCACCTCCCAGCTGCTCCTCCCTCCCAACTTCCCATATATGCTGGCCGCTGCACGTCGCACCCCGCTGGCGCACCAAGGGCGCGCCTAAGGCAAGCCCGTCTGCGCCCTTCCACGCCTGGACTGCGTCCAGTGCCAGAACACCTGGCGACAGCACCCGCCATGACGACCGCCGCCACTACAACACGTTTATTTAAAGAAGATCAGTGGCTCTTGTGGAATAGATATTTGATAATGATTTATAGAAAGGACATAAAATACATATATTAGAACAGGGGTTTACGTGAGATGTCCAAGAGAAAGAACTGCAAATACACCGGTATATTTGTTCAATATGTTATATTAGAAACATTGAATTGTAGTAAGTAGTTTCATACATAAAACAAACATTATTTACAGTTGTGTAGGGTGTCCCAAGTGAAAATATGAACCAAAGCATTAGAATAACATATGTGACAAAATATGTGTAAGGTTTCAATAGTTTGTTGTTTCACAAAAGTGACCACTGTCTTTCATCCAATTATATACCATCTATACAATCATAGAATGCTATTCTCAAAGGTTCGCTTTTCTCAATTGTCAATGGCGTTTCGACCCTAGTATGGTTGTAGGGTCTCATCAGGATCTATGATGTGGGTCATCTGGGAAGGAGAGAAATATATGTGTTTTAGATTCTAATATGGGGGTTGGGTACTGTTTTAGGAGTATTTTGGGTCAATTGTCAAATTTACCTGACTTCCAGGAGTACTAGATTACTGAAGGTGTGCGTGCAAATCGTGTAAAGGTGAAATAAAAGTACTCACTAGACAAAGGTAGGTAAAATACAAAGTACAAAATCCAGGTTAGGGCATGTAGGAAGGCAACAGATTGTAATTGGATGGTGGGAAAGGTGTCTGTAACGCTGTTCTCATGTCAGGCAATCAATTCACTTACCCCTAATGAGGGTGTCGGTCTAGCGATTCTGGGGGGCACAATGGCTCTCCTCTCCTTTTAAGAAGCCGTGGCCCGGCTTCTTACAGTTTGACAATTTTTGTTTCATTTGCGGGTGCTCATGGGCAGTGACCGCGTGTCCAGGGTAATTTTTGTATAAATATAATGAGGATTCTGTGATTAGCTGACGGGTATATTGTCATCAAGGTTAATTCAATTAATTATAGTAAAAACGTTGTGGCCTCCCCAGTAATCTCCTGTCAAATTAATGGTAGTCTTCAGGAAGTCAGCCCAAAGTGGTGACTCGTTACTACCAATGTTTTAATCAATTTAATTCAGGGAGACCCAGGGTGATTGAGCTCCTATCCTGGTCAAATATAGTCAAAGTTGGGTTGGTTATCGCCCGTTACAGGGTTTTAACCACCCATTGTGGATAATTTCATCCCTTGTCATGATAAATTAACATGCAGGACCCGTGGGTTAAGCAGTTTCAAAAAGCGGGGGATTGTAATGTGACCAGCTATTCTCATTTCTTAAGAATTATTTAAAATCCCTGGAGGCCACAATTCTATCGCGGGGTGATTCTGTACATCATTCACATACCTTAAGATGATGGCTGGAGCAGGACTGCATCATTATTTAAGCTGTCTGATGCCGGAGGTTCTAGCCGGTATCGCCGCAGTGTGCACGTCGTCCGGCATGTAGCGCTGCGGTTGCATGGTGTGACGTAAGCAAGATTTGTTTACGTACATGGGCAGCCTGATTGCCGACTGCTAATGTCATGCTGTCTCTATTGGGTTTATGGTAAATACTGTGTGTTGGCAAAATCTTAATCACGCATTTCAGATACAAGTGGAAGGTCATATTTACATTGAGGTGTACATCATGGAGATTACAACACCAGCACTCTGCACACTCTCAACTCCGGAGGGAGCCACACCTGCTTCAAGGCTGCCCCGAAACACACACACGGCCCTTCACCTGCCGGAACTGCAGCTACACCAGCCTCAGAGCCGACAAACCACCTGCCAAGAAAGACCCCAACCACCTCCGATGCGCACTACTGAACACCCGCTCCGCACGCAAGCATGCCGTCGAGCTCTGGGACCTGCTCGACACAACATCCCCGGACGGCGCCTTCCTGACAGAGACCTGGTTTAAAAACTCCTCTGCACCCGACATCACCATAGCCACCCCAGACGGCTACAAGATCACCCGCAAAGACCGCACCAACGGAGTCGGAGGAGGAATCGCCATCATCCACCCACAAGAACAGCATCAGGGTCTCGACTAGCACCGACAACGCGCTCAGTCTCCCAGTTCAGCAACTTCATCGCTGACTTGATCAGCATGCAGGAACTGACATCCACCGACTACATCTTCCTTGGAAATCTGAACTTTCACCTTGAGAACAACAACAACAACAACTCCACAACCCTGATCGATAACCTCGCCAACTTCCGACTGAAGCAACTCGTCACAACGCCCACCCACATGCTCAACCCCATCTTCTCCTCAAGCCTGCACGTCTCCATCAGCCACACCACCAAACTGCTCTGGACCGACCACCATTGCATCCACTTCGCCTTGCAGAAACCCACCACAGATCTTCCCCCGCTGCTGGAGCAAATTCACCGAATACTAACTACACGCAAACCTCACTCTCAGACCACCCGTCGCACCCTCCAACACCGACGATGCTGCCCACAGTCTCAGATGCTGAATCGAGGACTGAGCCAACACCCTCGCCCCGCTGAAACCCCCCCACAGAGACACCAGCAAGAGGGCCAGCTCGTTCAACCCCGACCTCCTAGCCTCCAAGCAAGCCTGCCGGGAACTGGAGAAGAAATGGCACAGTGAGCAAACTCCAAACAGACACGCAGCACTCAAGGATGCCATCCGCAACCACCACCACCTCATCAGGGCGGCCAAGAGGACCTCCCTCAAAGACCGCCTCGACAACAACGCACACAATAGCAAGGAGCTCTTCAACATCATGAAGGAACTCTCCAACCCCAGCTCCAACACCGATTTTCCGCCGTCGCAAGCCTTGTCCTACTCCCTTGCCACCTTCTCACACCACCAGATAGCAGACATCCACGAAAGGTTCAACACCCAGACAGCCCCAAAAGACAGCAACACAACAGACACACCATTGACCATGACCCCCTGCTAGCCTGGACCAGCGTGAGCATCGATGACACCATCAAGACCATGCGCACAATCCACTCCGGCTCTCCGTCGGACCCATTCCCGCACCACTTCTTCAACAGAGCAAGCAGCTCCATCGCACCCCACCTGGACAATGTCATCAATCTCTCCCTCGACACCGCGACCTTCCCAGAGATCTGGAAACACGTCGAGATCAACGCCCTACTCAAAAAACCTAAGGCAGACCCAAGAGACCTCAAGAACTTCCGGCCCATCTCTCTGCTCTCCTAACTGGCCAAGGTCATCGAGAAAACTGTCAACAGACAGGTAGCCCACTTTTCCTTTTGAGGTCCTCCAAAGGGATTGTATAGAATTAGAAAAATGCCATAATCTGAAGTTTGTTTTGGTGGTTGTCTGTGCATGTAGTATATGGGTTGAAGCTTATCCCACCAAAGACAATACAGCCATTATGACTGCAAAGGTACTCCTAAAGAAGTTATTTCCTTATTTCGGCTTGCCCCGTCTGATCTGGAGTGATAACGGAAGTCATTTTAATGCTAAAGTGATTCAATTGAATTGTCATGGTCTATGCATAAAGCAAAAGTTTCATGCTGCTAATCATCCACAGTCAGCAGGTTCGGTTTGAGAAGTACATCAGTACTCTCAAGCTGGCAAAGATTCAGGAGACCACAGGGTTAAAATGGCCAGTTGCTTTAATATTAGCTCTTTTGTCAACCAGAACAGCACATTCTAGGACAGGATTGTCACAGTTCGAATTTGTGTTTGTATGCCCGGCAAATGTCTGGGCCATTCCGCGAGCTCTGTGCTTCTCTGACATTGAGTATATTTTGTTGACTGACTATCTTGGCCAGTTAACTGAATGTTTATGTTCTATCCACCAACAGGTCCGGGATTCCCTGCCTCCTACGCCAGAGGGACCCAGCCATGACATTCAGCCTGGCGACTATATGATAATCTGAAATTTTCAACAGAAGAAAAGTTTAGAACTGCGTTGGAGGGGGCCGGAGCAGGCCCTGCTAGCAACTTGTACAGCAGTAAAGGTCGCTGGCCGTAAGAACTGGATTCATGCGACTCATTGTCGCAGGATTCCTCTACCCCTGCCCTACAACCAGTGGGTGAAGGATGGAATATGAGGCTCTGAGTGTGAGACTGTGCCTTGGTTTGTCCCCTTCAGTGATGCCAAGCTGACCTGGACGAAAACGGATGAGGAGAATGATGATGTGCTGAATGTAGCTGTTCCTCTGGAAATACAGGCTATCCAGGAGCCTCATTTTGTTGATCCTTCTTTGCCTGGAGTCACTAGGTACAATTTGCCCCCTCGGCTGGGGGACAGTGCACTAAAACAGAAGAAATATTAGATAGGGATGGACCGTGTAAGTCAGGGTGTACTTTGCTATAGTACCAACAGAGTTAGTTTATGGTGAGTTTTGTGCAATGCTTGAACATTGGACAGGATTAATATAAGTACCCCCCTGGGGATACATTGTCTTACTCCATGTGGGAATAGAAGCTTAGGAAGGAGCAAGCTCCACCGCCGGTGCTCAAGTGCACCAACGTATTGAAGAACAATAGGAGCCTGTACCAGTAAGGTTCTGACGGACACTGGGAATCTTGTCTCCTCCTTTTTTTCAATTTTTCACCATGTACCTGCTTAGCAGAATGGTTGTTGAGGAAGAGCAGCCAGTTATTCCCCCAGTTTACATAAATGTATTTTAGTCCACAAAGAAAAAGGTAATATGTGCTGTTTTTGTGGTTGTGCTGCTGCTGACTTTGATTGGAGTATCATGCTTTTTGCATAAGTGATTTCATTTGAGATGTCATAAGTGATATCATCAGTGATGTCACTGACCATGTCATGAATGCTGAAATATGTGACATCATCACCAGTGGATTGCGGGCCCAAGAGTTACAGTTAGTACAACTAAATATAATAGAGGAAATTCAATGGTTTTGTACAAGTGAAATGTCCAGCTAACTATAACACCCCTGAAACCTTTGATTTTGATCCTTTTTTTTGCTCATTGCAGACCTGATTCACCTCATAATTTTCAAAATAGCAACAGATCCACCTTCTTCATCTGATTCTGAAGAGTCCACCACTCAGGAATTTGTTCCAGAACCTTCCCCTCCAGATAGGTATTCATCTATTGTGTGGAAATGTTTCACATTCCCAGCTGGACTAAATAAGGGCAATGCGACCAAAGTAACATGCAAAATCTGCAAAGCTATCCTCTCTAGCGGAAATCCGAACAAAAAATACTCGTTTGGGACTGTGAGTATGAAGAAGCATTTGCAGACACACCATCCAGTCAACTGAGCACGAGAGGAGATGAGAAGACAACATCAAAATGCTCCTGCACCACCAGCTGTACCAAGCACATCTGGGACAGCACCATCATCTTCTAGTTCAGCACCAGATATATGTCCCCAATTTGCACGAGTCAGGATAAATTGTGTAAAATGCGGACGTCTCATTGCTTCTGGTGAGCAATCAGTGGATCTTGTTTGTCGGGCTATTGACAACCACCATTGTTAGTTTTTTTTTCTTCTTCTCATAGTTTTTGGTTCTGTTGATCCTGTTTCCCTGTTTAAAAAAAAATTAAAAAAATTGTTAAAATAAATACAAAAAAATAGAAAACTACCAAACAAAAAAAAGTTCTTGTCAGAACTACCTACTCTGGTTAAAAAAAGAGCTACACTTGTATGCTAGTTTGTGAAAGTTTAGATGTATGTATATGTAGTGCACAATTGACTAAAATAATACATTTTAATGTGTGGTGAATACATAAGTGCAGAACTATAAGAAAATGCTGCAGCATGACACTGTGAACTATTTACCTACAGCATGCTGCGCTATTTCCGAAGCACAGGAATGCAACATTTGTACATACATATGTTGCAAGTTTGTGCTTCCCTCTGTACAGCTGCTTAAACTGCAGCCATGTGGTGACACATGCACCCTTGTACCATGGTGGAAGGATGCGCATCATGCGAAGATTGTTTTTATGCAGCAAGGGACACTTTACTGCACAAAAACAATCAGAAATTGTATTTTTTTACCATCAATATACGCAGTGCATTGTAGCATATATTGTAAGTAAAAAATGAGGAGAAGTGAAAAAGATTCTCCTTGTTGTGCTTTGCTACATCAATTGGAGGATGGTGCACCATTCACAAACATGGCCAGATTTATAATTTTTTATAAAACTGGATATATGTCTTGTTCTATGACTGTTCTGTGCAAACACACACAGCAACACCTATAGAACACCTTTTCAACGGAAAGTGCTGTCTATGATGAAATTATCTTGACATGGAAAACAAAAAGTATATAGAATGTGTTTTTTCTCACCTTGCAATTAAGAAAGAGAGTTAAAAGCTAGGCCAATTCTTATTATAGGAGTACATTTTTGTACTACTAACAGAGAACAAGATACATTTATAAGTACTTATGTTTTACGAAACTTATAGCACATATTTATATATGACTGAAGAGAAGGGATGGGGCCTACTGTTACATGTAAAAAAACACTCAGTGACGTGCTTTAAGTTGAATAGTTTTATTTCTTATCATTGTAAAAGTACCAGGACCTACAAGACCACCATATGTCTCTATTCTGTACTATACCATGTATCTTGTAGTCAGGTGTTCTGAAGCTGTCTCCTATTTGATACCTGTCTACAATGGAATTCTCTGGCACAAATGTAGTCCATCAATCTCCCATTTTCTCAACTGTGTGCAAACACAGTCCATTGTGCATTTTAAGACTTACTTAACCTTACCTCCGCGCTATTACAACTAAAATGCTACACATTTTATTCAGTTGATTTTTTATAATGTAAAACATAGTAAATACTATATTTTAGAATTAGGATCTGTAAAAGAAAAGACAAAATAGTTATAACATGTAATAATACATTTTTAACAGCACAGCATAATTTTAACATTTTACAAAGTAATTTCTTTGCCTTTTTTGCTGTTCTCAGAATATATTGAATTTCACTACAAGCAGTAATTTCAATCGTACTCATCACGTAACAGTGGGCAAAAAAAACCCCAATCAATTAGATTGTTAAAAAACAACAACAATCCATCCACACTTAAACACCAGATAAAACAAATCACAAATATATAAGATGATTACTGCTAAGAAAATGTTATAGCTAAAATGTAAATGTTGTTGGTTAAAATTATACACCGAGACAATATGCAACAAAATGTCCATAATTCAAATAAATACCTTTCCCTGAGGCCAAATTGATTTGTGCAGTCATTTATATGTAAATTGTCCAATGGTAATTCCACTAAATCATAATAATAAATTCCTCAGAGGCTGAATTATCTTCCTAAAACTTTGGCTTTAAAAGTATTAGAGGAATTTGGTAATTCGAAAGGCAAACGTTGTTTGAAAACCAACTCAGCATCATTACAAAGAGTCCAGCCTTTGCTACTTTTTAGATAGGCAGTGTAATGTCCAGATGTTGTTGAAGGACCATTGTGGAAAATTATTGCTATTGCTACAAAAGTCCTTCCTGATATTGATAGTTGAGTAGCTACAAAATGTTTTATTAAAGTGTCCAGTTTTCTTCCGTCAGCTGTACAACGTTGCATGATTAAAATTATATATTGTTCAGATATTGTATAAATAATGTTGATAACAGTTCTGATTTGCATTGGCTACACTCCATGTTTTGATTTACAGGTTTAACTAATTTATTGAAAGACACTGATTTACTGTCCTGTAATGTAAAATATATGAATCTTTCAGTGTCTATGTTAGTGCTACTTGTAGACATACAATTTTCACATTGATGATCCCATTTATAACACAGGCCAAAAATATTCTCTATGTCTACACCTTCATTTTCCAATACAGTAAGCATACACATTAGAAATTTCTGAGAATTTCTTTGGATATTTTGAGTAAATTGTGTAGAACCAGAACATACTTCCAAAAGATTACGAACATCGGAAACGGTTTGTATTTTACTTGTATCAGTTCTTAATTTTTGCAAGAAGCAACAAAAATTTTGTTCCCAAATCTCCATAATTTGCTGTTGCAAAGCTTCAACAAAGAAAACATTGACCACTACATTAGCATAGCAGTTGACACCAGAACTATTTTCAAACTGATAACCAACAATCTCTTGAACAGTGTCCTTTTTCTTTTTGCTTGCAATCATACCATTATCTTGTTTTTCCCTTCTCTACACCTTCAGTACAGATATTCTCATACCTTCTTTTTCAACCAACCACATGCTTTTCAAATACAGGATATTACCCTACATTGGGAGCATATGTTCTTCTTAACCTATTATACTCTTTGACACAGTTTGCATTTGCAGTAACCTTTGTATCATCAAAATCAATCAAAAACAAATCAGATAATGTTCTGACTCGCGACAAAGCAACATATGCCATACCCTCTTTAAACACAGTATTTCGAATGTTCATCAAAGCACTGTCAACACTTAAACCTTGAGATTTATGAATAGTCACTGCATATGCCAAAGAAACTGTAAAATGTTTTCTACGGGCATATAAATCTTTAACAAGCAAAAAACAAACTGAACAATGACCAATTTGTTTAACTTCTACAATCTGATCAAATTTAATTATTAAAAACTCAATACCATCTTTATTCTGATAATTAACAAAATCCACAACTTTACCCATTGCTCCATTAACTAAACCTTTTTCTATGTCCAAATTACGCCTTAAAATGACTCGACAGTTTCTACATGCATATAGATTCTTTTCGAAACCAGCAGTTTTAGATATTGATTTTTTTAAAGAATCCAATTTTGTGTTCAAATTTTCTGTCAAAATAATAGTGATTCCTTCATGCTCTATCTTATCGATGGCTTCCATTTGTATTATTTCTTCATTTTCCAGTTTCAAAAGTTTTTTGTTGAATATACAACACTTACGCAGTGTTGGCATTAAGCCGATTACAGATTTGTTTTCTGCAATTTTCATATATATTTTCTCAGGAAGTACATTTTCATTTGGAAACAAATTGGAAAGTAATCGAGTCTGCAAAGCTTGTTTGCCATGTTCAGTCAGTAGTCCAAGTCAGTAGTCCAATTCTTATATCTTGGAGAATAGTTCCATAATCAACATCATTTGCTTGTAGCATATTTGTAAGGAGTTCTTTGTATTCAAAATATGACCAAATAAACAGTACCCAGAGACTTTCTGGTGTCTTCATGCGCAGGTGTTTTAAATACTGGTTGTCCTTTTATAGGAGTCAGTTGCAGTAGCTCTCCAAAAACGATGACATGTTTTCCTCCACATACCACGTCGTACTCTGTTATAAGAATTTGCTGCTTTCCTAAATGCACAAAGGCAATCATTAAGTTTGAGACCATGCTTACCTCATCACTATTGAGAAGTTTCATTTTCTTAAAGACTCTTGAAACTTCACAACAAGCTTCTCCAGATAGCTTGTGGTATTCCATTTTTGTTTTCATGCTCCACAGATAGCATTAGTAAACAATGTAATGTAATTCCTTTGATGTTGTGGGCTGCCAACCCAGTTAAAGCAGTGACAACACAGGACAAATGCCACTCAGTTCTTTTCTGTAGATAACTTGTAATTACTTTCATCAAAAAACTTTTTCCTGTTCCAGCTTCTCCACTCATGTACATACGGATGGGTTGAAATGACATGCATGAGCACTATTTCTTTTAATGAAGTAATCCATGGTCAATCTGTTGTCTCACTTGTCATATATTTGTTTCTGTTCAACATTTAATTGTTCTTCCAAGTTTCCTAATTCCATAATATCTTCTTGAGCTGGATGCATTGCTGTTTCCACCTCATTCATGGCAGTTTCTGCTTCATTTTCAAACATTGGTTGTCCTAGTGGATCTTGATCAGCGCAGCAGAACTTTGACTGTCTTGACAACTGTCTCTAGCAATTTCAGCTGGAATTTTAGCTTCTTGATCAATTTCATCATTTAACATTTTCACATAATTTGCAAAAGCACTGCATTGTATGCTATCTTTACAAGCATAAAGGAATCTTCATAGCTCTGGAAATCTCCAAGTAATTCTAGATCTGAACGCCATGGTTTGAATAGTTGTGAAAGAGCTAAATAGTAAAATTCCCTTTTCAGAAAGACACACATTCACTGGATGAGGTCATCAGTGATGTCATTTGAGATGTAATCAGTGATGTCAGGAGTGATGTCACTGACCATGTCATGAGTGATGTATTGCGGTCGCGTGAGTTATAGTTAGCTGAACTAACTATAACGGGGGAATTTCAAAGGTTTTGTATGAGTGAAATGCCCAGCTAACTATAACAAGTGTGAAACCTATGGTTTTTTCAGTGAATTTCTAACGTTTTTTAAATGCTAATTCCTAACTTTAACGTGTGTGAAACCTATGGTTTTTTCAGTGAATTTGCAAGGTTTTTTAAATGCTAATTCCTAACTATAACGTGTGTGAAACCTATGGTTTTTTCAGTGAATCTGCAAGGTTTTTTAAATGCTAATTCCTAACTAGAACATGTGGGAAAACTATGGTTTTTTCAGTGAATTTGCAAGGTTTTTGAAATGCTAATTCCTAACTATGACGTGTGTGAAACCTTTGGCTTTTTAAGTGAATTTCAAAGGTTTTTAAAATGCAAATTTCTGTATCAATTTTTATATTTTTTATATATTTATTTTTCCACAAACTGCCTTTTTATGTTGTAATACATTTACTGTATCCTGTAATATGCAACGGCACAGCTACTTTTTATGATTTGGATAAAGTTGAACAGTATAGTCTACATCTTCAATCAACATATAAGCACTCAAATATGTTATTTAACTTTTTTTTTGTTTTTTTTCCTAACGTGCGCGCAACATGCGCGCACTTCGCAATTTTTGTAAATTTTTTTTGCCATTCCGGGTCCGTCAGGGACCCCCAGAGAAGGCCTAGGGGGTCTTTACCCTGCCTCCTTTTCACGTTTTTAAAAGTATTTACGAAAATCGGGTAAAACGTCATTCATATGCGACGGTCGTGCTACGTGCGCGCGACCGTGCGCACACGTAAAGTCATGTGAATAGAAAACAACACTTTTGATTGGTTTATACTAGTTTCTTTTCCAGAACCTTCAAAAACCCTACCCACTTCCCTCACTATCTCTTTCACTTTTCTGGGAGAAGGATCTTTGCTGATTTGTTCCAGCTTTTTTGGCAAAATGGGAGAGCAACAGCAGCCACAGTATACATCATCATCTGACTCAGATGTGGAGTTTGTTGAAGAGCAGCCACGTGGTAAGAAGATCAAGGAGTCCTTTATCTGGAACTTTTTCACCTTTCCAGAGGGGCAGAAGAAAGTAAATGCACCGAAGGTCACCTGCAAAATCTGTGGTAGTGTGCTTTCTAGAGGATACCCAAAGAAACACTACTCTTTTAGTATACACACAATGATTAGGCACGTGAAAAATTTGCATCCTAATAACTATACAAGGGCATCTACCCAAGCCCTTGCAGCGAACCCTCCAGCTGCTGTCCCCAGCACTTCATCTGCAGGAGCATCTCCTTCATCGACGGCTCTGAATGTCTGGTCACTTTTCGCCAATGTCCACCTCCGATGCAACTTCTGAAATGAGATTCTTTGTTACGGGGAGCAGAGTCTTAACTTAATGGAGCTGAAGATTACCCAGCACACATGCTCCCGCCATTAATTTTTTTCATTTAATAATTTCTGTTCCTGTTGAGCAGTTTTTTGTTGCCTGTTTTTTATTTTTGTTCTAAAAAATCCCAAAAATATATAAAATTGTTAAACAACTACAAATAAAATACAAAACAAAAAAGACAAAAAAAACAGTTCTTTTCAGAACTAACTTCTCCAAGAACAGCTATATCTCTTATATACTGTGTCATACTTTTTTTGAATGAATGTGTAGTGTATAAATGAATGACTGAAATGACTGAGTGAAGGGGAGGAAGGGACTGATGGAATGAGTGAGGAAAGAATAGTATGGTGAGTGAGGAAAGGGTAGTCAAAGAGTGACTGAAAGAAGGGGACTAAGTGTAGGGGAGTGAAGTAAGGGGAGAGAAAGAGTAAGGGAAGGGCAGTAAGGAAAGGAAAGTGAAGGAGGAGGAGTGAGAAAAGGGGAGCATGGAACGGAGACAGGGAAGGGGAGTAAGAGATGGAGAGGGAGAAGTAGAGCAGAGTAAAGGGAGTGAAGGTAAGAAAAGTGGAGTAATGGAAGGAAGGGGTATGAGGATGAGAAAAGGGGAGTAATGGAAAGTGAGAGATGGGGAGTGAGGGAGAGAGAAGTGGAGTGAGGGGATGGAGGGAGTTAGTAAAGGGAAGTGAGAGAAGGGTGGTAAGGAATAGAGTGAGATAAGGAGAGCGAGGGGGAGTGAGGAAAAGGGAACGGCAAAGTGAAAGGGTGAAAAATACAGACAGGAAGAAGTGGAGAGGGAGAAAGGGTGTGACGGTGAATGAAGGGCAGTGACAGTTAGGGAAGGAGTATGAGGGTGAGGGAAGATGAATGAGAAAGAAGGAACAAAATTAAGAGAGAGGGAAAATGAGTGCGGTAGAGAGGAGTAGTGATATAAAGAGAGAGGAAAGGAGTTTAAGGGTAAGGGTGAGAGAGGGACAGAATGAGAGAGAGGGAGAGCAAGGAACTGAGAAGGAGTGAGGCAGTTTGAGTGAGTGAGACAGAGAGAGACAGGGAGAGAAACGGATGAAAAAAAAGTGAGTGAGGGAGTGAACGAAGGGGAGTAAGTGAGATGGAGTGATGGAGTGACAAAAGAGGAGTAAAGGAAGGAGTGTGAGGGAAGGGGAGTGAGAGAAGCAGAGCGAGGGGGAGTGAGGAAAAGGGAGCAGGAAAGTGAAGGGGTGAGAAATACAGATAGGATAAAGTGTAAAGGGGGAAAGGGAGTGGCAATGAGTGAAGGGCAGTGACAATTATGGAAGGAGTTGAGGGTGAGGGAAGATGAATGAGAAAGAAGGAACAAAATTAAGAGAGAGGGAAAATGAGTGAGGAAGAGAGGAGGAGTGATATAAAGAGAGAGGAAAGGAGTTTAAGGGAGAGAGAGAGACTGAATGAGAGAGAGGGAGAGCAAGGAACTGAGAAGCAGTGAAGCAGTTAGAGTGAGTGAGACAGAGGGAGACAGGGAGAGAAAAATGGATGAAAAAAAGTGAGGGAAGGAATAAACAAAGGGGAGTAAGTGAGATGAAGTGAGGGAGTGAACCAAGAGGAGTGAAGGAAGGGGAGTGAGGGTAGGTGAGTGAAGGAAAAGTACTGAGGGTGAGTGAAAGGCAGTAACAGTGAGAGAAGGGGTATGAGGGTGACGAAAGGGGAATGAGAGAGAAGGAAGGATATTAAGAGAGAGGAAAGGGGACTGCGGGATAAAGTAGGAGAGAAGGAAACATTAATAGAAAGATGGTAAGGGTGAGGGAGAGAGAGAGAGAGTGAGAGAGAAAGAGAGGGAGAGCAAGTGACTGAGAGGGAGTGATGCGGTTAGACTGAGTGAGACAGAGGAAGAGAGGGAGAGAGAAATGGAGTGAAGGGGAGTGGGGGACTAAACGAATGGGAGTTAGCAAAAGTGAATGAGGTAAGGGATGTAAGGGAAGAGGATTGACGGATGGAGTGAGGTAAAGAGAGTAAGGGGGAGTGAGAGAATGGAAGCAGGTGAAAGAGAATAGGAGTGATGCACAGAGAGAAGAATATGAAGTATGAAAAGAGGAGTGAGATTGAGTGAAGGGCAGTGACAGTGAGGGAAAAAGAAGCATATTAAGATAGAGGAAAAAGTAGTGAGTGAGAGAGAAGAATTTATGGAAAGAGAGAAGAAAGAAGAGGAAGATTGGCGGAGAGAGAGGGAGACAGTGAAAGAGAGAAAGAGAGGGAGAGTGAGTGACTGTGAGGCAGTTATAGTGACTGAGACAGAGCAAGAGACTTAGAGACAGATGGATGAAAGGGGAGTGAGGGAGGGAATTAAAGAAGGGGAGTGAGCAAAAGAAAGTGAGGTAATAAGAGAAGGGGAGTGACTGAAAGTGAGTGAGGGATGGTGTGAAGGAAAGAGAGTGAGGGGGAGAGAGAAAAGAGTGAGGGATAGAGCAAAATAAGGGAAGTGATAGAGGAAGAAAGAAAAGAGAAGTGAGGGTCACAGAGAGGAAGGAGGGAGCAGGAGAAGGTAAGTGAGGGTAAGGGAAAGGGTACTGATGGTGAGAGAAGGAGTGTAAATGTGAATTAAGGGCAGTAAAGAGAGTGAGGGAAGGAGAGTAACATGAGCAAAGGAAGTGGAGTAAGAGACAAAGTGAAGAAAGTGAAAAAGGTTAAGAGAAGTAAGAGAGTGATGAAAAAGTATTTTTTGTTTCTCATACTCACCATATAAGTAATGAAAAGTTAATAATCTATTTTTAATAAATATAGTATCTGTGGAACAGAAGAAAGAATTGAGTTATAATATATATTTCACAATACAATATAATATGTACAATATGTTATGTATTTATTTTGCTGTTCTCAGAATATATTGAATTTCACTGAAAACAGTGAGTTCAATAGTACTCATCATATAACAGCGGGCAAAAAAAAAGACAATCAATAAGATTGTCTTTAAAAAACCCATTCAACATTTCCATTAAGAATGTAACAATTAGAAAAAAACATAACTTAAATGTCTTTTTCGAACAGCAATTTTTTACGTAAGTAAGGGATATCACAAACAATCACAAAATAACAAAACATTGTTACTTCTTTCTTTTACACTCTAAATAAAGTAATGTATAAACATATGCTAACAACATTTACCCGAAATAGTCATTGTTTGTTTAACATATCATTCCTCATGGCCAAATGGTATGTGTGAAATCCTTAGTTTGGAAGTTACTTAATAGTACTCTTAAGCGTCCGTTTCTCAACCTTCTGAATCAAAAGCATCAACATCTTTTGGACCATCTAACAATGGTTATACCTCTACCCGATGCTATTTATCATGTACATAGAACCTTTAAACAACTAGCATGCTATCAGAACCTCAACATCATCTGGTATGCCGATCACACTCTGCTCATCCTTTATCTTACCAAGGAGCTGTATACCATTAAAAGAAACCTCTACAAGGGAATGAAAAATGTCAGCAACATCTCCAACAACTACAACCAATCTAAAACACCTCTGCCTCACTGATGATCAACATCTCCTGTGATAGCCATATCACCCACTATCTGATACACTTACACTACCTCTAGGTCAACTACAAGAATTTTTTGAACCTCATCACCCTCACTCTCAAAGTACTTTTCAACACCAGACTACCCTTTCTTAACAGCAGTAATTTTCCCAGGCCAATTATTTTCTCTAAAATCTGTGTTGTAAAAACACTAGGTAAGAATTTGGTACGTCATAAGGCAAACGTTGTTTAAAAATCAATTGAGTATCATTACAATGAGTCCAGCCTTTTATAGATTTTAAATAAGCTGTGTAATGTCCTGATGTTGTGGAAGGACCATCATGGAAAATACTACAGTTACAAAAGTTTATCCTGATATTGATAGTTGAGAAGCCACACATCTTTTTATTAAAGTTGTCAGTTTTCTTCCATCAGGTCTGCATCATTGCAGCATTAAAATTACATACTGTCAATATCTTTGTATAAATAATGTTGATAACATTTGAGAGTTACATTGGGTACAGACCATGTTTTGATTTGCTTCTCTAACTAGATTTTAAAAGACACTGAGTCTGGTAAAGTCAAATATATAAATCTTTCAGTGTCTATTTCAGTTCTACTTGAAAACAAACAATTGTCACAGTCCTGTTGCCATTTATAAGAAAGGCCAAAAAGATTTTCAATTTCTATACCTTCATCTTGCAATACAACAAGCATATACATTAGAAATTCCTGACAATATTTCTGAATTATCTGTGAAAATTGATTTAAACCAGAATATATGTTTAAAACATTTCGAATATCAGAAACACTTTCTATTTTAGTTTTAACACTACTACATTTCTCAAACACAGAATTCAACAAACAACAAAATCTTTTGTCCCGATTTTCAACAATTTGTTGTAGTAAAGTTTCAAGAAAAAAAAACATTAACCCCTACATTAGCATAGTAGTTGACACCAGAACTGTTTTCAAACTGAAAACCAACAACCTCTTCAATAGAATCCTTTTTCTTTTCGCTTACTATCACTGGTTCATCTCGTTTTTTTCTTTTTTCTGCAACCTCGCTACAAGTTTTCTCATATCTTCTTTTTTTACTTAACACACGCTTTTCAAATACTGGATATTGAGGTAAATTGGGAGCATGTTCTCTTCTTAACCTATTATACTCTCTTACACAATTTACATCTGCACTAATCTTTGTGTCATCAAAATCAATCAGGTATAACCCAGATAAAGTTCTGACTCAAGATAAAGCAACATATGCCATACCCTCTTTAAACACAATACTTCCAATATTCACCAAAGCACTATCTACACTTAAACCTGGAGATTTATGAATAGTCACCGCATATGCCAACCAAACAGGAAACTGTTTTCAGTGGACATATAAATCTTTTACAAGCAATATTCAAGCTGAAAAACGAGTCAATTTTTGTACTTCTTCAATTTCATCAAATTTGATTTTAAAAAATTCAATGTCATCTCTATTTGGGTAATTCACAAAATCAACAATATTACCCATTGCTCCATTTATTAAACCTCTTTCCACATGTAAATTACGTCGGAAAATTATCCGACAATTTATACATGCATATAGATTCTTTTCTAAACCAGCAGTTTTAGATATTGATTTTTCTAAAAAATCCAATTTTGACTTCAACTTTTCTAACAAAATAATAGTAGCTCCTTCATGCTCTATTCTATCAATAGCTTCCAGTTCTATAATTTCTTGATTTTCTAACTTTAGCATTTTTTCATTGAATATTGAACATTCTTGCAGAGTTGGCATCAAGCATATCACTGATTTCTTTTCTGTAATTTTTCTGTATATATTCTCTGGGAGAATATATATATATATATTTTTGGTCCTCATTAATCACTATTGATTCCAGATGTGGCCACCTACAAGAACACAACAGTCCGTCTCAGGTTAAAAACCAGGCAGGGTATAGTTTGTAACAACACAAGGTTGAACACTACCCTCAGAAAGATATGCCTTCAGGGGCCATGTAATGTGGAATCAAGATAAGAAGGGGTAAGTGCCACCACCACCATGCCCGGCTGATGGGGCTGATATAAACCAAAGACACCAAACAAAAGAGTCCCGGTATTCAGGTTCGGAAACCCCAACAGTGAATAATCATTGGACCGGAGGAAAAAAAAAAAAACCCGGCTTCAGTTTACCCATACCAAACGATGCCAAAAGGCTCTCTTGGCCTGGTTACCAGATCTTTCTAGATCTATTCTTGAAACATGTAAAACCGAGATCTGCCAATCTAAAAATGCAGGTGGTGTAACATCTTTCCACTTTTTGCAGATCTCTCTCCGGGCAAGCCGAGCAGCATAGAACAAAAGATTTTTGCCTGTCTTTGAACCTCAGGTGAGAGCCCAAAGATAACCATAGCCAAATCAAAGGTAATTACAGTTCCAAGAGAATCAGAAAGAAAACTGCCAATATCTTCCCAAAAAAGTTTTAGAGAGGGGCATTCAAAAAACATATGGGCATCTGACGCCAACGGTGATCCACATTTTGGGCACATTACAGGGTTTCCGGGATTGAATTTCGAGAGCCTGAGTGGGGAGTAGTAGGCCCTATGCAACGTATATAGGTGGTTCCTACATAACCAAGCCGGTTTTACAAACTCCCACAATGTTTTAAATGAGATGGACCACAACTCGGTCACCTTATGACCTGGTAACGTAGAACCACAAAGTTGTTCTGGTAACAAAAAGTCGCCATCAAGTTCATCCAGCATCAAGTTGTACCACAAGGAGACTTCTTTCTTAGACTGTGGAGTGTCGACTAGCTGTGAGACCAGATAACTATAGCCTCCAATAGGAAACCTATTCAGTAAAGATGGCCGCGCTAAGAAGTCTTGCGTCCAACCTGATATCTGAAGAAATATAAATCTTGAGAAGTTAGGACCCACTTTCTCTCTCAAGCACTCCCATGGGAGCAGGCTGCCCTCAGAGAACAAGTCCCCCCAAACCAGCAGCCCTGCCTCCTTAATCGAAATCGCCAAGCTATCACCCAACCACTCCGGACTTTCCAGCAGTCCCCATAAGTCTTATCGCAATGATAGCCTATTTTTAATGTGCCCATCAGTTTGGCCCATGTTTTGGATACACCCTGTAAGATCTTTAACTTAATTTTTTTTTTAAAAACGTTGATTTCCAAATTTAAATAATAAACCTGAATTACCTAAACCCTCCCCATCAATCAAATCTGACAACAAGGCACCTACCCCCAAATCTAATGGCATCTTTAAAAGCATTCTAACATGCGATAATTGAAAAGCCCAGGCGTAGAGCTGGAGGTCCGGGGCCATCAACCCCCCTTTCTCTCTACGCCTCCTAAGTTTTTCCAGGAGATCCGTGATTGTTTCCTGTTCCAGATAAAAGATGTAATGTCCGACTGGAACTTCGCAATCATGGCAGGTTCAAAGTATAATGGTATTGTATTAAATAAAAAAGAAATTTTGGGTAGGATGGTCATTTTGACTAAATTAACCCTTCCTAAAAGAGTTAATGGAAGCACTTCCCAGGAACGCATTAACTGGCGGCAATGCTTTGCTACAGCAGAAAAATTAGATATAACAAGATTATTTATATCCTTCGGGATATTTAAGCCCAAGTATCGCATTGAAGACCCTGGCAAGATACTAATATGGCCGATGTCATCATTCCAAACCAGGACTTCCGTTTTTGCAGCGTTCACCTCATAGCCCGCTATATCCCCAAACTCCTGAGCTATTAAAAGAGCTTCTGGGAGTGCGGATTGTGCATTAGATGTCAAAATAGCACATCGTCTGCATAGAGTGCAACTTTACGCTCCCAGCCATGATATACAAAAGGCTTAATATTTGGGGCGTCCCTCAAGCGTTCTGCTAGGGGCTCGATGTATAAATCAAAAAGTAAAGGGGAAAGAGGAAAGAGGACAGCCCTGCCTCGTCCCTCTAGAGATATTAAACGGGTCCAAAAGTACCCTATTAACCAGGACTCGAGCAAAGGGCCTTTTGTACAGGAGTTCAATAGTGCGCCGAAAACCCTCCCCGATGTTAAATTTCACCAAGGCCTCCGCAAGGTAGATCCAATTTACCATATCGAAGGCCTTGGTGGCATCCAATGTTATAGCTGCCAGGGGGAGGGACGCAGTCGTGGCCATATCAATGGCCCCAATGAGGTCGTAGGTTAACTCGTACAGCTGTCGACCTTTTACAAACCCCTTCTGGTCCTGATGTAACAGCTCAGGAGCAACCCCTGCCAACCGCCTGGCCAATATTGTAGTAAATATCTTATAGTCTTCATTAAGTATAGAAATTGGCCTATAGGACCCGCATGATGTGGCGGGCTTGCCCGGTTTCAAAATTAGCGTAATGGAGGCACCATTCAATGACTCAGGGGGACAATGATCCTCTATCAAGATGTAGTTAAATAGAGCAACCAGTAGAGGTGTTATCTCTTGCTCAAGAAGTTTAAACATTTCAGCCGGGAGACCATCCGGGCCTGCAGCTCTGCCTTTTTTACTGCTCCGAATGGCAGTCCTGACCTCCTCCTCTGAAATGCTTCTATCTAGAAGCATACTGTTCTCGGCAGATAAGGCAGGAAGAGAGATTTTACTAAGCCACTGTTTGGCTAAAGCAGGGTTAATGGATTTATCTTCATGATATATCCTGTTAAAAAAATCTCTAAAGGCAGATCTAATACCTTCGTCTGCGGAGATTATAGAACTTCCAGAAACTATTGTGGCAATGTTGTTCCGAACCTGCTCTGTTTTGGCCTTCCATGCCAATAGCTTGCCTGCGCCCTCACCATACTCAAAATGCGCCAACCTACTGGCCTCCCATCTCTGCTGAATTCTCCTACCAAGAACTGTCCCCAGAGATGATTTTAAACCAAACAATTTCTCTCTAAGCGGCTTGTATACAGCCTCAGACGGGGTTGACAGTAAATCAATATCAGCTTGAATCTTAACTATCTCTGCCTCGATGGTAGCGACCTCCTCCCTGTATTGTTTAGCATGGAAAGACACATTCCCTGTGATCAGACCTCTCAAACATGCCTTTAGGGAGTCCCAAACAACATCCAAGGCAGCTGAGCCAACATTAATGCTAATAAAACTTTGAACCTCAGCTTTGAGATAGGAGACATCCTCAGAGTTCGTAAGGAGAGAGCGATCAAAGGACCAACCTCTTGGAACTGTCCTAGACAACCCTTTATACACCAAAAAAATCGCTGAATGATCTGACAGGTGTAATAGATTTAATAGCGTCGGTCAAACTTTGGCTTATCAGCACAAAGTCGATCCTAGACTTGTGTTGGTACTTATAGTTCCTAAAAAAAACACCCTGCTGCTTTCCTGATCTTAATCTCCAGATATCTACATAGGCATATTGCCTCATAGATGCAAGAAGAAATAACCTGGATTTGGAAAGAACCAAGGGGCGGCTGCTAGGAGATTTGTCCAACAAAGGGTCCAAGACAATGTTAAAATCTCCTGCCCATATTATGGGATTTGGAGATGACAGAAGATGGAACACAATAGTCTCCAAAAAGGAGGGATCGTCTATATTAGGGCCATAGTAGCCGACTAGAGTGTACTGGGCATCGGCAATACAGACCATAACAATTGCCCATCTGCCACCTGGGTCGACGATCTGCTTTACCATCCTCGCTTTAAGCTGTTTTTTAAAAATAATCGATACCCCTCTGATATTAAGATTTTGCAAAGTGGAGACTGCAAAGTCAATCCACCTCTTTTTTATTAATCTCTGCCGTAGATTCAGCAAGGGTCAAGTGGGTTTCCTGGAGCATTATTATCTGAGCCTCGGAGTCACGCAGATACTGCCAGATTTTATTAGCTCTTGGTTTAGAACGCAAACCATTAACGTTCCAGGCAATGATTTTAATATCCCCCATGAAGAAAAACCAAACGCCTTGCCCCTATGACCATTCTATATTTAAACCGACAAAATGAAAATGCCAAAACGGACCACCATAAATACAAATAAACTAAGACTTGAAAAATGAGGATCTTTTGTTTTTTTCCTACCACCCCCCACCCACAAACCCATGTGCCCTCTTCCCTCACCTCCCCCCACCCCATGGAGAACCCTTGCTATATCTAACCGGAAAATTCCAGTAGAATAGCACCCCTCCCTGCGCTTCTGCAAGAGCCCCCCTACCGCTCTATATGTGGCTAAAAACAAAACGGAGACCAGAATTTAAAGATGTAAACACCATATATAATAGTGAAATACACACTCTAATTTGTGTTTTCCTAAACCCATTTTTTCTTCTGTTTTCCTTTCTATTTTTTATATATTTGACACAATTTTTTTTATTTATTTTTTTTTAACTTATTTCACTACTGACCCTATTCTGAGTATTGATGCTTACCCATACCCTACTCCTGATAAACAAGAACTTACTCGAGATCTCCTAGGATTTGCTACCCAATGACAGTAAGAGCTCGTCGGCCGCCTGCACAGATCTTAAATGAAACATTTTATTTTTGTGCATAACTTTCAAAGCAGCAGGGAACATCAATTGCGCTGTTGCCCACAGCCCCCTAAGGGCATCCATACGCCTCCCGAAATCCCATTGTTTTTCAAGTGTGGTGTGTGATAAATCAGATCTTATTAGGAAGGCAAATCCATTACCTTCCAGTGAACGCAGTTTCAGTGCAAGATTTAGAATAGGCTCCTTCCAAGCGTACGTATGGAAATTCACTAGAATTTTGCGTGGTTTAGTCCTTTGGGGGTTACGTCGAAAGGGGTCTCTATGTACTCGTTGGATATCAAGGGCAAGATCCTCCACTGAGTGGGTTAGGGGCAAAGACTCCTTTAACAAAAGGACAATGAATTGCTTAATTTTGGACCCTTCAGAGCCCTCCGGGACATTAAGAATGCGGATATTACTTCGCCTCGAGTTGTTTTCCAACGATTCCATTCTATCAGCTAAATCCATATCCATTTTTTTAAGTTTAGACATGTCATCTTTAGCCTGGTCCAAGTGAACCGTTAAAACTGCTACTGTCTCTTCCAGGGCTCCTGTTCTGGCAGTAAGACCATCTATCTTATTGTCCAGCAGCTCACAATAGTTCCTAATCTCCAGCTGTTTAGCCGAGGACTCCTCAAACCCCTTTTTTATGTCCTGAATCAAAGAAGAAAACATTACTGCCAGGGGGTCTAAAATAACAGCCTGCCCGTCTGTTGCAGAGGTAAATATCTGCACTGAGGGTCCTGGATGTACATTTTCAGGTACACCAACCCTACTAGGGCCCCCGCGGGTATAACTAGTGTTTGCTGATCAGGAAAATCACCCTGCAGACCCACCTGAGAAACAGGGCTAATAGAATTAAGGACCGAGACAGATGAGCCAGGCAAGAGGGCTAACGCCATGACTGTTGACACTGGGCCCAAAGATCCCTCAGGGGAGGACAGACAATTTTGGTTAGGAGAGAGGGCAACATCCGATGGAGGGGTCACAGTCTCACACCCAGGCAATGCAGGCAATGCAGATAATGCAGGCAATGTAGCAGGTAGTGTAGCCATCTTAAGAGTATCCTCCCCTAAGTCAAGCACCTCTGGGACAACCTTAAAATTGGAACGGAGCGAAGGCGTAATTTTTGAGCCCGCGCCCAGGTTACCCCCAAGAATTCTAGAGGATTTGGCAGATCTTAGACTCTTTGCTTTAACCTCTGTAAACAAATAGGATGAAGCCTTCTTTTTCGCAAACTCAGACCTGCCTGGGAGAGTAGGAAGATCATCCCCCTCAACTTCCACAATTGCTTCCTTAGGCACCTCTTACTTCTTTCGCCTTCGTCTGCCTTTTGCTTTATAAGGTTTAGGAGAGGAGAGGGATAAAGCCAAATGTTGCACACCTCTAAGAAAGCTAGACGAAGGAGCAGTATCCTTTTTTAGCCCCTTCCTCGCAATCCCTCCTGGGAGACACCTCAGTACCACCTTCCGCCGTGATTTCAGGCAAAGAGACAGGTACAACCTTAGGCACAGGTTCTTCAAAGCTGATATCTCGCCCCTGCACCACACCGGTCTTGCCCCCAACCGCTGGGATCAAACTTCGCACTCTCCTACCCCTCTGCAAATCCAGGGCGGCCACCACCCACTTCTGCAGCCCCGGAGAAACCCGGGGGCGCACTGGCTCAGGTCGGCAAAAAAAACTAAAATCAAACCTCCCTTGGGGCTCTAGACGATCAATGTAGCCTCCTCCGTTTCCCTGCGTTGAATCCGGCATGGAAAGCCGACTCCGCCCCGCCTCCTCGAGCAAAGCCGAGTTGGGAAACACCTGGGAAGCTCGAGACACTGAGAGACCCAGCCCGCATTCGGGACCCTCAATCCGCCGTCTCCTCACTGGCACCTCTCCGACAGGAAGTCCGCGGGGGCCAGAAAACACTCCTACACAGCAAAATCGGCACTTTCGGTAAGTAGTGTCATCGTCCGTGAAAGGGAAGGCTCAATCACAAGAGCGCAGGTCATGGAGTACTGCGGCGAGTCTGGGAGAATATTTTTGTTTGGAAACAAATTTGTAATCGTGCCTGTAAAGCTTCTTTGACGTGTTCACTTACTTTTCCAATTCTTATATCTTCAAGAATACTTTAATATTCAGCGTCCTTTGCCTGTCGCATATTTGTAATGAGTTCTGAATATTCGAAATATGACCAATTATTAACATTTCCAATGCTTCCCAGGCTCTTTCTGGTGTCTTCATGTGTAACTGTTTTAAATACTGGCTGTCCTTTCACAGGAGTTAGTTGTAGTAGATCTCCAGAAACTATGACGTGTTTGCCTCCGAATAACACATCATACTCTGTTTTAAGGATTTGGTGCATTCTTAAATGCACAAAGGCAAGCATTAAATTTGATACCATGCTTACCTCATCAATAATGAGAAGTTTCTTTTTTTTCAAAACTCTAGAAACTTCACAACAAGCTTCTCCAGATAGCTTTTGGTATTCTAATTTATTTTCATGCTCTACTGGCAGCATCAATAAACAATGTAAAGTAATCCCTTTAATGTTATGTGCTGCCAACCCAGTTGGAGCAGTAACAACACAAGAGAGTGACAAATGAGTTATTTTCTGTAGATAAGTTGCAATTGCTTTAATTAGAAAACTTTTTCCAGTTCCTGCTTCTCCACTCACGTACAGTCGGGCAGGTTTAATTGACATACATGAGCACTCTTTTTTCTTGTGATTAAAGCATGCTCAATCTGTTCTGTCACTTGATTGTATATTTGTTTTTGCTCAACATTTAGTTGATTTTCCAATTCTTCTAAGTTTATTATATCCTCTTGAGCTTGTTGCAATTCTGTTTCCACCTCATCCATGGCAGTTGCTGCTTCATTTTGAATAATTGGTTCTCCTAGTGGATCCTGACTCAACGAAGGAGAAAATTGACTGTCTTGAGAACTGTCTCTAGCAATCTCTGCTGCAATTGTAGCTTCTTGCTGTATTTCGTCGTTCAACATTTTCAGATAATTAGTAAAAGCAGGACATTCTATAGTATTTTTAGTTACGTTGAATGAATGTTCATAACTGTCAAAATCTCCAAGTAGTTCCAGTTCTGTTCACCATGGCTTAAAGAGTTGCAAAAGAGCTAAATAGTAAAAATCCCTTTTGTCAGCAGTTTCGCAACTCAGTTTTCGGTGATTAATCAAATGTCCTTTTCTTTGTTTCACCAAACATCCTTCAGATCCAATCACAGCATATACTCCTTTATTGATATCTTCTGTAATATTCCTCTTAAAAGTATAGCTTTGCAGTACTTCATAGAGACAAACGTTCTCAAGATTATTACTTCTCTTTGGATAGTATGTATTCAACATATTTGTCTTCAAAATATCTGTACTGTCTGGTTCTCTCTCTGCTAAATACTCAATTTCTTGTACAGATTTAAAAACTCGGTTTCGTGTTCTTGCAAGACCTAAACTCACCCAAATGATTGTTCTAGATTTGGAGTATAGACTTGCAGATGGTAAACGATCTGAACATTCATATGATCCAATTTCTCGATGAGACAACATCTTCAAACTGTAGCTGTACAATTTCTTACTTAGGCTCTTTTCATGAGAAATTTCTTCCCACATTTCCTTTAGTTCCGTCTTTTCAGATTTAGTAATGTAAGACGTTACATATCGAGCCACAGCAATGGAGTTGTCTGCAACATATTGAATATCCATGTTAGCATTCCACATGGACAAAATAACTGGGTTATAGTCATTTATGTATTTTGACTCTTCATTTCTTTTTAAGTTGTAGGTATTTTTTGGTGATTTTCTTGTGACAGTATTTCGCAAAGATGTCATAAAATTGTTCACTCTTCCTTTTGATAATACTGGACGTGGAAATGCAAATCGACATTTTGTGTAGAACTTATCCTTAGATTTGTACTTTCGACGACAGTATTTTCCACAACAATGGGCTTGAAACTGTAAGACTTGATGCCTTAAATTATTTTCTACTGTACTTTTGGGTACAGCACATGTAGAATATTGTTCAATAAAACTCATCACTGTGTCATCTGAATCTGTTCCAAATTTGGGGGCATCTTTGATCCATAGCATCATATGTGTGTGAGGAGCACCTCTTGCTTGATACTCCTTTCTCCAAAAGAAATCCAGAACCTCTCCAAGGGGAGGATTTTTTTTGTTTGTGATAAAAGACATCATAGCTTCAAATCTATGATTGAAATACCTGCATACATTAACTGGATCCAAAGAGCACAGTTCTCCAGGTGTCTTGTATTCTATATTTTCTATGTTAGCATTTGCCTCTCGAAGAAATTGAAGTAAATCTTCCCAAGCGTACTCTGCACAGCTTAGAGTAAGTAACCATGTAGGAGTTCCTAGGTTTCTTAGCATACATTTCAATTCCCCATGACGACGGTACCAATACTCGTTAGAACCACGCTGACATGCCATGAGGATAATTCGCTGAGATTCCAAAACAGTATCTTTCTGTTGGACTTTATCCATAAAGTCCTTTGCTGAAACATTTTGCAAATGTACTCCACTTTTTACTATATGGTTCACTGCATAAGAAAGTCCAGACAAGTCACTCTTAAACAGAAGATGAAACAAATATGGAATACATTGGCGAAACCTTGGATCTTCTGGATATAATCTCACAGTCCAGTATTCAGATGCAGGAATCTCCACAGGTGGTTCATCATATCGTCCACCTGTGCCTTTTGGAAAAAACTGAGGGAAGCAACGAGCTTCCAAGCTTACTTTCCATACACTAATGGGACTTCCTTTCGCTTCTTTCATTTGAAATAACTCAATAGTATTTCCCATCACTTCTTTAGAGTGAAGTGGATGCACACTATCATGTTCATAAATTTCTTCAGTTCTAGACACATCCACTTTTTCAATTTGTGCAGTTGGCAAATCACTCTCCTCTTCTACAGTTGTTTCCTCTTCTCCTACATACACATTTGTATGGTATTGATTTTTTTTTACCAAACACAACATTGCCTTTTTCACTTTCCTAACATCCACTAATTCTTGCAAGATTTTCTTACTCTTCGTAGGAACGCCATTAACTAGAAAAACTAGAGGTTCCACTTCCACATTTTTTACACCAATTGTTTCAATATTTTTCTTTAAATTTAGAGGCAAATATACAACTCTTCCCTTTAATCCTCTCTGTAAAACTGAAGGAGGCAATTTCCCTGTCTTAGGCTCCATGCGAACAATAGCCTGAAATGGATGCACACATTGAATGAGAATAGACTCATAAGTATTTAAATCCATCAGTTCAGAAGGAACATTTACCAACTCAAGATTATTATGAACAGCTCTAGCAGGCATCATATTCTCATCTAATTTATTATAACAATATTTACAAATACGTTGATCAGAACCCAAATCAAAACAATTCTCTACCAACAAATAAGTTGCAAATTCATTCCACTCATTATTATTCTCCTTTTCACTTTTTAAATATAGATCAATTAACCTGGTCTGATTTTTATAATGAATTTGTCTACAACAAATACAAGAAAAGTTTGGCTTTTCATCTGAAATGACCTTAAACCTTGTAATTTCTTGCTCAAAATTTTCTGTACTAAAATTCTGTACATTTTCTTCCACATTTCCTTCTATTAATGTATCTGTTCCTGCACTTTCTTCTTCAGGACCAAAGAAACTAACCTCAATTTCTTCACAAATGTTGATCACATCTAACACAGATCCATGCATAAGAGCACTGTTCAACTTTTTTAACATTATTGCTGGACTTTTTGCATAATACAACCTTCTCACTAATTTCCTCACTTCAGTATGATGCACTGCTAACATCCCAAAATGGTGAAAAACACTCTGACATACTTTTTTTGAAAGACAAGCCAAAGAATAACCTTGCAAACCCATTTTTTCTCTCACTCTGCAGGGGTCTAATTCTTGCAACATCTTAATCTTCTGTTTAACACTTTTCTTAGTATACTTACGTAAAAAATTGCGGAATTGCAAGCCATACTGTCATGTGTCTAAGATCACAGTGTGAGTCAGAATTCATTTCAGAAAAATGTGGCAGAATAATTTGCTTAGTTGATGTGTTTAAAAATATGGGAATAAGTGTACTCATTAAATTGGTAAAACTAGTTTTGTATTATCTATTAGTAAAAATAATACAAAATGAAATGTTTATATTTTTCTGCTAGGTACAGCAACATTATAAAATTTATTAATCTGAAAAACATTGAAGTAACTTTTGAGATTGCTAACACTCTGATAGAGGACTTAAATGTACCTTTTGTGGACAGCAGCAATGAAGAACAACCTATTGGTGCAGGAGATATAACCTGTGAACTTTTGGATGAAAGTTTAGATAATAAATTAATTGAAGCATTGGATGATATTGAGTTTAATGTGTCAAGTTCATAAGTTGATGAAGATGTTACTGAAATTGCTGATAACATCACGCTAGATGTTCTATTACAATATGAAATATCACAAGAATAAATGTATGATTAAAAATTAAAATTGATTTAAGAGAGTCTTCTTGTACAATTGTAATCTTTGAGCTAGTCACCAAGTTATTGTGGTATAAACGGAGTCTTACAGCATTGTTTTTATTTCCAGGTGTATATTGTTTGACTTTTAGCAAAGTCTCTGTGATTGTTGATTTCCTATTGTACAGAGGTATTCAAGAGAATGTCTGTTTGTATGCACTGTGGTAAAAAATGAGACTATTTGTGATTTTAGACACATGACAGTATGCCTTGCAATTTAGTAAAATGATTACTACAGTGAAAGAGAGTCTTGCTGGAAATGCTGTTTCAGGGTTTAAGAGTGTGCAGTGGTGTTCAGGCAGTGTAGAGGGTCAAGGTGAGACTGAGAATGTAGAAATGAGAATTCACTGAAATGATTACAACATTCTACAGAGACAGTTGCTATGCAATTTCAACAGCACACCCAGGATCTTTATTACACAGCATGGAGACTATTTGGGAATTCAGAGGCCTGACACATATGCTGCTTTGGACTTTATAGCACTAACTGTCCTAAGGACTGACTCACTCCATGACTACATGTTTTGCCATATTTTAAAACACATCAACTAAGCAAATTATTCTGCCACATTTTTCTGAAATGAAGTCTGACTCACACTGTGATCTTAGACACATGACAGTATGCCTTGCAATTCAGTAAAATGATTACTACAGTGAAAGAGAATCTTGCTAGGAGTGCTGTTTCAGATTTTAGGACAGTGCAGTGGTGTACAGGCAGTGCAGGGGCTCAAGGTGGGACTGAGAATGTAGAAATGAGAATTCACTGAAATAATTTTTACATGCTACTGAAAAAGTTGGTATGCAATTTCCACAGCACACCCAGGATCTTTATTACACAGCATGGAGACTATTTGGGAATTCAGAGGCCTGACAACGATGCTGCTTTGGACTTTATAGCACTAACTGTCCTAAGGAATGACTCACTCCATGACTACATCTTTTGACATATTTTTAAAACACATCAACTAAGCAAACTATTATATCATTTTTAACAACAGCACTGTACTAGAAAATATATCTCCTCAAACACATCAACATACCAAATGCTCCTTCACATTGTTTTTCCCAAAATAGACAAATTCTAAATCAGACTCTGTACAAATAAACTCCTGCTTCCACAAAGAATACATTTTTCAATTTAACTTAAACTGCACAACATAGATCCCCTTACAAATTAACAACTCACCTTTAAAAATGCTTTTGTAGGGGCGTGGCCAAGATGGCGGCGGAGTAGGACGTGTTTTTGAGTCCCTCCGGTGCCACAATCTGTAAGCCTTGTCTAGCACCCTCTTGGACCGTCCAAAACGCCCGCACTATATTTGCCGCTTTCTGTCCTGCGGCACCAGAGACGAGATTGGTGGAGTTTCTGAGCCCGTCGGCTCCGAGGTCTTTGCGGCTGCTGGGCCGCATGCCGTGCCGCGGGATCCGGGGGCCGGTGCGGGCCTTGCCAGGGAGTGAGCTGACAGAGAGGGTGCCACCTGCTGAGGCCGTCGGAGCCGGCGCTCCACCTCCTCACCTCTCGCCGATACCAGAGCGGGCACCATGCGACATTGAGGCGGCAATCCCCGGCCCCCGAGAGTGCTAGTAACGGGAGCCGGGGCTGATGAGCAGACGTGCGGCGGCGCACAAAATCTAGCCCGGGGATGCAGGGCCTGTGAGGGCCTACCGCCCGGCTGTGGCGCTCGGGACTCCCCCGCACCGCTGCTTTGGATTCTGGCTGCCTGGGGGATCAGAGCCCCGAACTCGGCGGTAGAGAAGGGAACCCCGAGTAGATCCTGGAGCTAACTGGGGACGCCGGCGAAGTGGGCCGCAGTCACCAAGAGCGGAGGCCCACGTGGGAGTAATCTGCGGCCTAGTGTGGCCTAGAGTGGCTTGCTCGAGTCGGAAGGAGACTAGGTCCGGCCCGCTGAAGACTGCACACGGAGGTGAGCCTCAACGGGAGCGGGTGAGCCTTGCGGCCAGTGGAGGGGGAGTAGCCGGTGCACCATCTGCTTCCTACCTAGTGATATCACCCTCGCCTTGGCATCTGGACTGGAGCGGGGCCTATAGCGGACAAGCAGCAAGACCTAGCGGAGTGGGGGCTGTGAGGCACGGCGAGGTGCACTGTCCGTGGCAGCCCACCCCCCCCTGCGTGGCCGGGCCGGCTGGGAGAGAGTGAGTACCCCATGTGTGCGGGGAGCGGCCACTGCTGGAGGGAGTGCTCTGGCCCGCGGAATCCCTGAGTATGGATTGCAGGACACAGCTATTTTTTCTGGAGTGAAAGGTATGCAGCAAATAGATGTTTTCTCAACCTTGACTTACCAAATGTGGATATTATGTGGATTGGCCAGAGGGGATTGAGATGTCACCAATTGATGCCATTAGTAAAATCCTTTTTGCATCTCCCACACCTTGACCTCATAATTGTGCACTGTGGTGGCAATGACCTAGGCACTTTGACTGGGGTAGGTCTGGAAATGATTGTAAAGGACACCTTTGGGCAATTGATGTAATTTTTTCCAAAAACTGCCTTTGTATATTCTAATATATGCCAAAGGCAAAAATGGAACTGGTCCAACCAATATTGTCCACAGATTGAGAAAGCAAGAAAACATGTGAATAAGTCTGTTTCTGTTTTCCTCAGAGACTATGGTATGGGTTCTATATACCACAACAACTTGCGTTACAACATGCAAGGCATTTATAGAGGAGACTGTGTACATTTCACAGATGAGGGAAACAGAGTCTTCCTCTTGAATTTTAGACTCTGCATTGGTACTTACTTGTAGGTACAAAAAACACTCAATAAACACAACGGCTCTTTTTAGAGCCAACCAACATCTAAACACTCAAACTTGTTATTTAACTGTATTTTTTTTTGTTATGTTTTTTTTGACGTGCGTGCAACGTGCGTGCACCTCGCAAATTTTTGCCTCGAGGGTGCGTGCAACGTGCGCACACCTCGCGATTTAAACAAAAAAATTAAGTTTTTTTGAATCTTCGGGGTCCTTCAGGGACCCCCTGAGAAGGCCTAGGGGGTCAGGGAGTCTCTACCTTGCCCCCTTTTCACGTTCTCCACTTTTGTTTTTGACTCACTTTTGCCTCGAGGGTGCGTGCAACGTGCGCGCACCTCGCTTTTTAAACAAAAAAACAAAATTGGGGGGGGCCTGTGGGATCCTTCAGGGACCCCCTAAGAAGACCTAGGGGGTCAGGGAGGCTCTACCCTGCCCCCTTTTCATGTTTTCCACTTTTGTTTTTGGCTCTCTTCTGTCTCGGACACAAAATGGCGGCCAACACTTCCTGATTTCGACCGATTGGAATGTTGACAGACGTCTGACAGCAAATCAGAATTCCGCTCGCGCACTCCCGGTGCCCGCTTATAGATATATATTCTTTTGATTTTCTCAGGAACTACTGAATCGAATTACACCATTTGAGCAAAAGCTTGATCTGCGAATCAGACTCTACCAGTTTGCCAAATTTCTTGTAATTCCGTTCAGCCGTTCGGGCTGTAGCCATGTCTAATCGTCCTATGGAAAATAACATGGGGAAAAAACGTTTTGGGACCCCCCTTTTTTCTCAGCCCCCACTTGACGAATCCCCCCAAAACTTTCACGGAAGGAGCGGGCCATCTTCTTTGAGAAATTCGCGAAGATTCATCAACCGGCGCCAAAGTTATTCCCAATAGAATGTTGCGGATTTCCTATGGAAACTAGGTCCTAACTATAACTACCTACTGGCGACTGCCAGTTGGTAATATATATATATATATATATATATGAAAAAACCATAGGTTTCACACCAGTTATTAGCAACTGGCAGTCGCCAGTAGGTAGTTATAGTTAGTTTCAAAGGTTTTTTAAATGCTAATTCCTAACTATAACGAGTGTTAAACCTATGGTTTTTTCAGTGAATTTCAAATGTTTTTTAAATGCTAATTCCTAACTATAACGAGTTTGAAACCTACGGTTTTTAAAGTGAATTAATAATTTTTTTTAATAGCTATTTTTTATAGCTATTAATTATTATAATTCTTTTTTAATTATTCAAATATTCTATATTTTTGTAATATTAATTTTTCAATGTATTTTTCCTATGTTTTATTTTTTTATTTTTTAACCCCGGAGCGCTCAGGGTGCGCGCACCCGTAAACGCACCCATACACGTAGCGTGAGCGCTATTCCCGCGAGCAAAAAAATATATAATTATGTATTTAAAGTAAATAATAATGCAAGACATTCAGTGGCATACTCATAAAAGTAGTATTTTTGATTTTAAATAACCGTATTTTAACTTTAAACGCATTTCCGAAAATCTAGCAAAATGTCATTCAGATGCGCCGCGTAAGTGCCCCCGGAAGCGCCTCTGTAAGCGCCTACGTACAAGCCGCGTAAGCGCCCCCGGAAGCACCCTGGAGCACGCAGCGTAAGCGCAGGTCAAGCCATGTGACCTTAAATCAACACTTTTGATTGGTTTAAAAAACCTTATTGATTGTGATAATTTGTGTTTTTAAATCTATTGCTGAGCTCTTACTTGCATTCTGTTCGCCTACTCCCCGGTCCACCACAGCTCTGTGCTGATTGTTGTGGAGGGAGGTCAAGCGATACCACTTCCTGGTTGCTCCATCCAGGGCAGCCATCTTGGGGAGGTTGACGGGCTAGTCTCCCCCCTCGCCCTCACTATTTTAGGGCGGGAGTTCACTCGCGCACGATCATTGACTAACGAAGATCGTTGCGCTAGCGCTTGACTGTGACTAGGTTTACTGCAAGCGTTTCTATTGTTTTAAAGACTTTTAAAAAACCTTATTGATTGTGATAATTTGTGTTTTTAAATCTATTGCTGAGCTCTTACTTGCATTCTGTTCGCCTACTCCCCGGTCCACCACAGCTCTGTGCTGATTGTTGTGGAGGGAGGTCAAGCGATACCACTTCCTGGTTGCTCCATCCAGGGCAGCCATCTTGGGGAGGTTGACGGGCTAGTCTCCCCCCTCGCCCTCACTATTTTAGGGCGGGAGTTCACTCGCGCACGATCATTGACTAACGAAGATCGTTGCGCTAGCGCTTGACTGTGACTAGGATTACTGCAAGCATTTCTATTGTTTTAAAGACTTTTAAAAAACCTTATTGATTGTGATAATTTGTGTTTTTAAATCTATTGCTGAGCTCTTACTTGCATTCTGTTCGCCTACTCCCCGGTCCACCACAGCTCTGTGCTGATTGTTGTGGAGGGAGGTCAAGCGATACCACTTCCTGGTTGCTCCATCCAGGGCAGCCATCTTGGGGAGGTTGACGGGCTAGTCTCCACCCTCGCCTAATCTATATAGTCCCTCCCTTCCCGCGCAGCGGTGACGCGCAGCGGTAGCGCCGTATACGCGCCGAAGAGGCGCCAAAGAGAAGCCAGTCTGCGCCAGTCCGCGTCCAGACGCTTCTCGCTGACCCTGGTCTAGGATCAAACTATCACTATGGTAGGGATTCGTATTGTTTACAATTCTCTCTTGCTACATTCTTTACGACCCCCCACCAGTCTCTCTTGTCGTCACTCTTTCTCCCCATTTAATTCTGAACACCATTGCAAGCACTGTATGTGGAGTACCTCCCGCCCATATAGCGGCTCTCTCCCTCCGGGACAGAATTGGAGACTGTATCTCCTCAATTGTCGGTCGCTACCAAAACACTTCACGGAGCTGTACCTGCTGATTGAAGAGCTCAACCCTGACGCTCTATTTTTAACGGAAACTTGGCTCCAGATGGACAATGACCCAACCACAACATGGGCCACACCTCAAGGCTACACCCTTAAGCGCCTCGACCGCCAGTCGGGGAGAGGCGGGGGCCTAGCCATCATATACAGGGATAGTTTTAAGTGTCGTGCTACTCCAAATCTCTCGCCGACCTGCGAGAGTTTATACTTTGCGCTTGATTTTTCCCCCACTACCACCTTCTCCGGCATTTTACTTTATCGTCCACCTGGCTCCCTTAATAATTTCATAACGCAGATCACGGACCTCACTGCCAACGCAGTGGTAACCTCGCCTAATTTCACTTTGCTTGGGGATTTTAACCTCCATTTGGATGACCCCCATGCTACGTCAGCCAATAACCTACGGGTCAACCTGCAAGCGTTAGACCTCTGCCAGAGAGGCCATCAGGCGACCCACAAGAAGGGACATCTTCTTGATCATATATATAGTAACACCAACCTTAATGTAGAATCCCCTGTTCCACTACCCTGGACCGACCATTTTTTGATACCTTTCACCTGGCTCTCCAACCCTCCCTCCCCCTGTGATGCTCCTACCAAGCATCTGGGCAGGAAATGGTCCTCACTCCCCCTCACTGACTGGACAGCTGTTCTTGTCCAAGATCCCCCGAGGAAGGTTATGACTCCTGCCTCTTCCTCTAACAAATTTGATCACTGGATTTCCAGCACCCTCGACCAGGTTCTTCCCAAACGCCCTTGTAAACTTATTAGAAGACCTAAAGTCGCACCTTGGTATACTCCTGCTCTAAGGTCATTAAAACTTGAGTGCCGTAAACTTGAGAGAGCATGGAGGAAGGACCATTCTCAGTCTAGGAAAGAGGATTATAGGGCTGTAATGAAGCTTTACAAATTAGAGATCAAAAAGGCGCAAGCCCTCTTCTATGAAGGGAAAATTAATGCAGCAGCCAATGCGCCCAGGGAAATCTTTAGGATAGCTAGGTCCCTTATCTCTCCTCCGGCTGAGCGCCCTACTGCCGAAGGTGTCAAGACCGCTGCAATGAGCTGGCCGCTTTCTTTTCAAAGAAAATTCTGACCATATACTCCTCCTTTAGCATTCCCATGGTCAACGCCAGCTCTATCTCACATAAACCAGCTGACTTTCTGGCTCTCTGCAAGTTGGACACAATTCCGCTTCTTGATGCCTGTGGTTTGGACAGACTAATTTCCAAAGTCACTTCCGGGTCACCCAATGACCCGGCACCCCCCCCGGATCCTTGTTAAGGCCCTGGACGTTATTCGTCCTGTCATTTTGGAAACCTTAAACACTTCCATTGTTTCCAAATCGGTCCCACCTTCCTGGAAATGTGCCATGGTGAGGGAACTACTCAAAAAACCCACCCTGGATCAGAGCAACTTGTCCAATTACCGCCCCATTTCGTTGCTCCCCTGGCTGAGTAAACTGCTGGAGAGGCACGTTAATAACATCTTAACAGACTATTTGGAGTCCAACCATCTGTTGCGTGCCTCCCAGACAGGATTTCGCCCTCAACATGGTACCGAAACCGCTTTGTTAGCGGTTACGGAAGACGCAAGAACTGTTCTTGATCAGGGAGGAAAGGTGGCCATCATCTTGTTAGATCTTAGCGCCGCGTTCGACACGGTAAACCATGCCACGGTATTACATCGACTGGCTGGCATGGGCGTGTTGGGCGCGGCCCTAGAATGGCTTGCCTCCTTTCTGAGTGAGCGTTTTTTTTCAGGTCTTCGAGGGCGAGATAGTCTCTCCCAAACATCCTCTCAGGTGCGGGGTTCCCCAGGGCTCCTCCCTGAGCCCGACCCTTTTTAACGCCTACATGGAACCTCTGGACAGGATAGTCCATCCCTTTGGTGTGCGTATTGTCACCTACGCGGATGATACGCAGCTGGTGGTCTCCCTAGACCACTCAGATGGATCATCCAACACCTTAGGCCCCTGTCTAGAGGCTGTTGCCAGATGGATGCAAGCCTCTTGTCTGAAACTTAACGGGGAGAAGACAGACATCATTCTCCTCGGCAATCCTTCCCCGTCTGTTCTTGCATCCGTCTGGCCACCATGTCTGGGCGTTCTCCCCGCCCCTAGGTCCCAGATAAAGAGCCTCGGGATCTGGCTCGACACCGCCCTTGACTTTTCGGTCCAGGCTACCAAGACTGCTTTGGACTAATGAGGATGCTCCGGCGGGTGCTCCCCTGCTCCCTTTCCAGGCGAGGAGGATCATGGTCCAGGCCCTGATTCTCTCCCGCCTGGATTACGGGAACGCTCTCTATCTGGGAGCACCGGCCTCGGTACTTCAGAGGCTTCAGGTCACACAAAATAGCGCGGCCCGCCTACTGTTCAACCTGCCCCGTCGGCAGTCGGCGAGGAAGGCACTGAAAGACCTCCACTGGCTGCCAATGGCTGCCAGAGTGCAGTTCAAGGCTTTGTGCATTCTGCACAAATCCTTCCACCGTGCAGGCCCAGCGATTCTGCACTCTCTGGTCACGCCCTATGTTCCAGCCCGTTCCCTCTGTTCTGGCACCCTGCAGCTGGCCACCTCTTTTAAAATTGATAGAGCCCGCTGGGGTGGCCGCTCCTTTTCCCACTCGGCGGCCAGACTCTGGAACGCCCTTCCTTTCGCCATCCGAGGAAACAGCAACCAGCAACCTCCTGTCTTTTAGAAAGGCCTTGAAAACGCATTTGTTTGCTAAATCCTGCTGATCTACCCTGAGCCTGCGCTAGCCATTTTTATCTTCAAGCGCTGCGAGGCCTCAGGGTAGTTACGCGCTATACAAATGCAATTTTTCATTTCATTTCATTTCATTTTTCACAACTATGGAAAGTCCCCACCCATTTCCCTCACTACCTCTTTGCAATTGCTGAGAGAACGCCTCTTGTCTATTGATCTTAATACCACCTCTTTTTTTGGAAAGATGTCTGCTTCCAGGGGCTCCTCCTCAGACTCTGACCTTGAATTCCTGCCTGAGGACCAACCCCAGAGAAAAGTAAAAGAACACTTCATCTGGAAGTTCTTCACTTTTCCAGAGGGGGAAAAAAATGTAATGCACCTAAAGTGACCTGCCGGATTTGTGACACAACTTTGTCACGTGGCGATCCCACCCGCAAATATAGCTTCGGGAATGCCACCTTGATCCGGCATGTACAGAGGAGGCACCCAAATAATTTCGCAAGGGAGAGCACCAGGGACCTGGCACGCAATCCCCCAAGAGATGGCGGCAGCACCTCCACCGGAGCAGCATCAGCTTTCGGAAGAGGAGCAGCTCATTTGATCCCCAACATACAGCCGGTCTTCGGAGACTTTAAAATTGTGTGCAAGCAGTGTGATGAACTGCTCTGCTATGGGGAGCAGAGCACAGAACTTATTGTTTGCAAATGGGAGGTTTGACAATCGTCTGCAAAGATTGTGACGAACTGCTCTGCTACGGGGAGCAGAGCATTGAATTTATTGCTTGCAGAAAGGAGGAACATCGCTGCTCCACCAATTCCTAAATGTTCTCCTTTTTTTTGCTCCTGTTGAGCAGTTTTGGATTCCCTGGTTTTGTTTTTCTCCCCCCAAAAAAACAAAAAAAGTTTAAAATCGGTCTGAAAAAGTATAAAAAAAATATAAAATCAAAAAAAGAAGAAAAAAAAGTACTTTTTTTTTTCAGAACTACCTCCAATCTCCAAAAAAAGCTATATTCTTTATATATTGTGTCATTCTTTCTTTCAATGAATGTGCACTGCATAAATGAATGGATAAAATGATTGAATGAAAAGGAGAAAGTGACTGAGGGAACAAATGACACAAGGGGAGTGAGTGAGGGTGAGTTTATGACAGTGAGGGATGGAATGTGAGTGATGGTGAGTGAAGAGGGAATGACAGATTGAGGGTATGGAGGGAGTGAGGGTAAGACAGAGGGAGTGAGGGAAGAGGAGTGAGGAAGTGACAGGACAGAGGGAGTGAGAGAAGGAGTCAGTGAAGTGGAGTACGGTGAGAGAGCAAAGGAGAATGAGTGAGGGAGCGAAGGAAAAGAAGAGAAGGGAAGGGAAGTGAAGCAGGGGGACTGAAAGAAGGTGAGTGTGGGAGGGGAGTGAGGGGAAGGGGAGTGAACATGGGGAATGAGCATAAGTGAGGGAAACGTAGTAAGGGAACGGGGGTGAGGGAGGGTAAGAGAACAGCAGTGAGGTTGAGGAAAGAGGGGTGATAGAGGGTGGATAAAGGCAAGTGAGCGTGCGACAAGGGGAGTGAGGGAGTGAGGAGACAGAGGAAGTGAAGGAAAGAGTGAGAGAAGGGGACTGAGTAAGGGAGCAAAGAAAGGTAAGTGAGGGAGTGTGGGAGAGTTAAAGGGAGTGAGAATGAGGGTAGGGGACTGAGAGAGTGAGGGGACGGAGGGAGTGAGGCTAAGAGAGAGGGAGTGAGGGAAGGAGAGTGAGGATGTGAGAGGACAGAGGGAGTGAGAGAAGATGTCAGTGAAGTGGAGTAAGGTGAGTGAGGGAAGGGGAATGAGTGAGGGAGCACAGGAAGGGAATAGAGGGGAAGAGGACTGAAGCAGAGTTACTGGGAGAACGTGAGTGGGGGATGAAAGTAAAGGAAAGGGGAGTGAAGGATGGGGAATGAGGGGTAGTGAGGGAACCGGAGTAAGGAAACGGGGGTGAGGGAGGGTGAGAGAAGGGCTGTGAGCGTGCGGTAAGAGGGGTGAAAGAAAGTAGATAAAAGTGAGTGAGGGTAAGACAAGGGGAGTGAGGGAGCGAGGGAACAGAGGGAGTGAAGGAAGGAGTGACAGAAAGAGACTGTGGGAGGGAGCAAAGAAAGATAAGTGAGGGAGTGAGTTATAGGGAATGAGCGTGATGGAAGAGGAGTGAGAGAGTGAGGGGACGGAGAGAGTGAGGCTAAGAGAGAGGGAGTGAGGGAAGGGGAGTGAGGAAGTTGGAGGACAGAGGGAGTGAGAGAAGGAGTGAGTGAAGTCTAGTAAGGATGAGTGAGGGAAGAAGAATGAGTGAGGGAGCGAAGGAAGGGAAGAGAGGGGAATGGAAGTAAAGCAGGGGGACTGAAAGAAGTTGAGTGTGGGAGGGGAGTGAGGGAAAGGGGATTAAACATGGGGAGTGAGAATAAGTGAGGGAAGCGGAGTAAGGGAACGGGGGTGAGGGAGGGTGAGATAAGAGTAGTGAGGTTAAGGAAAAGAGTGATGAGAAACTATATTTTGTTTGTCAAACTTACCTTATAAGTAATGTAAACTTAAGTACATATTTTTCCTAAATTTAATATCTGTGGAAGAGGAAAAAAAAGTTATAATTTTTATAATATATTTCAAAATACAAGAGGCAAGGCAGGAGATTAAAAGTCATAAAAGGGTACTAAGAGATAAAGTAGGAGTGAAGGACAAAGAAAGGGAAACAAAGGAACGGTGAAGGACAGAGAGAGGGAAAAAGAAATAGAGGGAGAGCCAATTTCTAAGAGGATAATGAGGCGGATAGATTCAGTGACAGCGAGAAAGAGAGGGAGAGAGAAATGAACTGAAGGTGAGTAAGATACTAAAGGAATGTGAGTTAGCAAAACTAAATGAGGAAAGGGGAGTAAGGAAAGGGGAGTGAGTGAGAGGGAAGGGGGAGTGAGTGAGTGTGCATTCACGACAATGAGGGATAGAAGGTGAGTGAGGGTGAGTGAAGGGGCGTGAGAGAGTGAGGGGACAGAGGGAGTGAGGGTAACAGAGAGGGAGTGAGAGAAGAGGAGTGAGGAAGTGAGAGGACAGAGGGAGTGAGAGAAGGAGTGAGTAAAGTGGAGTAAGGTGAGTGAGGGAAGGGGAATTATTGAGGGAGCAAAGGAAAGAAAGATGGGGAAGGTGAGTGAAGCAGAGTGACTGGGAAAAGGTGAGTGCAGGAGGAGAGTGAGGGGAAGGGGAGTTAAGGATGGGGAATGAGGATAAGTAAGGGAACCGGAGTAAGGGAACGGGGGTGAGGGAGGGTGAGAGAAGGGCAGTGTAAAAAGGGTGTATAAAGGCGAGTGAGTGTAAGACAAGGGGAGTAAGGGAGTGAGGACATAGAGGTAGTGAAGGAAGGAGTGAGAGAAGGGGACTAAGTGAGGGAGCATAGAAAGGTAAGTGAGGGAGTGTTGGTGAGTTAAAGGGAATGAGTGTGAGGGAAGGGGGAGTGACAAAGTGAGGGGATAGAGGGAGTGAGGGTAAGAGAGAGGGAGTGAGGGAAGGGGTGTAAGGATGTGAGAGGACAGAGGGAGTGTGAGAAGGAGTGAGTGAAGTGGAGTAAGGTGAGTGAGGGAAGTGGAATTACTGAGGGAGCAAAGGAAGGAAATAAGGGGAAGGGGAGTGAAGCAGAGGGACTGAGAGCTAGAAAGTGGTGGAGGGGAGAGAGGGGAAGGGGAGTGAAGGAATGGGGAATGAGGGGTAGTGAGGGAAGTGGAGTAAGGGAACAGGGGTGAAGGAGGGTGAGAGAAGGGCAGTGAGGGTGAATAAAGACGGGTGACAGAGGGTGGATAAAGGTGAGTGAGCGTGAGACAAGGGGGGTATAATGTTTATTTCACAATACAAAATACAAAATAACTTGTACAACATGTTATATGGTTTATTTTTGCTGTTCTCAGAATATATTGAATTTCACTAAAAACAGTGAGTTCAATACTACTCATCATATGACAGTGGGCAAAAAAAAAACACAATCAAAAAGATTGTGTTTAAAAAACCCATACAACGTTTCAATAAATAATGTAAAACTTCGAAAAAACCATATCTGAAATGTTTTCTTCCAAACAATCACAAATTAATAAAACATTAGAATGTCATTATTATACTCTCAAAGTAAAGTAATATAGAAACATAAATGAACAACATTTACCCAAAATACTCATTTTTGATTCATTTACTTTTCCACGAGGCCAAATAGTATATGAAAAGTCATTTTTATGGAAATTACTTAATAGTACTTTTAAACTTCCATTTATCCAACTTTCTGAATGAAAAGCTCCAAAATCTATTTGATCATCTACCAATAGTTATATTTCAACCTCTGGCTCACTCATGATCAACATTTCCTATAATACTGATATCAATCACTATGTGATACACTTACACTACCTCTATGAGAACTACAAGTTTTTTATTATCTTGAGCACTCTCACTCACAGAGCAATTTTGAACAACAGACTAACTT
Organism: Lissotriton helveticus; assembly: GCF_964261635.1. Taxonomy (NCBI): domain Eukaryota; kingdom Metazoa; phylum Chordata; class Amphibia; order Caudata; family Salamandridae; genus Lissotriton; species Lissotriton helveticus. The sequence continues at coordinate 63,037,372 of NC_136062.1, forward strand.
TTATTAACTGCTCTAATCTTCCTAGGCCAATTACATTTCCTAAAAATTGGGTTGTAAGAACACTAGGTAAGAATTTTGTAAGTCAAAATTCAAACATCGGTTGAAAGTCAATTGAGTATCGTTACAATAAGTCCAGCCTTTTTGACGTTTTAAATAAGCTGTGTAATGTCCTGATGTTGTAGAAGGACCAGCATGGAAAATAATTGCTGCAGTTACAAAGGTTCTTCCTGAAATTGATAATTGAGAAGCCACAACATTTTTAATTAAAGTTGTCAATTTAGTTCCATCAGGTCTACATCGTTGGAACATTAAAATGACATACTGTCCATATCTTTGTATAAATAATGTTGATAGCATTGCAGAGTTACATGGGGTACAGACCATGTTTTGATTTGCTACTCTAATGAGATTATTAAAAGACACTGATTTGCAGTCTGGTAAAGTCAAATATATTAATCTTTCAGTGTCTATTGTAGTACTACTTGAAAAGGAACAATTGTCGCAGTCATGCTGCCATTTATAAGAAAGGCCAAAAAGATTTTCAATATTTATACCTTCATCTTGCAATACAACAAGCATATACATTAGAAATTCCTGACAATCTTGCTGAATATTCTGTGAAAATTGATTTAGACCAGAACATATGTCTAAAACATTTCGAATATCAGAAACACTTTCTATTTTTGTTTTATCACTGCTACATTTCTCAAACACAGTATTCAACAAACAAGAAAATCTTTGATCCCGATTTTCAACAATCTGCTCTTGTAAAGTTTGTAGAAAAAAAACAACATTAACCACTACATTAGCATAGCAGTTGACACCAGAACTGTTTTCAAACTGAAAACCAACAACATCTTCAACAGAATCCTTTTCCTTTCTGCTTACAATTACTGGTTCATCTAGTTTTTTTCTTTTTGCTACAACCTCGCTACAATTTTTCTCATTTCTTCTTTTTCGGCCTAACACAGGCTTTTCAAATAAAGGATATTGAGGTAAATTTGGAGCATATTCTCTTCATAACCTATTATACTCTTTCACACAATTTAGATCTGTACTAATCTTTGTCTCATCAAAATCAATCAAGTATGATCCAGATAAAGTTCTGACTCGAGATAAAGCAACATATGCCATACCCTCCTTGAACACCGAACTTCCAATATTCACCAAAGCACTATCTACACTTAAAGCTTGAGATTTATGAATAGTCACTACAAATGCCAAACAAACAGGAAACTGTTTTCGGCGGACATATGAATCTTTCACAAGCAAAAACCGAGCAGATCAACGAATCAATTGTTGTACTTCTTCAATTCCATCAAATTTAATTTTCAAAAATTTCATCTCTATTTCGGTAATTTACAAAATCAACAACATGACCCATTGCTCCATTTACTAAACCTCTTTCCACATGTAAATTCCGTCGTAAAATTATACGACAATTTAAACATGCATATAGACTCTTTTCAAAACCAGCAGTTTTAGATATTGTCTTCTCTAAAGAATCCAATTTTGATTTCAACTTTTCTGACAAAATAATAGTAGCTACTTCATGCTCTATTCTATCAATAGCTTCCAGTTTTACAATCTCTTGATTTTCTAACTTTAACATTTTGTTGTTGAAGATTGAACATTCTTGCAGAGTTGGCATCAAGCATATCACAGATTTGTTTTCAGCAATTTTCCTATCAATATTCTCTGGGAGAATATTTTCGTTTGGAAACAAATTTGAAAGTAATCGTGCCTGTAAAGCTTTTTTGCCTTGTTCACTTACTTTTCCAATTCTTATATCTTGAAGAATATTTTTATAATCTTCATCCTTTGCCTGTCGCATATTTTGAAGCAGTTCTGCATATTTAAAATATAACCATATATTACCATTTCCCATGCTTCCTAGGCACTTTCTGGTATCTTCATGCGTAAGCATTTTAAACACTGGTTGTCCTTTCACAGGAGTTAGCTGCAGTAGATCTCCAAAAACAATGACGTGTTTGCCTCCAAATAATACATCATACTCTGTTTTAAGAATGTGTTGCATTCTTAAATGCACAAAAGCAAGCATTACATTTGATACCATGCTTACCTCATCAATGATAAGAAGTTTCATTTTCTTCAGGACTTTGGAAATTTCACAACAAGCTTCTCCAGATAGTTGTGGAATTGTAATTTATTATCATGCTCTACTGGCAGCATCAATAAACAATGTAAAGTAATCCCTTTAATGTTATGTGCTGCCAACCCAGTTGGATCGGTAACAACACAAGTAGATAAGTTGCAATTCCTTTAATTAGAAAACTTTATCCAGTTCCTGCTTCTCCACTCACGTACAGTCGGACAGGTTTAAATGACGTACATGAGAACTCTTTTTTCTCATGACTTAAACCATGCTCAATCTGTTCTGTGACTTCGTCATACATTTGTTTCTGCTCAACGTTTAGTTGTTTTTCCAATTCTTCTAAGTTTACATTGCTCTTTCCACCTCATCCATGGCAGTGACAGCTTCATTTTGGATAATTGGTCCTCCAAGTGGATCCTGACTCAACGAAGCAGAACTCTGACTGTCTTGAGAACTGTCTCTAGCAATCTCTACTGCAATTGTAGCTTCTTGCTGTATTTCATCGTTCAACATTTGCAGATAATTAGTAAAAGCAAGACATTCTATAGTATTTTTGCATGCATTGAAAGAATCTTCATAACTGAGAAAATCTCCAAGTAGTTCCTCTTCTGTATGCCATGGCTTAAAGAGTTGCAAAAGAGCTAAATAGTAAAATTCCCTTTTGTCAGGAGATTCGCAACTCAATTTCCGATGATTAATCAAATGTCCTTTTCTTTGTTTCACCAGGCATCCTTCACATCCAATTACAGCATATACTCCTTTATTGATATCTTCTGTAATATTCCTCTTAAAAGTATAGCTTTGCAGTACTTCATAGAGACAAACATTGTCAAGATGAGTACTTCTATTTGGATAGTATGTATCCAACATGTTTGTCTTCAAAATATCTGTACTGTTTGGTTCTTTCTCTGCCAAATACTCAATTTCTTGTACAGATTTCAAAACTCAGTTTCGTGTTGCAGCAAGACCTAGACTCACCCAAATTATTGTTCTAGATTTGGCATATAGACTTGCTGATGATAACCGATCTGAACATTCGTATGCTCCAATTTCTCGATGCGACAACATCTTCAGACTGTAACTGTACAATTTCTTACTTAGGCTCTTTTCATGAGAAATTTCTTCTCACATTTCCTTTAGTTATGTCTTTTATGATTTTGTTATGTAAGACGTTACATATCGAGCCACAGCAATAGAGTTGTCAGCAACATATTGAATATCCATGTTAGCATTCAACATGGACAAAATGACTGAGTTATAGTCATTTATGTATTTTGACTCTTCATTTCTTTTTAAGTTGTATGTATTTTTGGGGGATTTTCTTGTCACAGTATGTCGTAAAGGTGACATAAAATTGTTCACTCTTCCTTTCGATGTTACGGGACGTGGAAATGCAAAACGACATTTTGTGTAGAACTTGTCCTTAGATTTGTATTTTCGACGACAGTATTTTCCAGAACGATGGGTTTGAAATCGTAACACTTGTTGTCTTAAATTGTTTTCTTCTGTACTTTTTGGTACAGCACATGTAGCATATTGTTCAATAAAACTCATCACTGTCTCATCTGAATCTGTTCCGAATTTGGTGGCATCTTTGATCCATAGCAGCATATGTATGTGAGGAGCACCTCTTGCTTGATACTCCTTTCTCCAAAAGAAATCCAGAACCTCTACAAGGCATCTGTTTGTGGAGGATTTGTTTTGTTTGTGATAAAAGACATCATAGCTTCAAATCTATGATTGAAATACCTGCATACATTAACTGGATCCAAAGAGCACAGTTCTCCAGGTGTCTTGTATTCTATATTTTCTATGTTTGCATTTGCCTCTCGAAGAAATTGAACTAAGTCTTCCCAAGCATACTCAGCACAGCTAAGAGTAAGGAACCATGTAGGAGTTCCTAAGGGGCATATTACCAAGCAATAGCGATAATTATCGCTATTGCTTGGTTAGAGACAAAACTTTACCGCTGAGCTGCGGCGATTTTTATGGCAAATAAACCTTGGTATTACCAAGGTTTATCGCAAATGTGATAAAAATCGGCCGCAATGCATGAATATCGCTGAAAAGTCAGCGATATTCATGCATTACCGAGCTAATGCTCTTAGCCATGTTATCCACCTCCCATTGGATAACATGGCTAAGAACTGCTCAGGGCAGGTGTTAGCTTTTGGAGATATTCGCGCTTAGCGCGAATATCTCCATAAGTTGGTAATAGGAGATAGCGATGTTAGCGACTGTTTCCAGTCGCTAACATCTTGGCACGCCCACTTTGCATGTCATTAGTGATAAATGCAAAGTGGGGCCCAAGATGGTCGCTATCTCCTACTAGCTGTCGCTAACTGGTGTTAGCGACAGCTACGTAATAGGGAGATAATTTTATCTCCGCTTTTTTGGCTTTTAAAGACAAAAAAGCGGAGATAAACCCCCTTGATAATATGCCCCTAAGTTTCTTAGCATACATTTCAGTACCCCATGACAACGGTACCAATACTCGTTGGTACCACGCTGACATGCCATGAGATTAATTAGCTGAGACTCCAAAATAGTGTCTTGCTGTTGGACTTTATCCATAAAGTCCCTTGCCGAAACATTTTGCAGATGTACTCCACTTTTCAGTATATGGTTCACTGCATAAGAAAGTCCAGACAAGTCACTCTCAAACAGAAGATGAAACAAATATGGAATACATTGGCAAAACCTTGGATCTTCTGCATATAATCTTAAAGTCCGGTATTCAGATGCAGGAATTTGAACAGATCGGTCATCATATCGACCACCTTGACCTGTTGGAAATAACTGAGGAAAAAAATGAGCTTCCAAGCTTTCTTCCCATACACTAATGGGACTTTCTTTTGCTTCTTTCATTTGGAACAACTCAATAGCATTCCCCATTACTTCTTTGGAATGCAGAGGATGAACACTACAACGTTCATAAATTTCTTCACTTCTAGACACATCTACTTTTTCAATTTGCCCAGCTGAGAAATCACTGTCCTCTTCTACAGTTGTTTCCTCTTCCCCTACATATTCATTTTTGTAGTACTGATTGTTTTTTACTGAATACAACGTTGCCTTTTTGACTTTCCTAACATCCACTAATTCTTGCCAGATTTTCTTACTCTTTGTAGGAACGCCATTAACTAGAATAACCAGAGGTTCTTCATTCACTTTTTCAATACCAATTGTATCAATATTTTTCTTTAAATCTAGAAGCAAATAAACAACTCTTCACTTTAATCCTCTCTGTAAATCTGAAGGAGGCAATTTCCCTGTCTTAGGCTCCATGCGAACAATAGCCTGAAATGGATGCACTCATTGAATCAGAATAGACTCATAAGTATTTAAATCCATCAATTCATTACCAACTCAAGATTATTATGTAAAGCTCTAGCAGGCATTTTGTTTTCATTTAATTTATTATAACAATACCAACAAATAAGTTGCAAAATCCTTCCACTCATTATTATTTTCCTTTTCACTTTTTACATATAAATCAACTAACCTAGTCTGATTCTTATAATGAGTTTGTCGACAACACACACAAGAAAAATTTGGCCTTTCATTTGAAATGACCTTAAACTTTGTAATTTCATTGTCAAAATTTTCTGCACTTAAATTCTGTACATTCTCTTCCACATTACCTTCTATTACTGTATCAGTTTCTGAACTGCCCTCTTTTTCACCAAAGTAACTTAACTCAATTTCTTCACAAATGTTGTTCACATCTAATACAGATCCATGCAAAAGAGCACTGTTCAACTTTTTTAACATTAGTGCTGGACTTTTTGGATAATACAACCTTCTCACTAATTTCCTCACTATAGTATGATGTACTGCTAACATCCTAAAATGATGAAAAACACTCTGACATACTTTTCTAGAAGGACAAGCCAGTGAATCCCCATGCAAACCTGTTTTTTCTCTCACTCTGCAAGGATCTAACTCTTGCAACATTTTAATTTTTTGTTTTAGACTTTTCTTAGTATATGTACGTAAGAAATTGCGAAACAAATCAATTGAATCCTGTCGCACACTACAAATACTACTACTATTCCAAGTGTACACTGGAGCCTTGGGATGTCTCCCTAAAACTTCATCAGCTAACACCTCTTCAGCATTTCTAGGCACAATTTTTTCTTTTTCAATCGGACAACCGTCCTTCACCTTACATCCTCGACCACTGGTGTCAACTGCATGCACCAAATCATTATCCTGAAAGTAGGTCTCTTCATTAAAAAATGGCTCACAACTTGAACTATGCTTCCATTCTCCATAAAAAACATCACAAAAATTAGTCCGATTAATTACTCTTTTCCACTTACTTTTTGATTTCAAAACATTGGTTGCCTTGTCTAGTGTTCAAATTCTATTGATTACTAAAATATATATATTTTTTTTAATTTCAAAAGCCTGATCAACTATCCTCTCTATAGTTTTCTTTTTCTTGTAAAAATCTGTTCTCCTTTTACAATTCTTAACATTTTTTAATAAATTTAAAACAATTCTGTTCTAAAACATTCGTCTGTAGACAATATCATCTCCATAAACTTTTTCTACATTTTTTGCTGGGATTTTGCTTTTTCCTTGTAGTTGCAGAAACATTTTTTTTCTTTTGTGCATTATCTTGACTTTTTTTACATTCAGTTAATTTCCGTATAAAATGCTTTGTTGCCTTACCAGGAGCATTCTTCTTTTTCTCCGTATTTTGTTTTTTACATACATCTTGTAATTGAGTTTTCTTGGATAAGTATTTTTTTTGTATTCTCGTCTTCGAACAGATTAAGTAGGCATATTGCTTCTTCTTTTTGTAGTTAATTACAATATGTTGTAAAGAAAAAAGAACATATTATAGACCACTACTAACATACTACATAGCAATTACAATAACTAAACAATATAAACACTAGTTTACAACATAAGTAAGTTTATAGCACAGCAACTGTGTCTCACCAGAGTAGGAAATCTTGCATTGATTGCTGTTTCTCAGTTTATCACAGTGCAGAACAGTTTCAACATTATTGTCACTCTCTGCCTGCACCATCTCTCTCATTGGCGTGTGTCATCTCACTCTCTGCCTGCGCCATCTCACCCTCTGCCTGCTTCATGTCTCTCT